>NC_068976.1:34609317-34920501 GCF_016808095.1 Vigna angularis
ATCATGACAATGAAGTAAAATGGCATCTGTGTCAAATTTGATTTGACGTGTCCGGCCCAGATCGCACAACAACAACTTTATTTGCACAAAGCACAAGAAGGGTGTGTTGTGATGATGGGTATGTAGGTAAGACCAATATTAAAGTTTTTCAACTGCGTGCTCCTCCGCCTGTTAGGAAGGCGTCTTACCTTACTCAGGTAGTTAAAACCACAAGTGTTAATTGAGAATGATCCTATTTGCATGTTCTTGGTGAATCACAGAATCTTGTTGGACGATGGTAGATGTCCAAAGCCCCAAGTAAGAACCAGCAAGCAACCTACTTACCTCATTTCTATGTTTCCAAAATCCCTCCTAGCCATTCATAATAAAATGGTTTCATAAACAGGTGCTTAAGTGAATAGTCTACTTTATTCAGTTCCATTAGGAATTTTGGGAAAAGCCAAAGAAGACAGCCAAGATTGAAAGAAAGAGTTTTCTACACTAATATATATATATATATATATATATATATATATATATATATATATATATATATATATATATATATAATTAAAAAAAATGTCACAGTTGCAAGTGAAGGAGAAAAAAGTGAAACCATGATGGAAAGAAAAAAAGTGAAACCATGCAAGATCCCACTCTAACACGATCTTGCATTGGCTCTAAATCATACATGGTGAGTGGAATCATGTAGTTACACATTTTAAAGCACAATTTGGACTACACTGCCACCAACAATATGCATGAAACAAGATCTTTGCAGATAAATGTGAATTGCCACCAACGATATGCATGAAACAAGATCTTTGCAGATAAGTGTGAATCTAACCCTTCATAAATCCAGACAAATGTTTTTTCCCCCTTTGCAATAAATACTCTTAAGTAGGTAGAATTCAAGCTTAACTCAACTTCATACACTAATATAGTATAACTTAGCCTTATTTTTAGTCAATGTTGTACTTTAAAACACACTTCTAACGTCGAGGACTAAACATCTCAAGTAGGGGCTTGGAGAACCCGATAGTATGTGATACAATAGGTTTAACAAACTTGACTGTAATAAGCTTTGTATGGCTCTCATACCATTGTAAGATAGTCAAAGTTAGGCCAAATTCAACTTCACAAAAACTGGTTTGTAAGGTGAAGTTTACACGTTCTTATATACTATAAAGTGTCTAGCTGATGTAGGCTCTTTAACAAATACTTTATGCTATAAACAAGAATAGATGGTAGAACAATGAATATCACGGCAATCTGCTACTAAGAGAGCATAATATTTCAATCTTGATCGTGAAATGATTAACTATTGAAAGATTTGAACAAATATATTCTCTCCTCTATGGTCCTAGTCCTTTCCCATTAGCCAATTCAGCATCTGTCCACCAAATCTTCTCCTACTACATTCTTTGTCCCTAACATACACCTTAGATATTTTTATTGGCAGCGGGGATCAATTAATATATATCTAAAATTCAGTCACTGCAATATTTCATAGGATAATGATTTTATCAAGAAAATCTTTACCAGCACATTCTGTAATTAGCATCAAGTAAAAGAAAAATATTCAACTCATTGGAAAAAAGATAACAGTGAGTACCAACTGAAATAGAAGCAGTTGGAGTACTTAAAAGTTTCTCAATAAAAAAGAAATATTCACTATACACAGAATACAATGGTACCTACCTACCTGGTCATAATCGATATAACCAGTGCTCTCATTCAATCTGTATGGCATGGTTTCAAAGAATATTGATACAGCTGATATCTTCTTGGTGTCAGTCTGCATGAAACAAACATATCAAAAACTTGTGTACAAGGAATAAATAAAATAGGGTTGTAAGGAGGAATAGCAAACGAAAGATTGTGAGAGGTTAGATTTCAGACAACACTGTTCTTTTGATTTCATAAGGTGCTGATATTTCTCAAAACGTTCCAGTCCTATTGAAATATTTTACATTACTCACAATCTTTGAAATCATCTAAAAAAGTAGTTCAGTGAGAATTGATTTTAATCATAAAAGTTTGAGACTGGAAGATGATTTTTAAATTTTTATCTTTAAATTTCTACCTCCCTCACCTTTTTATGTGGAAAGCTTTTTTTCTTAGCTTCCTTGGGGATTTCTGTTCATGGATATCTTAAGGGTGTTTCTAGGTGTGAAATTTAAAATGATTGGGTTTATCTTTCGAATTAATTTGTTTAGTCTTCCTTTCTTTACTGGAGAGCAATTTCATAGCATCGGAAGGAGTCCTTTTTTAAATTCTCCTTCTCAACGAAAATTTCTCTTATCTACAAAATGAAACAAAAATAAAGCCTATTGATCACTCAGTACCTATTTATTTGAGAAAAAAGGGGCGAATGACCTAATATGAGCTATTGCCATGGCATTCATTCATCGCGTCTTTATTGCAAACTTGATAACATTATCAACTCAAGGTGGCAGGTACAATGAGCACAACTGATAATCAGAACTTAACCTGATAACCATGCGATAGATGCCCACCATGGGGAAGATCCAGGGCCATAATTCTCTCATGAGGTTTCAATAAAGCAGTGTAAACTTGAAAGTTAGAAGGGGATCCGGATAATGATTGCACATTGACTGTCAAAAAGCAGAGAACATTAGATTCTCGAAGAAAGCACATTATCAAAATTGTGTTCCCCCAAATTATGGAGGAAAATACTAGAAAAAACAAATGAATGATCCAAAGAAAGAATAACACAGGTTCAAACATTTATCCAACAAGGCAACAAGCAAGCTAAAATAATATGCATCAAATTTAAAAAGCAGAAGAGCTTTACACATTATCCATTCATATTAATGAATTTCTATCACATGTTGTTTTACTCCAAAACCAATGTTTATAATCAATGTGTTAAGTACATGAACTGTCCAATATAAAATGAATTGAAATAATCCTTCACTATATTAAAAAATTCTCGAGGATAATCAATAATCCTTCAGTGTATATTAAAAACTTCTCAAGGATTATCACTTAATATACAAATTTCTTCAATCAGGTATAAAATTGAAAAGTGGAAAGAGTGACGACTACATTAAGGGAACCAGTACAACTGAAACCATTGTGGCATGGTCATAGTTATTCAAAACAAGCATTCAGTAGGTAGGTCTTAAAAGATAAGACTCTCCTCAATCACTATAAGACGGAAGAAGATAAATCTTAAACCTAAAAATAAATGTTTCTCTAGAGAATGAAGAACTCAAACCATAAGTCACTTTCTTTCGTGGGTAGAAGAAAGGAAAAGAACAGTAGCTTATAGTAGCAAAATAATTACTTCCAGAAACTTGAGTGCTGAACCCCAATATATACATAAGGAGACCTAAAGTTCTTCCTGATTCTCACTATTTTTTCTAACTGTCAATGATAAGTTACTAAATAGAACTATCAGATTAAGCTAAAATGAAAGTTGGATGTGGGAAATGACTCTCTAATGTTCACTTTAGAAGTAATTTGATGTTTTCTCTCTATATAGATAAATAATCAACAAGCTAGGAAATAAAAAAAAATAAAAAAAAGGAATTAAATGTCAATCAATTCTGTTGAATATTTTACTTCAATAATAGATGGTTGTTTTGTTTACAAAAAAAATCACTTAAAATATCCATTTGCACACAGCAAAGGATTAATATATCAGGATGTACACCCAGGGAGAATCTGGCACAAAAACAATAAGGTTCCATATTTAGTTTCCTTGTTTCCTCACTTTTTAACAGAACTAGTAGGATACACCATCTTGTAATCTCATGCCATGTTTTACTTTTAAATGCACGGAACATAAAACAAAACCCTGTCTCCTGTTCTAAGACATCTATAAAGCACAAACACGTATACTAGTTCTTTGAATGATTAACAACAGAGAAAGATCTCCTGTTCTAAAACATCTATAAAGCACAAACACGTATACTAGTTCCTTGAATGATTAACAGAGGAAGATAACAGCTCTTTTAATCTAAGTGATCTCCAACAACGATATATTAGCAACGCTCCCAAAAAATCCTAACCGTCACAAAAAAGAAGAAGAAAACTAACAACTAAGCAAAACAAAAACCACAATGTTCCCAATTTCTTCTTCACAATACCTCAACATGCACGAGACCACTCTAGATCCGAATAATAAGGAAACTCAAATTGCTTAACATTAGACTGGCGTGCTTACGTACCTCCCCATTTAGCTGGATCCAACCGAAAAGCTTCAAGCGCACGCTTCTGACATAATGTCTCGGCCATGTCAATGTACCTAAACGCCGAATCATGCACGTAACTCCAAAATCAGCACACCGAACATACGATAAATTTCAGAATCCGAAACAAAAACGTTCATAACCAGATCAACATACTCATTTCCTCCATAGTATCTAGCTCCTGGATATCCTTCGCTGTATTTATTTGTCATCACCGATCCAACGGCTTGCATCACCGACAGCGACGTGAAATTTTCGGAAGGAATAAGTTCGAATCCCTGGCATTCCATACAAACAAACGTCAAACAAATTCAAACAACAATCCAACGAAAAATCAGAAACGTTTTTCATCAATCCAAAGCAAAGCACGCTAGAACAAAACTTTGATTCACCTTCCATTGGCGCGCTTTCTCGAGTTCGATTATGTCAGCGATCTCGGGATCCACAACCTCGAGAGGATCATTGAGCTGCTTCGTCCACTGCGATTGATAGAAGTCTTCAATCAGGTACGAACAAAATATTTCAATTAGATGCGAACGAAAATTTTCAATTAAAATCTGAATTGGCTTACATCTGCGCGAGATTTCTCTTTTTCGTGAGCGGAGAGCGAAGACGACTGCAACAAAGCACAGAATATTGCGATTCCAAAACAAAAACAGAGAATGAAAGAAAATATATACAGAGAGCGAGAGAGAGATAGTACCGTGCGATAAATGGAAGTGGCGTTGGAGAACGGTTTGTTGATGGTGGAGGAAAGTCTGCGAAGTGCCATGGCCATTGAGACACGATACGAAGCGACACTTTGTTTTCTCTCTCGCAACCGGAATTGTATGTATTATAGAGGTTGGTATATAAGTGTTGAGGGTGGGTGAGTGAGAGTGAGAGCGGGTGAGTGAGGTTGGTGGTGTGTTCTTTTGCACTATGTGGGTCCTGATAGGGACATTCAGCACTTGCAAACGTGATTGGATTTCACATTAACACCGCATCATAATGACCAAGGGGCGCCTTCACACCACATTTTTTTTAATTCCTCCTTCTTTCTTTGCACTCACTCAGTTATACCATAAATTCTTGTCAGTTATTTTGTGTGATTTTATAACAAAAAATGTATTTTCATATTTTCAGTTAAGTACGGTGAAAGTCGTTATATCTATTAATGAATTTGACTCTTAAATTTAAAAATATAGGGATTTATGGTGAATCAAAATTCAGATTTCCAATTAAAGAAATATTATTTGTTTGACTGTGGCTCAATCAATATTATCTCAAAAGGAAAATATTGTTAATAACAAAGTCACTATATATTCTTTGTGAGAAGTAGGCATTATAAGATTACCAAAACTTTTTGTAATTTAAAATGCAATGAATTTGACCTACTTGACCTACTTGTTAAATAATTAGGTAGTGTCTTTCTTTTGGTGCTAGAATTCTGTTTGCGATAAAACCGCTTAAATTTAATTAAGTCTTCATGTTCTTTACAGACTTGCTTATTTTTATTTTTTTTCTAATAAGTATTTAAAAATTTTATATTTTTTATTAGATTTTTATGGTTTAATTTTTTATTAAGAGATTGGTCCGACTATTATGTATCTAGATGGAAAGAAAAGTGAAAAATGAGAAGTTTTTGATGGTTTTTTCTTCCTTCACCACCTCCCGTTTTTCTTCCTATCCCCCCTTACACTACAGGAAATTCATTGATTACCGGCGGGCTATTAGCGACGGCCCTTAGGCCTTCGGTAAAGTTTGTTTACCGAAGGATTTTCCGAGGGTTTGTAAAGTAGTACATAATTGGAGGATTTTGGCCATCGGTAATCGACATGGGACATTATCGAAGGAACTTGACCTTCGGTAAGTGGTTGGTGTATAAGAAAATTTTTCCCTCCCCCATATTTCGCGAAAGCTCTTCTTCCCCCAATATTCAGAATCTCCCAACTCTTTCTTCCCCTAAGTCCTTCTCCGAACTCCTTGTACTGCTTGTGCACACTGTTCCCTCCACCATCATTGCGCTCCAGCCTCATCGTTCACTCAAGGAAGCCATCTTCGTCGTTCGGCCGACCATTCCAAGAACGTCCTTAGAGTCATCTTCTCGAAGGGTCTGGGTCGTTGGCTACCGGTGTTCGCCTGCGTTAGCTGCCGGAGTTCGCCGCTCACATTATTATTAGGGCGAAAATCAGGTATTCCCTCTCACATTTTCATTTCGCATTACATTTGCCCTCCCTTCTCTGATTTCCCCAATCTAAGAATCGTCACAATTATTTGGTCCAAGGGTCGTAGGCGCGGGGTGCTGGAGTTCGCCTCCCTCTATTGTGCTTCAACCGCAACGTGAGCTCGTGAAGCGCCATTGCAGTTCAATCGTGCCTCTGCAAACCTGTATTGGCCTGAACTTCACTTCCGTTTTGAGGACTCCTGTTCGGGACACTTCACTCGCGAGGTAATATTCCTTCGTTCCCCACCTGAAACCCTACAAATATGAGGTACATGTGTTGGAAATGTGGTGTGGTGTGTGATTCTGTATTGTTGTGATTATTGAATTGTTGTGATTATTGAATTGATGAATTTGTAATTGTATAATGAGAAACATGAGATTCTGTTCCATTTATCTTCTTTCATTTGATTTGCCTGATCTTGTTTCTGGTTTCTAGTTCTAAATAGGAATGTAGGTTAGTTATTGTGTTCTCATTCAAACAATCAAACATGAGACAACCATAAGCATAAAGAGTTTATTTATGAATGTACATATACCTTGAGGTGCTACGGAACTCATAGAGCTTGCCACGGTTGGAAAAAATGATGAGGGCAACCTCAGTATCACAAAGGACTGAGAGCTCATATAGGCATTGTTGAGCAAGCCATTTCTTCTCTTGGCAAATGTGACTTGCCTGTTGATTTGGTTCTTTATTCTCTTCAGTTAAACCCTCCCTCTTCCCATCTCTATTTTCTCTGTCTACATCTCTTAAAAACACACACTCTTTCTTGCTCTGGAAACTCTCTTTCTTGTATTGGTTAATAGAAGATTGTGCTTTCTTAAATTGACTCTTTGCTTAGGGTACCGAAAGGGATAAAACAGTAGTGCAATAGAGGAAACCTGAAAAAGGTTCCCTTATGTTTTTTTTTCATCTCCCTACCGTATACCCTCCATAATATGTGTAATCAGCTTACTAACTTACCACAATTCGACACCTCAACTTTTTGTGTAAATGCTACACACATTTACTACTTCATTCAACTTTGTTTAAGCTTCAATAGGAAATGTATATTGAGTTAGTAGGTTATGTTCACTAGCAAAATACCTTTTGATCTAAATGTTTGTTAAGTTGTATTCTATCTAATGTATATTCATTATATAATTGATTTTGGATTGTAAAGTTTGCAATTTGAGCATGTATGAATTGTCTATTTTGATGATAGCCTTAATGGGAAATAAATTGTGCAATTTGAGCATAGAAACTTATGTTGATGTTGTTTTAGTTTGCTGCTGATTGATCTATCTAAAAGACTATAGCCTTGATGGGAATCAGCCTTTTCCCCTAAACCTAAACTTAAAATAACTCACAAAACTGAATAACAGTACACAATGAGCATATAGGAGGAGAGGTTACTTGTTAAGTAACCCTACCGTTCAACCTTTCCAAAATAACTTTCTGTCAAAGTTATTCACTGTTTCCCCCTGAAATTGGCTTGCATAATACTCCTACATATGAAATAAGGAAAGAGTGAGTAGAGGAATTGCCCATTATTGCAATATAGATGTCGTGATTACACTAGATCAATGATAGAAGTGAATGTTAATGAGCCTATTTGGAAGTAGAAGCCCACTCTATAAGTTATTACAATGTTTGATGGTGCACTTGGAATTGCTTGAAAAGCATTTTTCCAAGCCACTTTAAGTTGAAAATGAACACAAAATGGAAAGAAATTACAAAGGTTCCGTGATACCAAGCCAAATTTACAATGCAATGTTGGTACAATGAAATAAAGCCAAGTGTGGCTGCTAGTTCAGATTGGTTGAAGACCAAATGTGATGTGTTTTTGCTGCTGAAATGGTTGTTGGACCAGCAATGTTAAAGTGCTCTTGGAGTCCAAGCTTGAAGCCCTTTTAACACCTCATCCACTTCCTAAGATGCTACCCCCTTGGAGCAAGTAATCTGAGGTAGAAATAGTGCACCAAAACGTTACAACACCAAATCAAACACTAAACCAGTCAACAAACAAATCAGCTGCTGCACCAGGATTTAATTTTCGCAGTACAGTTTTTTGGCACAAATTTGAAGGCAAACAAGTTGAATTCAAGTGAATTTAAGCTTGGAATAACAGAAGGGACACAAAAGGAACCTAGTAGAGGCACTAGAACAGATTAAACAAGCAAGAAAAGACTCAAAAAGTGATGAAATTGTGTGCTTCGAAACTGTTTGATAAAATTCAAAACTGTTTGACAAAATGCCCCAAAGAACAACATATTTTGTGTTTCTTGTTTTTGACCTTTCAAATCTGGATTGTAGGGTTTAAATTGCTTTTTATGATTGCTATACACTTGGATAAGCATATAAATGTAATTGGAAACTTAAACCCAACTTTTGCCAATCCAAAAATGAAAATTAGAATATGAGTAATGCCAAACAACACAAAAGAAACATTCTGCACCAGAAATATGACTGGAAATTGGTGGTTTCAGTGTCAAAATTGATTGGCAGTGGTGCAAAGGCTTAAGTGAGACATCAAAAAAGTGTATATCATCATTGTGAACATGTTTAAATTCTGAAACAGCAAAGAAACATTCTGCATCCGAAAATGAATGGTCCACTTCCAATTTTAAGAAAAATTGATGGTTTAAATGGTGATTTGGCACATTGGTTGGAAAATGACCAAATGAACAGTATGTAGAAGTTTTAAATGGTCAAATAAACTGTTCCTAATGTTCACAATGCACAGAAACAAGGGGAGGCAACAATTGGCAGTGGCTGTTGTTATTTATGCAAAATAAAAGCAGCAAAACTGCACCAAAATGAGAAATGTAGGAAAAAAATTGGAAACTGCAGTGGTGAAAATGAACAGCAGTGATTCAAATGTTCAAATGCCACTTCAAACAAGTTTGTATCATCATATGGAATATGTTGAAGCACTTAAACAGCCACAACAAAGTCCATATCAATTTTGACTGGTTTAGTTCCAAATTTAACCAAATTTGATGACTAAAACTATAATTTGATACAAAGGCCGGAAAATTACCATATGAACAGTAACAACAGGTTCCAAATGGCCAATTATACTTGCACAAACAGTCAATCAGCACAGAAACACATTGCAGCAACAATTGATAGTGGTAGTTCCCAAAAATGCAGAAAAATATACTAAAAATTGTTGCAGCATGAAGAAAACAGCAAGTTCAAAGCTGGATGGATCAACAAACATGCAAGAAAGGTCCTAAGCAACTACATCTAGCTTTAGAAATTGAGCTAGGGAAATAGCACATGGCCTAAGACACACAATGACAACAGCACGGTGCAAAGCTGGATTAAAACAGTGACATGTAAAACAGATTTTGGAATCAACTCAACCATTCATTTTTCAATTCTGTGATTGATTGGAGTTGCTATCACTTGAGACATGCTTAAAATCATAAAAGAAACTTGTCTCAAGCTTTAGACACAACAAAACTGAGCAGAAACAGTATTGACCAAAGCAGACCAGAAATTGAATTGGAGAATTGTGAAACAAAGACAACACAAGCTACTAAAAGTAGGCAACTCAGGTATGCATTTTGCATTTTAGTGATTAACAAGAGTTGCTACTACTTGAAACATGTTTAACAATAGTAAACACACTTGTACCAAGATTCAAAACCACAAAATCTGACCAAAAACAGTAAGCACAACTTGAAACCAGTGAAGAGTGTTGATGCAAATTTTTAAAACTGGAAACAATGTTTGCAATGCTATTAGCTCAAATGATCAAAGCTGGACATGGTGCCATTGCTTTTCATGACCAACATAGAGCAGAAATTGCTTTAACCACAAACAAAATCGAAAAACCAAAAGCGGGACAGAATCAAACTAATGTAACAGTAAAACAATGCAGTAACATTGCTTGTCTAAGACTTAGATAAGGAAAGAGTTTTGGAAATCTTTATTCTACTTCCCTTTCTTTAGTCTTAGTTGTAGTTGATACTTCTTTGGATGGGAAGTCCCTAAAGGGGTTGCCATCAAAACTGTATTAAAGTAGTAACCAAAACAGTAAAAAAACTATCTACACAAGTTTTAAAACATAAAAGAAAGATAGAAATGAGTGCACAATTCGAAAATACAAAGAAATAGAAGATTTGACTATTTATGGACCTAAGATTACACTACACCATGGTAAATTTGGTAAGAATGATGATGTGCAATCTGTAAAAGACGCCTAAAAGTGTGTACACAAGTTGTTACCTCCTAGAAATGACTAAGAATGAACTCAAGAATTGATTCCTAACACACTTTCTTGAAATCACTACTAAAACCTCAAAAGGGCTACTAGAAATGCACTAGAATGGTCAAATTTTGATGATTGCACTAAACTAGCCTAAGAAACTTCAAACAAACTGTCCTAACAAGTTTAGGATGGTAAAACAATGCTAATTAGAAAGTCACACTACAAAAACAACTTAGAACTCAAAATATGACACCCTAGAACCTAAAACTAATTAGTAGAATACACTAAAAGTGGTCATAATGCATAGTGTAATAAAGTAGTAACCAAAACAGTAAAACAACTATCTACACAAGTTTTAAAACATAAAAGAAAGATAGAAATGAGGGCACAATGAGATGATACAAAGTATACAAAATCAAACAGCACTAAAAATGAAAACTGGACCAGTAAAATGACTTTAAAAGTGTGCTTTGAAACCCAAAAATGATTGGCAGTGTTTGTAAAGCTTAACTGATGATTCAAGCAACTTTATATCATCAATTTAAAGGTGTTTAAACATTGAAACAACAACGAATCACAGTACACTCGAAAATCACTAATTCACTTCCAAATTTAAGCAAAATTAATGATTTAGGAAGTGATTTTGCATGTAGGATCAAATTTGACCAAATGAATAGTGCACACAGGTTTGAAGTGGTAAAATAAACTTGTTCAAACATTCACAATGCACAAAAACAAGCAGATGCTACAAGTCAGACCTGCTATAGCCAATTATGCAGCATTTTTAAACCAAAATTAGCATTAGAAGTTTGAGTTTTTAGTGACTAAAAAGTGTACTTTTAAGGTGAGATATTGTCATTTCACCTAATGTAGACTCATTCTAAGGTATGTAAACATCCTAACAAGTCTAACTTAGTGAAATCAAGGTAGGAAAGTAGTGAAAAGCAAAGAATTACCTCAAACTCAAAGTTTGAGTATTTAGAACCTAAAAAGTTTGGGTATTTTAACTAATGTGATTGTCAGTAGATACTTTTATAGCTATTTGATTGCCTAAATTATGTTAATATGTATTATATATCCATGCTTTTATAGATATTTGATTGCCTAAATTATGTTGATGTCTATATTGTATGTTCATGTATATTGTCTTTCATTTATTAGGCTACAACTTGATTAAGTTAAGTAGTCATTTAAAATCCTATCGTACTACACACATTCTCAATGCAATGAGAAGGGTAAAAATACTATAAACACTTAGAACCTACAAAATATTTGGAAGTACTCAAGACAAGAGAACTTCAGTAGTAATAAGTTGTCTCCTCCAACTTTAATACACAACCCCTTAGGATGTCTTAGGCATTTCAATACTGAGGACTTCTCTTTGCATGCCCTTATTGAATACCTATG
The DNA here is from genome assembly GCF_016808095.1 of Vigna angularis. Lineage (NCBI taxonomy): Eukaryota > Viridiplantae > Streptophyta > Magnoliopsida > Fabales > Fabaceae > Vigna > Vigna angularis. Next base: position 34,621,329 of record NC_068976.1, read on the forward strand.
ACAATAGTGTTCAAATTGCCTTCCATGTTCGACTTGAGTAGTAATAGGTTTATTACTTATGTCACATGGAGTGTTGCTGTTTTGGCTAAGTTTTTATTTGTTTGGCTTGTCACAGAACATGGCCCATTTTCCCAACCATCGTGGATGGATGTACGACCGTTGTTATAGTGGAAGGAGAGGTTTGAAGGAATCTTTTGTGATCGGAGTTGAAGAGTTTGTGGAGACGGCCCGACGATATCAATATTATGCCCTTGATGTGGGGATTCGATGTCCATGCATGAAGTGCGAATGTACAAGGATTTTGAAAGATCATGATGTCAAACTTCACCTTTACCAAAAAGGGTTCATGCCTAATTACACGGTTTGGACATTTCATGGTGAAGAAATTCCTTCGACCTCCACTCCAACTGAAAAGCGGCTTGCATCAGGTTCGAATACTATTGTACATACATCTGAGATAGATCAATTTGCCTATATGCAAGAGATGGTCGACAATGCTCTTCGTCACCATGCTGAACAAGAAGCAAACGATATTCATGATGAAGAGCCTCCAAATGAAACCACTCAGAGGTTTTACAATTTACTGACAGAGGCAAATCTACCTGTATTTGAAGGTTCATCTGAGTCAAAATTGTTAGTGTGCATTAGACTCATGGCTGGGAAATCTAATTGGAACGTTCCCATTCAAGCAGTGGACTTCTATACAAAATTGATGTTAGATTTGACACCACTAATCAATTTTATGCCGAAGAATTATTACCAAGCCAAAAAATGTGTTTCAAAGTTGGGATTGGAAGTCAAGAAGATTGATTGTTGTGTTAATGGATGTATGTTATTCTATGACAATGACAGTGGCAAAAATGATGCATTGTTGGTTGAATGCAAGTTTTGTGGCTCACCTCGATATCATACGATGCATGCTGGACGGAGGCAAAAAAAACCAATTCCCTTAAAGTCGATGTTCTATTTGCCTATAATTCCAAGATTACAAAGAATGTTTACTTCAATGCAAACATCAGAACACATGACATGGCATGATGGTAACAAAACTAAAGGATTTTTGCGTCATCCTTTTGATGGTGAAGCTTGGAAGAACTTCAATCGTAAACATCCATCCTTTGCTAGTGAACCGCGTAACGTCAGACTTGGTCTATGCTCTGATGGGTTTACCCCGTACATTCAGGCGTCTGCATCACCATATTCATGTTGGCCCGTGATAGTTACCCCATACAATATACCACCTGAGATGTGTATGACAAAGCCTTATATGTTTTTATCGTGTATAATACTAGGTCCATCTAATCCCAAATCATTGATTGATGTTTATTTGGAGCCATTGGTTGATGATTTGAAGAAGTTATGGAATGGTGTTTGGACGTATGACGTTTCAAGGAAGCAAAATTTCCTTATGAGGGCAATCTTGATGTGGACTACTAATGACTTCCCAGCTTACGGCATGTTATCTGGTTGGAGCACGCATGGTCGATTAGCTTGTCCACATTGCATGGAACATACAAAGTCATTCCAATTGAGTTATGGCCGGAAAAGTAGTTGGTTTGACTGCCATTGACGGTTCTTGCCCATTGATCACCCCTTTAGAAGAAACAAAAAGGCATTTCGCAAAGGGCAAGTTGAAACAGATATGCCCCCGCCAAAGTTGACTGGATCACACGTTTGGAGATGAGTGAAAGACTATCCAAAAGTCACTGAATCTGGTCAGAATAGGATAGAAGGGTTTGGAGAATGACATAATTGGACTAAAAGAAGCATATTCTGGGAACTTCCCTATTGGAAAGACAACTTGCTAAGACACAACCTCGATGTCATGCACACAGAAAAGAACTTCTTTGACAATGTCTTCAACACAGTTATGAATGTTATAGGTAAGACAAAAGATAATGAGAAAGCAAGAAAAGATTTACCTTTGTATTATGGACGAAAAGACTTAGAGTTGAAGGCGCAAGGTAACGACCGACTATTTAAACCAAAAGCAAATTACACCATGTCAAAAGACGAGGCAAGAATAGTGTGTGGATGGATCAAGGAGCTTAGAATGCCAGATGGATATGCTTCTAACTTGTCCAGATGTGCCAATTCTTCTCATGTCCATGTCTTAATCAATTGCAGTGAAGTTAAGCCGTACCTTGAGTATGTCATCATCCATCTCTTATCTTTCCAACGACACAATTGTTATACACTAATGAATTTCATTTGTACCAGCTCATTTCTTGTAGCTGAGCAAGTCGCAGAAGGAAATACATATGCTAGAATACACTCTGAGTTTCCCCAATGGTTTAGAAATCAGGTCTGTAGTTTTTCCTACGGTTAGAAATCGGTTAATTTGACTCTTGCTTTTATAATTTTTTTAGTGTCTTTGTAGGTTTTTAATCAGGCATTAACTCCCACAATTCAAGAGTTAAGACATCTCTCGAATTGGCCAATGAGATGTGTCAAAGAATGGCACACTTACTTCACCAATGGTTACAAATTCCATACACATGAATGGTCTAAAGGAAAGAAAACATCAAATTGTGGTGTGTATGTGAAGGGCCTAACAGAGGGTTGTTATGATGATTTCTACGGCATCATTCATAAAATATATGAGCTAGAGTACAACAACACTACTTCTCCAAACAGAGTAGTACTTTTTTATTGTGAATGGTTTGATCCTTCTAGAGTTGATCCACGCTTTAATATTGTCGAACTCAACCAGAGATTAAGATATAAACCGTTTGATCCTTTCATTCTACCAACTAATGTCAGACAGGTTTATTATGTGCCATATCCACCATTCCGCAATATTGACAAGCGTGGTTGGGCCGTAGCAATACAAACCAAGCCTAGAGGTCGCATTGACTCAAATGTGGTTGAGGAAGATGTTGCCTACCAACTTGACCAAATGTCACAACCACGAGAAATTATTGAAGTTGAACGTATAACCGCATTGGTCGACCCTAATGGTGATGGAGATGATTTAGAAGCAACAATACAAGGTGATGAAGAACAAGAAGAAGAAGAACAAGAAGAAGAAGAAGAAGAAGAAGAAGAAGAAGAAGAACATGATGATGATGATGACGACGAAGAAGAAGAAGAAGATGATGATGATAATGACGATGATGAAGAAGAAGAAGAAGATGAAGATGAAGATCATGATGACGACGATTAAATGTTGGACATCTATTGTAGTAAATTGAACTATCATTTGAATAGAGTTATCTAAAATACCATCTTAAAAGTTGTATGCAATTATTTATACATTGACTTTAAAAACCATTGATCTTTCCTTATTCATTTCTTTTTTTCCTTTATTTGTAACCATTTCAATGCAGTAATGACAGGACAAGGTTCAGAACGTCCTGATAAAGGAAAGGGGGTAGCAAGGCCTAAAAAGAGGCAACGGCAGGCACCAAAGTATGTACTTAGGGTGCCTGCTAGACTACCTACCATTGCTGCCCCCGGTACATCATCTGTGGGGCCTCCTCCTACCCCTACAATACAGCCTCTTACCCATGCAGTACACCCTTCTCCTACTCCTGCAGCACACCCTTCTACTACCCCTGCAGTAGACCCTCTTCCTCCTCCTGTGATTATAACCCCCACTCCTCCCCCTGTGGTTATTACCCCCACTCCTCTCCTTGACCCTACTTTTATACCTTCCTCATCTTCTATACCGCCTTCTGAGACTGTCACACCATCTGCTGGTCCAGATTCAAGTGGTGATGGTGAAGGTCTTGACCCGCTCCTCCATGATCGACCATGGATTGAGCCGTATGGTAAAGGGTAAGATTTTAATCTCTTCATATAATTTGATCTTTATACCTTACTGTAATTGAAATGACTTTTATTATGCAGGTTTATTCCATCTAGGGTTGCTTCCCAGGCCATCACACGTTCAATTAAGCAACAGTTTTTAAGTCCATGGCCTACTTGGGGAGCAATATCTGATGACGACAAAAAGCCATTCTGGGAGCGCTTTCAGGTGAACAATCAATTAAACTAATTGTCCCTCTTATTATTAGTATGTTCTGTAATCAATGTTTGTTCTCTTTATTGTTACAGATGAAGGTGTAGTGGAAACCTGAACATGAAACTCAGATACACAGAAATTTCCACATGAAAGCATCTCATCGGCTGTCAGAGATGTTTAGGGATGCCCGCAATGCAGGACAACGCCCTTACTGGCTGGGTGAACAAATTTGGAACTCTTTACTGGCTCATTGGAATACAGTAGAGTTTCGCAATAAGTGTGCCAAAGCCCAAAGGAACAGAGCATCTGAAAGGGGTGGCACCCTGCATACTGGTGGGTCGATCACCATTCATGAGCATGCCATTCGTATGGTATAATTTCATTACTGCACTTTTTCTCTCATATATAAGTTATGTATTTTCTATTTCATATGTACATTTCTAATTCTAAATTATGTTACAGGCACAAGCTCTGGGACGTGCGGTCCATGTTGATGAGGTCTTTGCACAGACTCATGTAAGGAAGGACACTAATCAATTCGTTGATGAAAGATCTCGGAAGACTCATGTAAGCAAATAACACTATTACTATTACTAATTTTTCATTTATGTTATTCTATCATTCCCTAACATTGCTTTTAATGTTTCAACAACAAGAATTTTCTACGAGACTTTCACAGGTTAGATCTGAACATGAGTCAGCTCCTACACCGGATGATGCCAGTAATGCAGAAGATGACATCCGTAGGACACAGTGATGGATCGACATCGTTGGTGGGAAGAAAAAGGGACGAGTGTACGGTGCAGGACAACTTGCTGCAAACTATACAACATCGAGAGGAGGTACTCTGAAGCACCAACCTTCTTCTTCCACCACTACTCCTAACGAGGTCGTTCTCCGCCTCACGCAGGCACTGCAACAACGTGACCAGGAGATCACTGATTTGAGAGCAGAGTTTACAAACTTTAAGGCCCTGGTCATGAGAGTGTTGCCTGGTACTTCACAGGATGAATTCAATATCCCTCCGACCCAGCCACAACCCTCCTCGTCACCCGCTGTCCCTCAGCAGCCCACATCAGTCCAACCCTCATCAGTCCAACCCTCATCAATCCAACCCACACCAGTCCAACCATCTATAGAGGAGCAGGATGATGAAGATGGCTCTGATGATAACTATGTACAGTATTAGTTTCATTTTGTTATTAGTTGTTATAGAAACAATTGAATATTACAACATTTGGAGTTTACATCATTTGGATGTTAGATCAGTTGGATGATTTGGATTTTAGAACATCATTATGTTACATTGTTATATGTTATTAATATGAATATGGATTAATGGATGTTCTATGGATATTATTGATCAATGATTGCATCTTTGAGATGCACATTATGCAGGTGTGTATGTGCTTGAAAATTGTTATGCAGGTCTGTTTGTGTATGAAAATTGCTATGCAGGTCTGTTGTTGGTTTCATAATAAATACAAATGTTTCTGACATCTCCCTCGAACTTACCGAAGGCTTTTGCCCTTCGACAAATTCCCACGTTCGCTGATTACCGAAGGCTTTTGCCCTTCGGTAATTACCGAAGCCTTCTACCCTTCAGAAATTACCGAAGGCTTTTGCCCTTCGGTAATTACCGAAGGCTTTTGCCCTTCGGTAATTACCGAAGGCTTCTGCCCTTCGAAAATTACCGAAGGCTTTTGCCCTTCGGTAATTACCGAAGGTTTCTGCCCTTTGGAAATTACCGAAGGCTTCTGCCCTTCGGTAATTACCGAAGGGCGAAAGCCCTCGGTAAATGTTAGCGACAAAGGTATTACCGAGGGCTTTTGGGTCGTCGATAAGCCGTCTGTAAATGTCTTCTACCGACGGTTTTGGGCATTTTCCGAGGGCTTTTGACCTTCGGTAATGCCCTTCTTTTTTGTAGTGTTAATATTTAAAATACCCCTATTAAGCCTATGAGTATTCGTGGTGATTGTTGGTGATTTGTGGTTGTGTGATTAGTGGCGGTCTCCAATTATGTGATTGGTGGTGACCTCCGATGGTGTTAGAGTGTTTTCATATTAATTTGAATATATTTTTTATTATATAATTTGGAATGTATTAAAAATAATCCTTCTAGATTTGGTGTTTCATAAGGTATTTTTGAATTAATTATTTCTTATTCAGGATTGGATGTCCACCTGCACGCTTCTTCTCTTCTTCCTCTCCTATACTTCTTCACATTTTCAAAATCAAAATCCTACACATGGTTACATTTGCTTCTTATTCTCCCATACTTTTTCATACTTTCTAAATCAAAATTGCACACTTCATTTTGATTGCTTCTTTTCCCTTCATTTTCTTCTTCTTCTACCATGATTCATATTTTCAAAATAAAAACTCCATCCTATGTTTCATTTTTCAGGTGAGTGGAGATTTACATATATGAGGGACTCTTGAGATAAAAAAATAAAATACTATTGTTGGATCAATAAACGCATGAACATCAATGGTAATAGTGTTAAAAGATCTATTAACAATATATATCAATGACGAATAAGAAGTCATTAATGTAAAAAGATGGATCGACAAATTTGTAAACAAGAAAAAGGTTTTAACGACAATTTTGTGAGAATCATCATTAAAAGAAAAAAAAATCAAGGGAAATAAAGATGATTCTCTACTCAACACCGTCGAACATTCTTAAAGTGAAAAACAACGATGGTTGGACGGGGACTATTGTTAAAAGTTAAAAATTAGAAAGAAAACAACAAAACTTGGATAGAGAATCTTGTTAAAAATCAAAAACTGAAAATGAAACAACGACAGTTAGGCACCGAATCGTCGTTAAATTTGTCATTTTGTTAATGATATGGTGGTGTAGGAAGAAAAGAGGGAGGCGTAGGAAGAAACAACATGTTTGGATTACAGGAAAGATAAGTACAAATAAAGAGAATTAAGAATAAAGTTGATGAAAGTCGGTGAGTGACGTGATAGATTTAATAGATTAGAAAAAAATTGTTTTAACTGATAAAATTGAATTTAAAGTCAGTGTAAATTATGTTAAAATGACATGTGAGTTATTATTTAAAATACAAAAAACAAATGGTAAAATTATATATAAATAAAATGAGATTAATAGAATTTAAGTTGAAATGATTAGTTTAAATAAAATTAAGTAATATTTTGAATTGTCAAAATTATTTTAAATTGAAATGTGGTTGTTTGAAGTTAATATAATTTAAAATGGAAGTAATTTGTTAAAAGAATTGTATTATTTGGTGAAATAATTTAAATGAAATTGTTCGCTATAGAAATTGTTAACAATGATACTCAACTAACAAAACATTATAATAAATATAATAGATAATTATAAAAGCATTACATTAAATGAAATTGAGTTCATTCTATGTTAGATATATTTAATTGTCAAATGTCTTCAAAATATTACAATATATTATTAAGAAAGCACAAAAAAAAAATTTGTAACAAAGATTGAAGTCAATTGCTTTAATTCATATAAGCAATTGACCTATTCCAACAATATTGTGGAGGCATTCCCATAAGACATTTTGTATATGATAGGTGTGAGAAAAGTAAGTCGTAGCATTGTTCCATTATGTTTTCATGTTGAATGTTCATTGCTCCTAATATCTCTGAAATGTCACTTTTCGTATATTCAAGTTATGAGTTTTGATGCACTAGGTCGACTTTCTGATAAAGGGGGACATTTCTTCTTTCAATTGAAAGAACTTTTCGTAGTAGAGATTTTCTTCAAATGAGCATTTTCCGCCCCGTTACGTCAATGACACCATACAACTCAATTGTTAGGTTATCAAAGTGGAAATCAATGTCATTAATGACAAGGGCTTTCTTTTTTAACCTCGTGATGAGTATGTGATAAGGATTTTGCATATGGTGGTGATGGCCCAATGAGAGTCAAGGGTGAGTTGTTGCAATCCATGAGGTAAAATTTAAGTAGTGAAAATGTTAATAATGGATTTGTAATCTAAATTATAATAGTTGTAAAAGTAAACAAAGGGAAATTAGAAGTAATTGAAAACTTAAACAAAAATAAGAAAAAAACGTTTAATTCAAATAATATTAAAAACATACTTGATTAATATAATTCAGATAAAATAAAGTAAATAGAACAATGATTATTACTTATTCAATAGAGTCATGAAATTCATAAACCCATTCTTTTAAATGGTGTCTATATTCATTAGACCTTTCGAAACCTCTGTTGACGATTAAGGTCAAATTAGCCAAACCATCTTCTACCCTTTTGCATACTGATAACGGTTGAAAAACTGTTATTTTTATACTTAATTTTGATATTAAAAACAATCTTTACGACTTAGAAACTAGCTTGGAATCGTGTTTTTACTTAAGTTTTGGAAATAAGAGAGTTGGATGGGTTTTATGCTTGGTTTTCCTTGTTTTGGCAAGAATTAAGATGAATTAGATGAAATAATTTGAAGTAGTAAGGAGCTGGACTCAGGAAAGGAAGTAAAAGCGCACAAAAGAAGAGTCGCATTCACCGCTCAGCGCGACTTTCACCGCTCAGCGGCGTTCTGAAGCACCGCAGTCACCGCTGAGAGCTAAAACTATAGCTGAGCGTCATTGTGAAGAGCCGCAGTTACTGCTGAGCGTCATTCTGAAGAGCCGCACTTACCGTTGAGCGGCAAAAGTGCCGCTGAGTGCCATTTTATTGGGCTTGAGCCTATTTTCTGTAATTCTTAATAAACTATATAAGGGTTTAGTCGGCCTAGGGTTAGTATCTTTGGACAGAAAGAGGCGAAATCACACTTTCTTCACCCTTTGGAGGAGGATTTTGGATGCAGAAGCTCCTTTCTTCAAATTCTAGGGTTCTATCTTTCATTCTTTCATTGTTTTTCATCTAGTTTCACCATGTTTATGGTGAACTAAACCTCCATTGTTGTTGGGGAACGGATGTAATCCTTTGAAACTTTCATGTATTGAATTGGTTCTATATTTTATATGCTTTCTTCATTAATTGTTAGGGTTTTTCTTCTATACTTTATGCATACTTTGTTTAACTCATTCAATTGCATGATCATTGATGTTATTTATATGGACACATATAGATACATCTAGACCTGAGGAAATTCTCCCAAGAGCAATATTACCCAGACATAGGGATATGAGGATTGGTTTTCTTTAAGCTTTTGTGCGAATGTAATGCATGAATAATTGCTAGGGAGACAAGACATTGTAAACTAGTGATTAGGCGTAGGCTTTCTTCATCGAGACATCGGGTTTAAGGTAAATTAGAAAGTGACATTAACATTAATGAAGAAAGATGAATTCTTGAATACATGAGAGTGGATAGGATGAATCGGAAACCCCAACAACATCATCATTCCATATTTTACATCAATCACTTTTGCTTCTTTCGATCCAATTGATCAACACACGCATTCATATTTATTTTTCAGTATTTGCATCTAAATCCACAAGATTTCGTTTACAAGTCCAATTTAATCAACAAATCACATAACTGTTTAGGCCGTGAGTCCTTTGAGAAACGATACTTGGTCTTACCATTTATTATTACTTGATACGATTCGATACACTTGCCGAGTGTTAACACATACGTTCTTGTATGTTTTAAATACCCCACAAAATGTATGATAATGTTTAAGCATCATATCACATTCCATCAGGCTAGACTGACTGATGGTACAAAGGGCCTTTCGGTGTAATGTTAACCTTATCGTGGACAAGAATTGTATGGTCTTCCTCATCATCATCTTCTTCCTAGTGGTCTATCCTTCCATGTTCATATGTTGTTCACATTTACAACATTCAATTTGCTCAACATTTTATGACCAAAGTAATGTGACCAATCTAGGAAGATGCATGCCTTAGGTAAAATTCACCCCAAAGTGAGTCATTATCTATGTTATCAAGTTGGGGTATGGAAGATGCATATTTTTGTCCCTATATTTGATTATGCATTGCATTATGCGGTGCAACCAATTAATCAAAACATTATTTTCCAAGACCCACAACATAAACATGTTTTCCTAGGATAATTTTCAAAATTTTGACCTCGAGGAGCTGATATATGAACAAAGACATTATGTAGGAGTTTATCATTGATATTCAAACTTCCTGCATTTATAATATTGCGACCCTGAAATTTTTGGTCTAACCATGGAGCTCAATGTTGTTTGGTAGACATAGTCTATGTCTTCAAAGATATGAAGAAACAATTTTTTTTGACCTTGATAGTTAAGATTGCTAATAGTTAACAATTTCATAAGTGGGATCTTTTGAGCATTGTCCTATTAACCTCATTGAACATGTACCCTTGCTCAATCACTTTGAGGTTTTTGTAAAAAGCTTGAATGAGTTCATCATAGTAGAACCGAGTATATAGCATGAGAAACTATTGCAGACTTTAGAACACTAAGGAATCATGAGTAAGGAAAATGCATTACTTTTACGAGGAAATTTTTTTTTTGGCATAAAGTTATCATTATATATACAAACCCATTCAATCCAGCGAATAGGTCATGAACCTCTTGCACCCTATCCTTTAGGGTCTTTTGCCGATTTTTAACAATGTTTTTATTTATTCCAACCAATCCAAACTATCAAAGGAGGTCCACAATGTTATTATAAGCTTGTGTCGTCCAGCTACAATCAACTCGATTGCCTCATCAACCATGGTCGTGAGTAGCCTAGAGTCCATTTTTGTTGTCCAATTAATAAACTCTTTGATTCCAACAGATGACTTTGGTAAAACACTCATGCCTCTATTCATGTTTTACCTATTGCAAGCACAACGTTTCAAAAAACAAACACAATGATACGTAAACATCCAACAAATAATATAATGAGTTAATAAAATCCATAATAACATTTGTATACATTAAACTAAGCAATACAACATCCTAATTATTTTTGCAGTATCTCCACATATTGTTTGGAATAACATCTCTAAGCCCAATATTTAATCATCATCCCAATCTTTAGTGGCGAAGGTTGAATCTCTTGTTCCATCAACTCTCAATAAACTTCAACTACCAATGCCTTATCATTATCCATTCCACGAAGATAGTAGTGAAGAATATAGCAAGCTAACATAATATTTTTCATTGACTCCAATGACTAACATGGTGTAGTTTCACTAGCTATGATAGAAAATCATTTCTTTAAAACACCAAACATCCTTTCGATTACATTCCTAAGTGATGCATGATGAAAACTAAACAACTCTCTTAGGTTTTCGGGGCCTCTTCCAGTGTACATTTTTAGGTGATATATAATGTCAATACAATGTTATTATATTTGACTTTAACATAAATCCAACATCTCTCAAGTAGTATTGTCCTACAATAATTGTACTTAACATTATATTCAATAATTACTAAGTTAACATACATGAATTGCACCAAATTCCATGCAACTCACCTTCTAAAATATTCAATGGATCCTCTCTAATAAGGGTGTCCTCTAAAATTCATGAATCAGATGTTGTTCCTTCTCACCCAGTTAAAACATGTGTAAATTTCATATTAAAAACGCAAACTAAAAATACGTTGTTGGCCAATATTTTCTTCCGCAAAAGTTAGGGGCTTATGCTTGTGGAACCTTAACACATACTTGAGTTGCATTTATTGCAGCTAAACAATCCTAAAGGGTAAAAAAATGTAGTGTAAATAATAGGTAATACATTATGTATGTGAAGTGACATTGTACATTGGAAGTTATTACCTCAATTCATTGTCTCACTTGTGCCAACTACTCACCTAGGATTGAACCTACCTCCATAATTTTTCAAGCAGTTTTTTCTAGTGGTCATGAATCATATGCATCATTTTAAGAGGATTGAAAAAGTGTTAGTGAAACCTAATACCGTAGCTCCTTGCTTGCCTGCTGTTGACAAGAGATAACTGAAGATGGAAAAGATTGAGTTGATTAAGGATATTCGTCCTGCTCCTACACGCCTAGTCATGGATAATCCTAGAAAGACTTGGAATCTTGACGTTGCAACAAGTTTCAACGAGTCAGAGGCTTACCTATATTGGAAACAAGCAATTTTCGCTAGTACAGACGCATCTAACCAACATCATGTATCGTCTAGGCAGATCTTGTATGATAAATGTAGTGAAGGCATCACCTGTCTTAGCATATGCATAGTTGAACCATGTAGAACTCATCATTTTGATGATTAATGCTTCCTTCTTGGTAGATGACAATGTCATTAGACAACACCTTGTTCAGGAGTTACCTCAAGGGACACTTGTGCCTCAACCAATGCATTCAACAGTTATGTTTCTCATGATGAAGTTATGTGCCGTTTTGCTAAGCACTTGTTTACAACTTCTGTGATGACCGCTCTAGACGAAGAACTTTCCCAAGATTCTTATCTTCAACCTCCTTAACTTCCTACCATTCCTAGAGAACCCTTTGTAGAAGAAGCTTCTTCCTCCCCACCTCCACGTACACCTAGCCCAACCATTGAAGATGTTGACCTCGTCATCTACACTCCTAGCCCTCTACATAAAACCACAATCTTCCAACCTGATCTAAAACCTCACCGAATCATCTCTCAACCACAACCCTTAGTCACCATTCCAGCCACCAGCTCCCTAAACCTATCTCCTTTACCAACTAACCCACAATTTAATTTCATCTTAAACCATGTTCATCACTTGATTGTTGACAACAATTCGCGTCAAGAAGCTAGGATTGTTACAATGTTCCAAGCAAATAAATAGGAATAACAAGCCAACTTCCAAACCTTTGTAAACACCCTCAACAATGTCATCGTCCAAATCTTTCCCAAACCAGACCAACCACCACCACCACCAACCACCCTCCGGGCTATAAATGTCTCTCCTCTCACTCCCTTACATTTATCAAATAAGGGGTAGAAGAATATGTTGGGTACAAACAAAATCCCACATCGGATAAAATAAGAGCTGGACATGAGTTTATTATATACACATAAGATACCTCCATCTATAAGAGGCCTTTTGGAGTGGTGCCAAAAGCAAATCCGTAAGGGCTTGGCCTAAAGCAGACAATATCTTACCAGTGTGGAGATTTATGTGTGTGTTGAACCTCCCTACAAATGGTATCAAAGTCCATGGTTCAGGTCTGGTGACCGGGCTCAATCGAGTACGTCCCTCCATGTTCAAGTGAAGCACTGACAGGTGGCCGGTAGATAGCCACATGTTTCATGAGAGGTGGAGAGCAAGAGATGCTTAGTGTTTGACCATGGATCGTGAAAGATAATCCTTTGTTTGAGGGGAGGATGTTGGGTACAAACAAAGTCCCACATCGGATAAAATAAGAGCTTGACATGAGTTTATATACACATAAGATACATCCATTGGTAAGAGGCCTTTTGGAGTGGTACCAAAAGCAAATCCTTGAGGACTTGGCCTAAAGCGGACAATATCTTACCAATGTGGAGATCTATGTGTATGTGTGTGTGTTGTCCCTCCCTACAGAATATGTGGTAAACGATGACTTTAAGAGGACTCTGCATGCACTTTACATTAGGAACTTATTCTCTCCAATTCTTTTATAATTAATTATTTTGAAAACTACTCTTAATTCATTTAATGGTTATATATATATATATATATATATATATATATATATATATTTCATATATTTTCTTTGACAATTCATTTACATTCATCTAAACATAATGATATTAACTTATGGAAGTCATAAATCATTCATAGCATACATGTTTGATAAGCATTAATGCTTTCATGCCATAACATATCATATTACTCTAATTTTGATAAACATAATGATATTAACTTATGGAAGTCATAAATCATTCATAGCATACGTGTTTGATAAGCATTAATGCTTTCATGCCATAACATATCATATTACTCTAATTTTGATACACTATTGATTGCTTTGAAATGTTATTGATTGAATGGTTGAATGGTTGAGTGCTATGATGTAAACAATAATAGATTATTAGATTTAGGGGGAGAAGAAATAGGTTATTACATTTAGGGAGAGTAAATGTTTATTTGTTAAAACATAAACTATCTCCTTGATCTTACAAACTATTTCTGCTCTAATACACATATGAATATTTATGATTGAAAAAATTATACTCTGATACATTTATGTCTTACTCTAATACAAATAGGTTTTTGTTCATGCTCTAATACTAAATGACATTTACTATGATAATGTTAAATGATTTACTGTGATATTGAAAAAGAAAAATTAATGTTATCTTTGGTTACTTAAATTTCATTTGCTCTCATACTTGAAAGAAAAATTGACGTTTGGTTGTTTATATTTATTTTCTTGGCTTAATACCTCTTTTGGTCCCTCGAAAAGGAGGGAATGTTCAAGTGCGTCCTACGTTTTTTAAAAAGTTAAATGTGGTCCCAACTTTTGAAAAAGTGTGCAATTAAATCCTTTTTGGTCACATCGTTAATTTTTTAACGGTGCAACTGACAACATGGACTGAACAGTACTACGTGTCTATTTTATATGAATGTGTGGCTTTCTGAGGTTAAATCACCTGTAAAATTTAAATTAAAAAAAAGACTATTTTGAGGGGTAGGGGCTGTTTGCTCCGTATTGAAGAAGATGCAGATGTTGATGGAAGACTGGCGATGAAGGATTTACTTGCAGGTTCGAAGAGTTCGCGACGGGTGACTTTCATCATACCCATTTAGGTTCAACTTCACGCCCCATCCTACCCATCCTACACAATGCATCAAGTTCATTCTCAACCCCTTTCAATACCAATAGATACCCAACATCAAGATACCAACTCGTGATCTTCATCTAATCTCAAGATTTTCTTTCATCTGCACAAGAAAAACGGATCAAAGCACAAACAAATCCCTCAAATTCAGTACATTCAACCCAAGAATACATCCCCAATCTCCCAATTTCCACTTAGTCGACAAACTCTAAACTAGACATCCCAACCCCCATCCACATCTTGTCTCCACCGCAACCGTGAAGCTCCCACCATCGTCGCTCACCACCAAGCTTACCGTCACCAGCACACTGTTGTAAGTCGCGTGACCGCGACCCCAAACCCTTGCGCCATGACCATGACTGCGACCCCAAAACCCAAACCACCACCAAGCTTACCATCGCCGGAGACATGGTGTCTCCGCCCTGCTTCTCGTTCTTCTCGGGAGGCCAAACGGCCAACACCTTAACTCGCGGCTGGTCACCTTGCCACCTCCTGAAGGCCTCCCTTCTCTTGCTCATTCCCACGGAGGAAACCCTAAGAGGGGTTTAGGCTTGGCCCATCTTCAACGCAAGCAAGCAACTCTATTCTCTGTCAAAATATTTTTTTTTAAAATTTAAATTTTACACTCACTTCCACGTAATGACATAAACTAGACACATAATTATGTTTGGTCCACGCTGTCAGCTGTACCGTTAAAAAATTAACATCGTGACCAAAAAGGATTTAATTGCACACTTTTTTCACAAGTTGGGACCACATTTAACTTTTTAAAAAACGTAGGATACACTTGAACATTCCCCGTCTTTCGAGGGACCAAAAGAGGTATTAAGCCTATTTTCTTTTATACATTTCCGCTTTATTATACATCCCGCTCTGATACAAGATTTGATATACAAACACCCTCTAAAAACCTTAAAAGAAAGTTTGATATCTTTGAAAAATTTATGAACGCTTTTATACATTTACAAAATATGTTTATGCTCTAATATATATGTTCTAAAAGTCTTTTCAAAATTATTTCGTTTAACATGTATATTTGTTAAACATAAAAAAGGAAGACATTATTAAAACAAGATCGTCTAGAGACTAGACAATCTAACAACTCAAGTTTTGAAGTTTAACAAAAGTATTAAACGAAATATTACTCTATATAAAAAATTTTCTGTGTAATGTGTGGAGAGGGTTATACGATATTCAAGAGCTTGTTGTGAGGGTGAAAAATAGGTAAGTTTGGATGGATTTTATGTATGATGGATTTAGAATAGATATAGGAGAGAGATTATCATAAACTAATATCGTCTGATAAGTATATTACTTGATAGGTCTTCCATAAACTAATTAACACTTAACATGAAAGAACGAACGAGAATATCTTCTAATCATATTCCTAAAAGGTTAAGTACCTAGGAGTTATCTAGATTCAAATTAAAAAGGTTTTTGTGTATAAGTAGTACTAGGACTGGGAAAAAATAACCTATCTATACTAAATTATAGTTAATTATACTATATTATATTTAAAAGAAACTAATCCTTTTTTACTAAAACTAAATATACTATTTTCTACTTTAGTTTTGGAAAACTGAACTTATCATACTTTCAGTTCAGTCCCTTGTTATTCCTAAAACTTGAACCACATAAACGTTCAAGTTTTTTAACTATAAAATATGAACACTTAATACTTTTTTCCCATTATCTATAAGTATGTGTTCAAGGTTATTATTATCTGTATAAATTAAAAATTGTATTATGTATATAAATATATAAAGAGATATAACATTTTATTGTACATATTTTACATATTTTATTTAATCCCTATAATTATATTCTTTTAATTATTTTTTTCTGTTTTACTTTCTTAATAGTCATTGGTTCCAAATCATTTAGGTTTTTAACATGAAAATATAAATGGTTCAATATTGATTATTTAATTATTATCTATTATTTATTATTTAATCTCATAATTATTATTTTTATTTTATTAACAAATAAAAATTGACATGAAATTATTCTTGACCATAAATATTTTGAATATCTTGTATTATATGGTATCATAAATAAAACTAAAAAAGTTATATATATATATATATATATTCTTTCAAATTATTTAAAAAATTAGTTTTATGGTTAAACTAATCTATATATCTAATTTGTAAAAAGAAAATGAAAGGTTGTGAGACAAATATAATTTAAAGTAAAAGGTTAAATATATTTTATATTTAGTAAGAATAATTTATCATTAAACTAAATATATTAACCGTTCGGTCAGCACCAAATTTAAAATATCTAGTTAAAGATATTGGATATGTTGTTTATGAGAAACCGACCGAATTTTAAGGTAAGTCTGTTTCTATTTTATTGGGCCTGTATCATATTAGATCCATGAGACAACTTATAAATACAAGGTCAGGGCCAACAACCAAGTATGCTCAATTCACACTCCAAAACGTTCCATTCACATTCTACTCACACTCTACTTTGTTCATAATACTCAATTACCATAATATTCATTTGTGAGCAACAGCTCCTTGAACAGACGCCTAAATTGAACGTCGGAGTGCCTTTGCAGGTACCTCCTCCCCTCTCTGCTGGTGAAGGAGAACGAACGATGCAAATCGAAGAAGCACAAGCGATCGATCAAAGGACGAGCGTGCGGTCTATATTGCAGGAGAGCGAGCGGCAAAGTCATCCAGGAACAATAAAGTCACGTGTCTCGGTCCCACAAAAATCTTCACCGAAACATTTTGGCGCCCACCATGGGGCCGGGGGGCATCCTATTGAAACCGCAAGGAACCAGACAAGGATGCAGTCTCACCATCAACGTCAACAAGCTTCTACGGCTTTACAGATAATTATTTTGATATAGATTCATTTTATTATTTAATTTACATGGTTTAATTTAAATATCTTAATTCTATATTATAATATTCAAGATTTATTAAGGGTCCAATGATGTACTCACTACTTAGCCAAATTTGGCATCAAGTGTTCAACCATATCATAGGAATTCGGCAATTCGGCCTTGCAAGTATTAGGTCGTTCGGCCTCACTGAAATTCGACCGTTCGGCCTCATAGGAATTCGGCCATTCGGCCTCACAGGTATTCGGCCCTTCGGTCTCAACTATTAGGCCATTCGGCCTCACAGGTATTTGGTCGTTCGGCCTCACAAGAATTCAGCCATTCGGCCTCACAGGTATTCGACCCTTCGGCCTCAACTATTAGGCCATTCGGCCTCGCAGGTATTAGGTCGTTCAGCCTCACTGAAATTCAACCGTTCGACCTCACAAGAATTCGACCATTCGACCATTCGACCTCACAAGAATTCGGCCATTCGTCCTCACAGGTATTCGGCCCTTCGGCCTCAACTATTAGGTCATTTGGCCTCACAGGTATTTAGTCGTTCGGCCTCACAAGAATTCAGCCATTCAGCCTCACAGGTATTCAGCCCTTCGGCCTCAACTATTAGGCCATTCGGCCTAACAAGTATTTGGTCGTTCAGCCTCACAGGAATTCGGTCATTCTGCCTCACAGGTATTTGGCCCTTCGGCCTTAATTATTAGGTCATTCGACCTCACAGGTACTCGGCCGATCGGCCTTATAGGACCGTCCACAAAACTCAGGGAATGTTCCAAACCGAACTCCTATGTTCAAAACCGAACGGCAAAGACAGTCCCCCATGGACTATAAATCAAAGACAGTCCCCCATGGACTATAAACCGAGCGACAAAGACAGTCCCCCATGGACTATAAATCAAAGACAGTCCCCATGGACTATAAATCAAAGACAGTCCCCATGGACTATAAATCAAAGACAGTCCCGATGGACTATAAATCAAAGACAGTCCCCATGGACTATAAATCAAAGACAGTCCCCCATGGACTATAAATCAAAGAAAGTCTCCCATGGACTATAAATCAAAGACAGTCCCCCATGGACTATAAATCAAAGAAAGTCCCCCATGAACTATAAATCAAAGACAGTCCCCCATGGACTATAAATCAAAGACAGTCTCCCATGGACTATAAATAGACCCGTCAATTTGGCCTCCTTTACATGGTTTGGCCCTAACCCACGTGGGTTGGGGCCAGAAAAATCCACAGGGCCAAAAAGCCCCTCGTAGAAAAAGCCCATAAGGCAAAAATATCTTCAAAAGCCTTGTGGGTCAAGGCCAACCCATGGGCTCTTTTTAGAAAAAATATTCATTTTGCCTACAATAAAAAATATAATTAACTCCTAATTTGTTACAAAAATATTTACTATAGAAAATAAATTGAAATTTGTATAGGAGGAGAGTTCTAGAATCAAGAAGCAAAAGCAAAATGACAATATTTATTGAGTTAGATTCTCTAAGTATATAATTAAAGGATCATTTTATAAATTTGAAATTTAAATATTTAATTTTGCTTCTTTTTTAGGTTATAAGTCAGAAATTAACTTTCTATCTAAAATTATCCTAATTGAAATTTAAGAGAAGATTTTCTCTAATTGAAGCTCTTAATTTAAAAAAAATGAGGCTTCTTTATTTTCTTAGAAAGCTATTGAAAAAGAAATTAAATATAAATGATTTTCTTTTTCATTTTATACTCAACAAATCATGCTCATAACATAAATAATAAGTAAAAAGAAAAAACTCATATTTAATGTGTTAGTTAAAGAATTGAAACACTATAACATTTGTCATTCTTTAGTACTTTAGGTCTATTTAAAATTTTCATTTTTTTATAAATTTTTAAGAAATTAACTTTCTTTTTATAATATATCTTATGATGATTTTGAGAAGAGATGATTAGAGAAAAAAACAAAACAAAACATAAGTTTAATTTACACATAAAATATTAATACTATTTTTGATCCGAAAATTTTAGATAATAAATTTTTGAATTATTTTTAATTTTAAATAATTAAAAACAGATTAAGTGATATTTTAGAAGTCGAGGAAACAAAACAGTGATTCTTTTTAAGAACTGTAAAAGCAGTGCAAATATTAAATCAATTTAATATGTTATTATCTCTCTTTGGGGTTATTTTGATATTACAAATTATATCTAACTTTCTAATAATTGGTGTATGCAATATAAGACATAATTGTATTAAAATTGACAACAAAATAAAGCATCTTTATAATATTTTAGTAAAATAAATTTGTAATACTATTTAGTTATATAAAATTAAGTGTGTGGTTTGCAATTGTTTTTAATTAATTTAAAAAGTGGTTATTTTGAATATTAAATATTCTATTATACTATAATTAATTAGTTTTATTTAATAATTTGAAATAAGAAATCAATTGCATGAATATAAAATTTAGTACTTTTAATAGTTACTATGAGAATGTTGAAGTTTAGTTTCCAAAATTTTTTTAGTGGGCTAAACCCACCTTATTCCTGACCCTAACCCCCTTGAGAGGAGGCTTTGGGAGTTGGGGCTTTTTTTTGGCCCCCATTTGAGGGACTTCTTAAGAGGAGGCTTTTTCAAGAATGGGTTAGGGCTAGCCCCGGGGTTATTGATAAAATTGACAATTCTAACTATAAATCAAAGACAGTCCCCCATGGACTATAAACCGAGCGGTAAAGACAGTCCCCCATGGCCAAACGGAAAATATAGTCCCCCATGGACTATAAACCGAGCGGTAAATACAGTCCCCATGGACTATAAACCGAACAGTAACGACAGTCCCTAGATGAAGGCTCACTCACATGTATTCAGCCCTTCGACTTCTCAGTACAGGTGACAACATCCTACGCACAAACCATCCGACCTCTTTCAAGCTCATAAGTCCTATAGTTAATCATAGCTAAAAGTCGAACGATTAACTCGGACTTGGGGGGGATGTATCAGATATAGTGTTTACCGAACGGTTACTAATTATTAACCGTTCGGTCAACACCAAATCTAAAATATCTAGTTAAAGATATTTGATATGCTGTTTATGAGAAACCGACCGAATTTTAAGGTAAGTCTGTTTCTATTTTATTGGGCCTCTATTTTATGAGACAACTTATAAATACAAGGTCAGGGCCAGCAGCCAGGTATGCTCAATTCACACTCCAAAACGTTCCATTCACTTTCTACTCACACTCTACTGAGTTCATAATACTCAATTACCATAATATTCATTTGTGAGCAACAACTCCTTCAACAGACGCCTAACTTGAGCGTTGGAGTGCCTTTGCAGGTACCTCCTCCCCTCTCTGCTGGTGAAGGAGAACGAACGGTGCAAATCGAAGAAGCGTGAGCGATCCATCAAAGGACGAGCGTGCGGTCTGTATTGCAGGAGAGCGAGCAGTAAAGTCATCTAGGAGCAGTAAAGTCACGTGTCTCGGTCCCACAAAAATCTTCACCGAAACATATATTTATATATATATATATATATATATATATATATATATATATTCTTTCTAATTATTTAAAAAATTAGTTTTATGGTTAAACTAAATTATATATCTAATTTGTAAACAGAAAATGAAAGGTTGTGAGACAAATATAATTTAAAGTAAAAGGTTAAATATATTTTATATTTAGTAAGAATAATTTATCATTAAACTAAATATATTTTTGCTATGGAATAAGAAAGAAAATTAGGGAAAAGAATAAAAAACATAAAGAAAAAACAAAAAGTAAATAAAATTTATTAGAATTATATGTTAATTTTAATTATTTGTTTATAGAAAGTATTATAAAGTTATTTAATTTTATTTATTTAATAGAGTTTGAAATAAATCTAAAGCATTTTCCTGAGGTTTAAGAGTAAACTTTTAAATAAATCAAACTTCCGATAATTAGATCTATTCTTGAAATTACTGATAAATGATTTCTGTTAAATATGAATTTTTTTAATAGATAACATGCAAAAATTATATTAAAGACAAAAACAAAGAACAATATTTAAAACCCAAAATAAAATATCTATAGTAAAGACTACGTCGAAATTTTGAACAAAAAAGCAAAAAGTCTTGTAAAACTGACCTATACATGTCAAGTTGATAGTTTTGGCTATTTGTTAATTAGTATAAGTTCAGTTTTTTTAAATGAATCGCTTACTAGGAAAAGCTCATGTAGAGCGCATTAGGATGACTCCATTTAGGTGATGTTTGCATGTCCTTAGCCCTTTGGAGGTGAATTTGAAATTATTGAAGGTGATGGTCTGTCGCTGGGTTGAGCACGATGTTAGTTTTAGAATGAGTCAACAATTGGTCCCATTCACTAATTTTGATGTTTTGAAGAGCTTAGGTTTAGAAATAAGGGGTTTAGACATCCCTTTTGATCAATCAAGAGTTGGTAAGGTTGGTGAATTGTTTAATCCGAAAACCACTACTTTGAAGGAGTTGATGGACATGTTTAATGTGATTGTGCAGGATGAAAACATTGAGGTTGATGTAGTGTGTAGGTTGTATATATTAGTGTGTTTGGTTGTATTTTATTTTTCTAGGAAGTCTGTCTATGTTTCTAACATGCCTTGTGCAATGTTAGATGACTTAGAAAGTTTGTATCTATACGATTGAGCCAACGGTGTACATAAACATATTGTACATAATTTAAATAAATGTATGAAGAAAATAATGTGAGGAGCTATCGCCCAGTCACTTAGTCTCAGTGGCAATGTGGCCGTGTTGCAGGTAACATGATTTGTAATTGTTTATGTTAATCGAATGAACTACATTGTAAAATATGGCTCAGTATTTTTTATGATATTGTAGGTTTGGGCGTTTGATCGACATTCTTTGCACGGTCATTCTTCTCACAGGAGGTTCCCACGCATATTGTGATGGTTCCTGTTTAAGTCAAAGACCAAAAATATTTAATATTTAATATTTAATATTTTTTAATTATTGATGGTGTTATTTGACTAGTTTTGTTGTGTGTGATTAGTATAGGTAAATATTCATTAGTATGTAAGTAAGGAAGATCGTCAATAGCTCGCCATATGTGTTGCTTTCCACATGGATGACGAAGGGATGGTTGAAGGATCGTTGCCTAAACCATCCAGGGTTGAGGAAGCAGGCATTGAAAGCTCCAATGACAACACTTGGGAAGTAGGTGCTCAAGAGAGAATGAGGAAAAACAATAAAAAAAATCATAAGATTGAATGCCAAGATTGGAGTTATTACGAGTTAATTAAAATTTGTCAAACTCCCATCTTTAATGAAGAAGTTACATGTGGTAATGATGAAGAAGGTGGTGGTGGAGCTCATGAAACACCTGTAGGTGGAGGGGATGAAGAAATTGATGGTGGATTTGATGAAGAAGTTGTTGGGGGAGCTGTTGAAGACCCTGGAGGTGCATTTAATGAACAAGCAGGGGATGACGAACCTGTGCATGAAGATGACAAAGTTTCAGCATCTCACCATCCAAGTGTTTGTATTGAAATTGATGGTAATGGTGATGATGATGATGAAGGGGAGGTACCATTGGCGATCCCCCCTTTGAGAAGTTATGTTGGTGATCCAACTAGTACTGTGGATGTGGACGAGTTGTACTACGCAGCCAGCATAAGAGACAGACCACATAGGTAATTGATGAGAAATTTATTTGACACTAGTGAAAGGTGATAGTTTTTGATTAAATAGTGTTGTTTTTTCAGGGTTGTACGTAAAATAATTGGTCAGACCGTTAGCATAACTTCATGTTACACTTTAGCGCCATTGGAATACGTTGATAACATGGTAACTATTATGTGACATGAGTTTATGTTAATTGTTCATAGTTATGTTATTGATTGTACAATTTTCATTGTGTTGATGATAATTTATGATCATTCATTATGTAGGTGGTGTTATTTGCTACTACTATTTTTATGCACTTTGAGAAAAGGTCCTACGGTGTTGTTAAGAGAATTCTATTTAGTCCATTATACGGGGTAAGTAATATTTATTTTGATAACATATATTTGATGGTACAAATTGTGTGTAAGGCATTGTGATTTAATGAATTTTAAACCGTACACAACACCACATTCTTGGTGATTATAGGAGACATCCCCATAATAGACACGTGTTTACACTACATAATTACAACTCCTACTTGCGTTTTGATTTTTTTGAACTTGGAGACATTGTCACAACTGACTTTGTGAATTAGGTTTAAATTGTAAGGACAATGTTTGCCTTTTTTTTTGTACACGTATTGACATTTGGTTTTCTTTGTTTGTAGTTCTTTATGCCCTTTGAACATGATGATCATTGGTGGTGCTATTTAGTGAAACTTAGCACATTACAAATATTTGTCATTGACTCATTGGGCAGGGGTATCAAAGACCGGAAAAGGATTGAAAAATTTGTTGTATGTTTTCAAAATTTATGACTCCAAATAAACTTGTTATTGTCATTTAATGTGGGATTTGATTCAGTTGTTTTTATACTTGGTAATTAGTAGGCTGAAAATGTTGAAGGATTTTTTCGCATGTTGTACAATAGACCCGAAGGGAGTATTGGACCTCTGGCTGTTGAACAAGCAAATATCCCATCCCAACCAAACTTGTAAGTTGTTATAACCATTGTATGTTGTCCATAATGTATGTTGTCATAACTGATATATCTTGTGGTTGCATTCTTTCAGACATGACTGTGGTATTATAATGTTGAAAGCAATGAAAATTTTGGATGGTGAGAAGAAGTACAATGGGAAAAGCATGCCTCAATATACGAATGTAAGTAAAATTACGATTGTTAGAAATAGTTGATGATTGTGTTAATTTCTAAAGTGCAAAATTTTGGTTTCAGGAGGAGTTGCTTGGAATTAGAAAGAAATATGTATGGGACTGAATCCTCGACAACGAGAACATTAGAAGAATGGAAGCGCTAGCGGAATATGGATTGTTATATGATTGATTTCATTTGTACATATTTTGTTTGTATGTAGACAAAGATGGACTTTTGGCTTTGTAACAAACATTGATATTTATGTACAGATTGTTATTGCAATAAGATGTTAGCTATCATGAGTAGTTATTGTGCAATGTGATTTGATTGACATTGTGTGTGTTTTGATGATAAAGTAACGTGCAACGTCACTTTTTTAGTACATGATTGTGTTAAGTTATTACATTGATAATTTGACGATGCTTTTGTATTTGTTTGGTATAAATTATGTTGTGTTGAAGGAAAATTTAGGTAATATTTACTTCGGTAATCGTTTACAATAGTACAATAATCGCTTACGTGAGAAAAAAATGGGTTTAGAAACCAACTTAGGTGAACTCCTAAAACTTGTGCAAGCAAAAACACAATTGTAATCCATTTCAAGAGGCTCGTAAACGATTACGTGACAAAAAACTGGGTATTGTGCAGAAAGTTGTAAAGCAGGAGGAAAGAAACAAGTTTTGGGCTCTTTTTAACTTTTTGACAAATATCCAATGATTGTTAGTAGATTTTCATGTTTAAGTGTCAGTATAGGGTGAGAGGTCATGTTTGGGCCCTCCATCATGGAGGAAAGAAACAAGTTTTGTGACATGACCAACTTAGGTTAAGTCCTGAAACTTGTGGAGGCAAAAAGACATTGGTAATCGTTAACAAGAGGTTTGTAAACGATTACACGAGAAAAAATGGGTTTTGTACAGAAAGTTGTACAGCAGGAGCCAATTGTTTTAACCTGGGTGACCATGGTCAATACTTTTAACTTTTTGACAAATATCCAATAGTTTTTAGTAGATTTTGATGTTCAAGGGTATGCAGAGGGTGAGAGGTAATGTTTGGGCACTCCATGATGGAGGAAAGAAACAATGTTGGTGAGATGACCAACTTACGTTAAGTCCTAAAACTTGTGGAGGCAAAAAGACATTGGTAATCGTTTACAAGAGGCTCGTAAACGATTACGGAGAAAAATCTAGGTTTTGTATAGAAAGTTGTAAAGTAGTAGCCAACTATGGTAACCTGGGTGACTATGGTCAAATTCTTTTTACCTTTTGACAAATATCCAATGGTTGTTAGTAGATTTCGATGTTCAAGTGTCATTACAGGGTGGAAGGTCATGTATGGGCACTCCATCATGGAGGAAAGAAACAAGTTTTGTCAGATGACCAACTTAGGTTAAGTCCTGAAACTTGTGGAGGCAAAAACACATTGGTAATCGTTTACAGTTATCTCGTAAACAATTACGCGAGTGAAAATTGAGTTTTGTACAAAAACTTGTACTACAGGAGCCAGTTTTGGTAACCTGGGTTGCCACGGTCAATTTTTTTACTTTTTGACAAATATCCAATGGTTTTGACTACATTTTGATGTTGAAGGGTCGACAGAGGGTGGGAGGTCATGTATGGGCACTCCATCATGGAGGAAAGAAACAATTTTGAAGTCATTATATTTCTTTTTGATATTTCTTTAATGAATGACAAATGTATGTGATGCTTGAAGTTAAGAATACCATTACATAGGAGGTTATCTAATATGGTAGATTGATTTAACTATTTATCATAAATAATTTGAAAAAGCTTGATGTAAACATTGATGTAGAAGAATTTTAAATATCCTTAAAGCACTTGAGTATTAAAAACAATACAATATTTAAGAAGCAACACAATAATCGTTGAATGTTGCTAATGAAACTAAAAAACAGTAAAGAACCAATTCTAACTACGAGGTTATTCATCAAAACGGTTGTGCAAGTAATGTAGTTGTTCCTGAATGTTCCTAACTCTTGACTCTAGGGCGTCAAATCTTTTCCCCATGTCCATGTGTCGAAATCGCGTTTCGAATGCGTCAAATCTTGTACCCACGAAGGTTTGTAGTTGTTCGATGCGGTTGATGACATCATTTAGTGTTGTAGAAGAAGTGGTTTGTTGATTATCCTCGTTTTGTCCGCATTCACGCTGTTGATTGGGGGCGTTGTCTTTGGGAACCCATACTCCCTCGTCATTTTGCACATAACCAAACGAAGCTATAACCTCAAATCTCATCCTTTGTTTCAACTTAATTTGTGTAAAAGGATCACTCTCAGTAGGGACCTGAAAGTGCTCGATGAACATGGTAATCAAATGAGAATATGACAGCTTGGCATTGTCCCCAGTTAATCTCCATGGAATTTAAAAT
Organism: Vigna angularis; assembly: GCF_016808095.1. NCBI lineage: Eukaryota > Viridiplantae > Streptophyta > Magnoliopsida > Fabales > Fabaceae > Vigna > Vigna angularis. The sequence continues at coordinate 34,648,035 of NC_068976.1, forward strand.
GGCCCACAACAACATAATATCCTCTTTCAATGCCTGACCAATATTGGTTGCACGAGGAATTAATACTCGAGTAAGAACGTAATGAAGTATCCTAGGTTGAACCTTCATATGCCCTGCCAGTATTCTGCTCTGTATGTCAGCATTAGGTTTACACACGAGTTGCCTAGCACTTACAGAATCGTAATGGTTAGCTCCTTCATAACGAACACCAACAGATGTGAGGGAAGTGAGCAGATGAAAAAGAGAAGTTCTTATTATGATTTTCACCGATATTCGAAATGGTCATGTTGCTGTAGAAGACTCTAACTAATTCTGGGTAGAAATGTCTTCTTAAAGACACAAATTCCATGAGCCCACCATCGACCAATATGTCGTAGAATTGAAAATTTCTTCCTTCAAAGTAACCGTCTTGGAGATATTTGTTTTCCAAGATTTCACTACTGAAAAAATGGTTAGCAAACTTCCCGTATTACTCCTCTAACAAGAAAAGTTCATTGCTTGTTGGTGGTGGGGATGATGTTGGACTGCCGCGACGGCAACGTCCAGCAGTAGAAGAAGATGCCCTTTGTTTCTTCGTTGCGCGATCAGCCAATCCAGATTTCTTAGGGTTTTTTGAGGGACAATAATGTTGGAAGGTTACTTGAAGAACTTCACGAGTGGGTAGTTATGAGGGGGACCAAAACTAGGGGAAGTGGGGGGAGAAAAAGAACGATCACGTGCAGACTTTTGGCAGAAAAAGTTAGGGTTTCCTTAGTGGGCATGTGCAACCTTTTTTTATATGGATGCATTATCATGTGTAATCGATTATAGTATTCCTGTAATCGATTACCAGATGTTTTTTGGCCAAATCATTCAGTACTTGTGATTGAAATGGATTATAAAAAATTTCATGTATTGATTTACACAACAATGTCAAACTAACGTACATATAGTATAGATACAAGATGGAAGTTATATACATCAAAGAAGGTTGTTATCTAAATTGTTATGTACAGTCGACAACAAAGACATAAACGCAGAAAGAGGCACTTCGGATAGCTGTGATACTTGGTAAGGATGGGATCCAAATTCAAGGACCTCAACACTTTTTGTGACATCAGTCGTTCTTGTCTCTTGAATCAACACAACTACAATTAAAATACATTTAACCATTTTACATAATAAATGAAACACACAACCAATTTAATTACTCATAGCTTGTTGTACCAATTATGTTGAAGTTTATTTGGATGAAGCGTTTTTCCTTTTTCTGGTTATTTTCTCAACTATTGACTTCAACCTGTTGGTGCGTGGTCGGCCTTTTCGCTTCACAACCAAAGGGCTGCAGACAACTACATCAGGACTTCCACTTGCAGTGTCGTGTACAATACAACTGACCGGATTGTCATACCGTAGTTCACCTCCCTCACTAATGATGTTATTTGTCATGGATGAACTGGACCCAAACTTTTTAGCAAGGAAATGAAGTTCTTTTTCCAACTCATTAAAAGCAACTTCCGATTCACAAGCTAGCTCGGCTATTTCATAGAATTGATTGCACAACAATTGGTATCTTTGCATCTTTAGTTTATGATTGGAAGTATTATATGCCGCTCTAATAAGTGTGTGCCTTCTACAAATATTTTGCTCCACCACCGTAGAACGTATTTGGGCAACTTCTTCATAATGTGCCATAAACAACATATGTGCTTTGTATTGAGAAAGACTTCTTCAATGGCATTTGCCATTGCCCTACATTGGTTGGTTATAATACCATGAAGGGCCTTCTTACCCATGCATCTAAGCCAAGATTTAAAATACCATACAAATGAGGAAGTGTCCTCTGATGAGAGAAATCCACAACCAAGTAAAATAGAGTGTCCGTGATGGTTAACTCCGACAAAAGGTACAAATGGCATGTCGTACTTGTTTGTTAAGTACGTGGTGTCGAAAGACACGACATCACCAAATTCTTCACATGTGGCTCGACTTCTTGCATCCGCCCAAAATACACTACAAATTCTATTTCCTTCATCCAATTCAATGTCATAGAAAAACTCATTATTAATCTTTCATTGATGAAAAGTTTCGTAGGAGGGCTTGACAATCACCATCCTTATATAACGATCTTCTATGTTGGCCAATGTAGTTCCGCGCATCTCGCTCCACGAAATCCATGTTTTACAATCCACCTACTTCGCCGACGATGCTAAGGAAACTCTTATTAATCTGAACTCCCGCATTATCGTTTACCTCCAATGTGTGTTTAGCTTGCATGCTTAATTTTCTATTGCCAGGAATTAGATTGGAGGTGTTAGGGCAAAGATCATGGTTGTGCTCTAGCACAACTATCCTTATAAACCATTTATCATCCTTCCTTGCAATGGTTATCCCAACTGGACATTGCTTAGTTTGACTAAGAAGTGTTTTCACCTCGGGTCTGATGGAAGACACATACTTTGCTCCCCTTGAGCAAACCAATTTCAAGTAATAGACATTGTTGTTGTCATATTTTCTAGAAGTTCTTGTATGCACAACAAATTGACATCTAATGACGTAGTTTGTGTAAAAACATTTTGCTTCATCTATTGTTTGAAAACACATATGCAAGGTTGGCTCCAACTCCAAAAAATTGTCATAATGGTCACTAAGATTGGAATTAGACTTAGCGAGTTCAACCACATTACTTGTAATGTTAGCCATCAGTAGAACCTATACCTAACCTGATGATAATGGAATGAAAAAATAAAATGTGATGATTCATGTACTAAAAGTAATACTTTTTACTAATGATAAACATTCTTTATGAGTTAATACTTCATACGAAAATGGGTATCAACATATAGCACAATGTTAACAAAAGCTTTATTCTAAAAAACATTAACAGAAATCAAAAATGAAAAATTGTATTCATCAATAATAGAAATCAACATATATCGTGGTCAATATTAAAATGATGAACAACATCAATATTAAAATAATGATAAACATTCTTTATGAGTTAGTGCGCCCTTAAATGAAGCTTGATTGTTCCTCACCAACTTCCTCTGAAGGATTTACTTCGCCCTTAAATGAAGGTTGTCGTCCTCACCAAACTGCACAATAGGATTCTTGAACGTGTGTTTAATGAAGAGGGATGTTGGAAGCCGGACAATTGACGTTGAAGTTTGAAAGATGAAGTTTGCTTGGACGAAAGAGCCTCACTAAGAGGAAAACAAGCTACGTTCACTGCATTGGATAAGGAAGCATGCATTAAATTTGCTAACAAAAAAGTTTTTTCTCTTGCATTCCCTACATTTAATGAAAGTCACTTTTCATTCCCCACATTTAATGCAACTTTACTCAAGCAAGATAAAAAATATTCTCTTTCATGAGATTGTGGCAAAAAGTAACTCGAACGTTAATCAACCAAGCTTTGCTCATTAATTCAAAGATAAAATAGGTAAAGTAATAATATTAAATTATATTAGTTTACGTTAAAATTAAAATCCAATTACTTGGTCCAGAAGTCTTTATATAACGCACACACTCATCGTTTTGTAATCAAGTTCTTCACTATATTTGTAAGTCATTTCAAATTTTTTGAATTGTTCTGAAGTAGTTTTATCTTCACATAAATTGTTGTAGTGACGTTAACCTGAAATTCAAATTCTTGCAGATTCTTAAAGGATAATTATGGATGCATGGGAAGGCCTTGCTTTTGATGATGACGTCCTTGAATCATTTTTGAAAAAATGCGATGCTTCATCATCACTTCTACCTGGTTCGACAGGTAATGTTCAAGCGGCTTTCCTCAATAGGACAAAAACAGAAGAACCAAAATCGACTCAAGAATTTGCTCGTGAGGTTGCTCAAGCAACACATGAACAACAAATGCATGGAAATGGGAAAAAATGTTCATTCAATACCATGGTAGGATATTTGTTACAATCATTAAAATGTAAATGTTAAGTGAGACAATATGATTTCTTCTTCACATGTCATTGACAATTGCAGATCTCGTCATTGATGGAAAATTCGAGAACGTGAATCCCCTTAATGATGCAAAATCATTACAGATCTTGCCATTTGTTGCTTGCATTGTCAAAGAGTGTAAGCCCAATGGTTTGGGAGACATGCAATTGACTATCAAGGTATCATTTGTTCTAAACTACAACATTTGTTGTTTATGTAAACTAATGGATGATTACATGTGACTAGGACCCAACAACAACAATGAAGGCTTCCTTACACAAGAAAGTTCTTGAAGATCCTCAATTTGGACAAAATATCGGAGTTGGCTCCGTTTTTTACTCAATCTTGTAAACCATCCATTGACTACTTAAATTAAATTAAGTTTTATTTACCTTTGATTCTGAATTTCATATTAATTACGTATGTTCATTTAGGTACATTCCTTTAGGGCACTTGGAAGAATCCACTACCTAAATATCGTGCATCGCAACGTAGTCAAGGTTTTTCCAACTGAAATTTGTCCTCCCACAAACGACCTGGTAAAGGAAACCCCAAAACCTGTTATTCGACTACCTCTCTGGGCAGAAAACAATGTGGATGTCATCCTCCGCAAATTCGTTCCTCCATCTCACGAACCATGATCATCCAAAGAACCACAGAAGAAATAGTTTTATTTTGAAATTATTTAATAAGTATTTCGTAATGCAGGTTAAATTATGACTTCTACGGATGACTATAATATTAGTTTATGACCACCACTAAAACCATTTGTCGGATTACTATAATATTAATATCCTAGACTTCATGATGTTGTTAAGGTTCACTTAATTTAATATTTAAAAATGTGATGTTATGCTATAATTGTAATGATCTTGTTCACCGTACTACAAATTGAATTCAATGTTTGAGATTCTTTTTTGCCATACATTGTTTGTTTCCTCCATGATAGGTTGCCCAAAATGTAGTGAAAACCATTGGATATTTGTCAAAAAGTTAAAAGTATTGACCATGGTCACCCAGGTTACCACAGTTGACTCCTGCTTTACAACTTTTTGTACAAAATCCTGTTATGAAAATGATGAAGATGAAGTTTTGATGATGTTCAAATCAAGTCAAGAGAAATCAAGATTCAAGATGTTATGAAGACTTGTATTGCAATGGAAAGCTTTTGTAATAATTGTAGTTCAGTGTCTAGGACTTAGATTTTTAGTGGTTTTGATTCCATGTACTTTCATATTATATAATTGATGTCCAGAGTCAAAATTGTACTGTTTTAATCGATTAAAACTAGTATTAATCGATTAAACATAGTAAAAGCTGAAAACTCAAACTTTCTCCGATTTAATAGATTAAAATACCTTTCAATCGATTAAAATACCTTTTAATCGATTAAAGGTGACCGTTGGAGTTTTCTAGCCGTTAAAACTAGTCGTTGTACTCGTTTTAATCGATTAACAATAATATTATTCGATTAAAAGCGTTAAATGGCTGGAAACGAAGAACAAAAGAGTATTTGCTTGAGTCTATAAATAGACTCTCATTTTCCATCAACAACAACTCTTCCCTTGTGCTCTAGAACTCAGAAACTCTTAAGAAGTGTGTGTTCTTGTTCGGCTTGTGAAACTCGTGTCTGTGGAGCTGGTGAAGTGCTGCTGGTAATTACTGAAGGGCAAAGGTTGTCGGTAATTACCAAAGGGCAAAGGCCTTCGGTAATTATCGAAGGTAAAAATAGGGCAAAGGTAGATGCTCTAGTTTCATTCCACTAGTTTAGATTATGAAATTTTTCATGACATCAAATCAAACTAACCACTGATATTTCTACTGGAGAAGGATAGTTGAAAAGAAGATATCAAATGATATTGCATAATATGTTTGTAGTCTTTTACATAAGATACTTGTTGCCAAAACAAAGCTAAAACTATAGGAGGCTAATACAAGCCTATTACAAATCAAAATTACACAAAAGAAACAAAATCTCGGTCTTGTTGTTCAATTGGTTCCTGATTGCTCTTAATTGTAACTTGTTGCACAAGTTTTTCAATTCTCATCAATCCCAAATCTGCACAAATATTCACACCAGATTCAACAATTCACATAATCCAACAAATTGCATAACAAAAACAGTTTAAACAAGCACTCCCTTAATTTTCTTATAGAATTTTTCTTTTCCATGTTAACATGTTAGTGAACATCTGTTGTATCAAATTTGTAAAGGATAAAAACAACACAAACTCCATTGGAGACCATTAATTGCAGAAGGCAGCAAAACATATATGATATTTGCTACACTTAATCAAACTTTTCAAACTTAATTAGCATTTAGCCAGTACCCATTATACTGATTTTGAGAAATAAATAGCACCAATGATGTCTCTCTTGCACAATATTATACTTAAACATGTTTTTTATAAACTTGTCCGTAAAAACTTAAACAAAAATAAAAAGGGAACATTGGATGAACTTTCACTGAAATCAATTTAGCTTCATCATTTTGATTAAAACTCTTTCCATTTAACCTTTCTTTAAGTGGCACTATATAAACCGATTCAGTTTACAGAAAAACTCAAATTCCTTTTACCTTATTATTTTTGTAAGTTTTATGGAGAAGTTTTTCTAAACATGATAAAATTTACTACTTTCAGCAATTACCTAGAAGTAGAACATCACTTGAAAATGTACTTGACAATTCCAGGAATATGGGTCTTCATAAAGTAATCATCCCAATTAATATCTTTTGTATCAAAGTAAAACAGATCTGTCTGTGTCCCACTTTGTTTTGTTGTCATTCTCAACTTCCACTAGTGCAGCGAAGGGAAACGACCGTGGTTTTCTTTAATATACGCTTCGGTTTTAGAATCGCGGCATATACAGGCGAGGTAAAAAGGTCTGACACTTTAGGCCGCGGTTTTAACCGCGGTAATACCTTGAAGGCTACTGCCTCGGTTCTTTAGAAACCGAAATAGTAAAGAAGAGAAAAAAAAAGGTGGGGGGAGGGGTTATTACCTCGGTTGAACCGAGGTAATAACCTGGGATATGACAGTGGTTCTTGCTTGAACCACGGCCAAAACCCTGTTTTTTTTTTAAATTTTCGTGTAACCTTTGGCCTCGGTTTTGCCACAACTGAGGCCTATTCTCCTGCAATTTTTTTTAATAGTAGGTATGTTTTTGTGATATCATCCACTATCACAAAAACAGACCTGCATATCAAACAATATCATAACAACATAGATTCAACAAATTCAACACAATAGTTAATATTTACATCACATAATGTACAAACTCTAATAACTATAAATCAACATGTTCTAATGTATTTTAAATCTAATAACTATGAACTATTATATAATCTAACTAAATGTTTTGCAATTGCTTTCCTCAGGAATGTTAATGGCTTCTCAAGAATTGGAGTAGGAGTCTTGAATCTCTGCACAAGACACATGATATTAATTAGTGTATAAGAATTCCAAATGATAGAGAAAAACAAAATTCATTAAATCTAAATATTATCGTTTCCCATCCTCTTGTGATATGGGCACGGATAATGTATGCCATCCAATACATTACATAGTATCCGCACTCATATGACCCTCTTTGTCTGTTACACTATAATATATCATTATAGTTGTAAATAGTTAGTGAAAATCATTAAAACAAAACAACTATAAGAAAGTATGGCTTTAGCATATGTCAAACCTTGAGACCAATCCATGCAAGCTTTCTAATGTTAGCAATTGATCTCCCAACCAACATCATACTTGCTGAAATAGAACTATATATAAAAAAAGGTTTTAGCATTCATTTATATAATAAAGAAAGTTCAAACATTGAGGTTCTTACCAATCAACTTCTTGTTTGAGATGTTTGGGAGGAGACTTGTGCAATAAGCAGAACCACAAAGCATAGCTCTCCTGTACAGAAATAACAAGTAGCTGCCAGTGGCGCCTGAAATTCATAATAACTTAATTATTATATATTAAAATCACATATGAAAATTTATTATGTTAACAAAGTTCACTTACCCAGATATATAAGAAATAAAATGTATGTTCTTCCCGCATGCAAATCTGCTTGTGAGATATGTTGTGATCTCATCAAAATAATTTGTTTCGTGAATGACTTGGGGATCAATGAACCCATATACATCATTGTATCCCAAGTTGTTACTGACACCAAACATATACCTGAAATAAAAAATTACCTTTGATATAAGTATACTTGATATTGGGACCTCAGAGCCTCTCCCAAATACATTAGCATCATATTCAACCTCCAAAGGCTTATTTGCAATGATGTCAGCAAGTTGCTGCAATGCACCAAGAGGATCGTCCTCAGATAAACAAATCTTCTCTTGTGCATGCGTCTATTGTTACATGGAAAAATAAGATAAGTTTTGACATCAATAACATTTAAACTTTAAAATTGAGAAGTGTAAAGTAGAATTCCATATTGGGGGGTCAGAAACTGAACCAACCAAGTGTTTCGGCCAAGTGATAAAAGACTGGAATGCCTATGCCACAGTGAAAATAGCTCCATACCATGAACAACAGTCGATGCCTGAAACACTGTTCCACGAGCTACCAGCATCGTCCCGGTACCCTCTAAAATGTATAGCAGATATGGACTAGCATCGTCCATGTCATCCCCTAGGACGACTGGTGCTGAACAACTTCCTTTCCCGTTTCTCCCTATCAAAGTAAATCTTAGATTATATAAAACATAGAAATTATTGAACATAAATGTTTATTAATTTTACCTGTGGGAGGCACAACATGTTCCTGTTCCTGTACAGGAAATGGAAGCGGATGCATGCCATAACTCTTAAACTGCTGTTGGAACTGGCGCATAACTCTATCAGTCACTTCTGTAGTGACCTCATTATACAATTCCTCCCTAAGCTCTATCCTAAGCTCCGTCCTAAGCTCCTCCCTAAGGTCCGCTCGAAGCTTTTTTGTGATCTCTTGTGTCAGCCTTTGTTCTTGTGCTTCGTTGTATGCATATGAAGTCTGACGAGAAGAACTCCCAAAATAATCTTGAATGCCTACTCTAGTTCCACCAACACGCACACGTCCAAGGTGCTCAGGTTGTCCAATTGTAGTGGTAAGAATATCCTGGCGACCCTTTGGAGTGAATTGACCTTGGGAGCTCTGCTCAACCAAGGAGTCCTGTAACATAACAAAACACCATTATTCTTAAAAAAGTTCAAGGTAGTATGTATAATGAAATTATTATTATTTTAGGAACAGTGATAACTTACAATTCTTTCAGATATTATTTTAGGTGCCCGATGATCTTAAACGAGCCAACTTCCATTTCTCATGCCGAGAAGGTGGAGAAGAAGGCTGGGGGTTACCACCCTCAGATGATGGTCTAGCTTCTACCTTTTGCTTGAGGATTTTCTTCTCAAGCTTCTTATACCCACCACGAGATAATAGGTGGGGGATTTTATTTTGAGCACTTATTCCTTGTGCTTTGCTTCTTTTTGCCTGTCACATATGTTTAATTAATTAGTTCATATGATATATATTTGTTAATGAGGAATTGAATAATATCAACTATACTAACCTGTCATTCTCTGATGTCTGACTCTGTACAAAGAGGCGCCAAGTCTCCTCATCAATGGCCTTATATGTTTGACATGGAGACTTATTTTTTTGCTTCCAAATATATATCTCGAGGTCAACTTACTCTTAAAACCCCGGAAGTTTTCAGCAACAGTTGATAAACACTTATTTTGTGACATTTGGAATGTCAAATGTCATATGAAATAAACATAATAAAGTTGTATCAGTACAAAATTATTAATATAAACAAACTGTAATTCAAATGATATTAATTAACTTACCAATATATCGTTCCATATAATGTTTCGATCAACCTCGGACACATGGTCAAAAGATGGAGTAAGAATATTAATCCTATCATGCGCCACTTCTCCAAGGTATGATCGGAAGTCATCTGCATTTGGGCCAGATGACACACCCGTGATCACATTAACATTCATGGGTGTTCTTTCACCACTATTTTTTCTGACCAAAAGTTGTTTCATTTTGGTGGGTCCTCTAGTAGGTCTGGATGGGGGAGCCTCATCCCCTAATGAATGTTGATGGTCAACCATATATCTGTAAAAATAAATAACAACATGTAATATTAATAAAAGACTTATGTAATATCATATAATTTAACAAAACATGTAATAGTAGTCATAGGAAATATTAATAAAAGACTTATGTAATATCACAAATTTGAAATTCATACATAAAGATATGGATTCATCATATGTATATTCCCTCATTACGATCTGACTGAATTGCATGTACATCATCAACTAGAGGTTGGTCATCCAAATTTGTCGTAGTTTGAAATGAATGGTTGTCAGCAATATGAATATTAGTCAGATTGTCTTCATTAACTTCAATTTGTTTTTTTCCTTGAAGAGCGACATACCAATGGTCAGACATAGGATCTTTGACATAAAAAACCTGAGATGCTTGATGTACCATGATAAACGGTTCGTCTCGATAACCCACCTTTCGAAAATCAACTAGTGTCATACCCGATTAATCTATTTTCACACCACTCTTATTGTCAAACCACTTACATTTGAACAATGGAACAAAAACTTGGTGTAATCAACCTCCCAATCTCTTCTATTATACCATAATATCTCATTGATCCAAGTACAGGAGATTGATCTTTTGATGTGGAAAATTGAAGTGACTAAGCTTCTAAACTGACTCCACTATTTTGTACTGTGCTTTTATCATCCAAAGTCTTCATATAGAATGTGAAATTATTGACTTCATAACCTGTACAACATACGACATCAAACTTTAAACCATTTGCAAGCCACAACAAAGTCTGAGAAGAATGTGGCTCTTTATCAATTTCAGATTTGAACCAAGACATAAATGTTTTGTTATGCTTCATCAACTGTCGTTTCTATGTTTGTCTTGGATTTTTATTCTTCACAATGGCTTTGTGTGCTTGCAAAAAAGGGATCACCTCATATGTGTTGTTCAATATATATAAAGATGTGCTTGCAACAATTCTTCACAATCTTTTGTCAACACATTCACACCTCGGATGCTTTCACTTATAGAACATTTATTCAACCATGATGTGTGAGGAACTCCTATTGGATTTGTTGATGTCATGTAATCTGAACAAAACTCGATATTTTCTTCAGCAATATACCTTTCAATCATTGAACCTTCGGGACGATATAGATTTTTAACGTACCATTTCAAAATCTTCATATAACGCTTAAGAGGATACATCCATCTTAAGTATATCGGTCCGCACAACTTGATTTCTCTAACCAAATGAACAAGTAAATGTACCATGATGTCAAAAAAAGATGGAGGGAAAAACATCTCTAGTTGACATAAGATGATAACAATCTCGCCTTGAAGTTCATCTAACTTTGTAGGATCAATGACTTTACTACAAATTGACGAGAAAAATGAACACAACCTGTTTATGGTCTGCCTAACATTTTTAGGCAAAATTCCACGAATAGCCACCGGTAACAATTGTTGCATTAAGACGTGGCAATCGTGAGACTTCATGCCAACAAGCTTTAAGTCTTGCATCGACACTAAACTCTTCATATTTAAAGAGTATCCTTGTGGTACTTTGATACTCTTTAAACAAAGGCAAAAACTTATCTTCTCTTGTCTAGACATTGTGTAACATGTAGGGGGCAAATAAGTACGTTTACCAATCTCCCTGGGTGCCAACTCTTCTCGGATATTCATGTCAACCAAATCTAAACAAGCACTCACTCCATCTTTTATCTTTCCCTGAACGTTGAGTAGTGGACCAATCAAGTTATCACACACATTCTTCTCTACATGCATCACATATATGCAATGTCTAACATCTAACTTTGACCAGTATGGAAGATCAAAGAATATTGATTTCTTCTTCCAAGGGGTCGTTACAGATGACTTCTTGGATGTTTTTCCAAATACATGATGTATTTTATTAACTTTTTCAAGAATTTGAAGGCTAGTAAGTGGATTTGGTGCTTCGTCCCTCTCTTGATATCCATTGAATGTTTTTTTTAACCTTCGATATGGATGATTACATTTTAGAAATCTCCGATGACGCAGATACACCGTCTTTCTTCCATGTTTCAATGGATGAGTTGTAGTGCTTTCTTCACATATAGGACATCCTTTATGACCCTTGACACTGTATCCTGACAAATTACCATAAGCTGGAAAGTCATTAATGGTGAAAAATAACATTGCACGCATCACAAAAGTTTCAGAAGCGAATGCATCAAATATTTCAACCCCATCAACCCACAACAACTTCAAGTCTTCAACTAGTGGGCTTAGATAAACATTTATGTCATTTCCAGGCTGCTTTGGACCAGATATGATCATAGACAACATCATGTACTTCCTCTTCATGCACAATGCAGGAGATAAAGTTATAAATTATCAATATAACTAGCCAACAATTGTGATTGGTACTTAGATTACCAAATGGGTTCATACCATCAGTGGCTAAACCAAGCCTAAGATTTCTACATTCTTGACCAAATTGGGGGAATTGTTGATCAATATTTTTCCATTACTTTGAATCAGCTGGATGACGAAGCAGCCCGTCAATTTTTCTCTCATTTGCATGCCATCTAAGGTTTTTAGCATCTTTTGGATTCGCAAACAAACGCTTAAGTCTGGGCACAATTGGAAGGTACCAAACTACTTTCAAAGCAGATCCATTTTTTTCTATCTGACCATTATCTTCACTATTGTTTTTTGACTTGTATTGTGATAACCCACATTTTGGACACTTTGTCAAAAATTCAAACTCTTTCTTATATAAAATGCAGTCATTGGGACAAGCGTGTATCCTTTTATACTCCATACCCATCGAACAAAGAATTTTCTTCGCATCATAATTACGAGTGGGTAGTGTATTTCCATTTGGCAGCATTTCATTCAACAACGTCAACAATTCTGTGAAACTCTTATCAGTTCATCCATTGGTCGCCTTCAAATTCATGAGCCTTAACACCGCTGACAAACGTGTGAACTTAGTTGAACTGACATACAAAGGTGTTTCAGCATCAATCGACATCGTCTCATACACATGAGCTTTGGCAAAATTTTTTGCGCCAACATCACGGATCATGTCCTCTAATTTGTCTTCATTCGGTCGATCTTCTTGCATGGTGGAATCAATAACATTTTCAGTTTGGGAGTCAGTCGGAAAGTGTATTTCTTCGCCGTGCCATATCCATATTGTATAGCATCTTAGGAAACCATCACAGATAAGATGTTCTCTAATTTGGGTTGCGTTCAATTTTCTCGCATTCAAACAGTTCACACCAGGATCTAAACTTCACTTCATCATCACTTCTACCCTCATTACGTTGCGCAAATTATATAAATTCCTCTACCCTCTCTCGTACTCAGCATTAATGTGTGGTAAATTAATACAATTTCGATCCATACGTAAATATTCTACAAAATTACAATCATACAAGTATACAATATATTCAACATACAATCAATTCAATCATACAATCAAAAAATTAATAAACATTCAAATTATCAATTCAAACATTCAATTCAAACATTCAATCATACATAATTATTCATATTCAACACACAAAAAATTAAAAATTAACAAAATGAAAATTAATAACCAGAATAATACAATCATACAATCAAACAATTAACACGCATTCAAATTATCAATTCAAACATTCAATCATACATAATTATTCATATTCAACCTACAAAAAATTCAAAATTAACAAAATGAAATTTAATAAACAGAATACAACGAACTTGGGAGCGTGAAAAAACACACAATAATGGAAAAGACGGAACAACCCGCGGTTGATGACAAATTTATGAACACCGAAAAACGGTGCCAAAAACTTGTTTAACCCTCGGCAAGTGTGACCGAATTGTATCAAGTAATAAACTCGGTAAGACCAAGTATCGTTCTCCCGAAGGACTCACGGCCTAGTTAGTTATATGATTTCTTGATTATTTAACACTTGTGAACAAATTCTTGTGGTTTCAAATGCAAAAGACAATAAGTAAACATGTATGCATGAGTTTTGATCAATGGGAAAGAAGAACACAAACACGGAACGAATTATATGGATGAGTATGTTGTTGGGGAAATCAATTTCATCTTATCCACTCTCATATATTTTAGGAATTCATCATTCTTTTCATCAATGTTAATGCCACTCTCTAAATCACCTTGCAAAGAAAGCCTATCCTTAATTACGAGTTCATACAATTCCTAGCATCCCTAATAATTAATTCTGAAGCACAGAAGCTTAAAGGCAACCAACCCTCATACCCCTATGTCTACGCGATATTACTTTTGGGAGAAATTCCCCAGATCTAAATTTTACCGTATGTGTCCATATCATTAAAATCAATAATCATGACATCGAATGAGTTAAACAATGCATGCTTTGAGCAAAGAGGAAAAACCCTAACTAATGATGAAAGAAAGCATGTATCAAAGATATGATGTTTAAACACAAAATTCCATATATGAGAGTTTCACAAGATTACATTGATTCCCCAACAACAAGAAGAGTTTAGTTCACCATATTCATGGTGAAACTAGATGAACAATAATGAAAGAATGAAAGATAGAACCCTAGAAAGATGAGAAGGTAGCCTTAGCATCCAAGATCTTCCTCCAAGGGGTGGAAAGGTGTGTGTTTGCTTCGTCTCCAGCCAAAAGATACAAACCCTAGAAAGTCCTAAAGCTTATATACTATTCATAATATTACAGAAAAATGGGCCTAAGCCCAAAATACCACCGCTCAGCGGTAAACTGCCGCTCAGCGATACTAGCGCAAAGTCAAATCTCCCCTCAGCTGCACTTTCACCCCTCAGCGGAGCCAACGTGTGTTCCTGAGTGCCGCTCAGCGGTAAACTGGCGCTGAGCGGTACTTACGATTTTTCTTCTTTTGCATTTTTTGAGTTCTTTTCTAATTCCATCTCTATCCTTCTTCACTTCTTTCATCAAATTCATCTTAAAACCTGCATAAAACACTGAAATCAAGCGTAAACCTGTCCAACTCTCTTATTTATGAAAATATGAACAAAAGCATGATTTCAAGCTAGTTTCTAAGTGTTAAAGGTTGCTTTTGGTGTCAATTTTAAGCATGAAAATAACAGTTTTTCAACTGTTATCACAACCCCAAACTTAGAACTTTGCTTGTCCTCAAGCAAACAAGATGTAACTCAATCTTCTACCAATCAATACAATGGTTCACTCCATTTTAAAAAAATCCTTTTTTCAAGATAAGTAAGTACTCAATTATGCTCATGACAAAAACTTCAATCAAGACATGCATATGCTTTAGTGTTCACACAATCACCCAATATCCCACAAATGCTACTTTTCATGAATGATCAATCAACTAAGCATGGATGTTCATGTGCTCATGGAATCTTTCCTCACTAGATAAAGTGTTTCACTCAAACACACAAGTGTATAAGAGGTAATCACTCATTCACTCTACTATCACAATGTCACAAGAATTGACTTTGCCTTTCATTTAACCATAATCAAATACATTCACAAGCATGCATCATCACAAGGACTTTTCAATGGCTTATAATGTGGCTGGGCTAACAAGAAAATTGGTTTTTCTAGATCACAAAACCCTTGAATTAAGAGAATCATATGAACACAATCATTCTTACTTATTCCCAAATTTCCTTTGCATTGAGCTTTGCTTTTTCTTCTCTTTTCTTTCTCTTTTTCTTTTTCTTTTCACATACTTAGTTTTTAGCTCTTAGCTCAATGCTTTCAATTTCCCTTTCATATCTTCCCAACAACCCCAAACTTGAACATTTGTTAATACCACAAAATATTTTCTACTTAACTCAAGGTAAAGCTTTTCACAACGGGTTTTCAATTCATGTTCAAGGCTAAGGGTTCAAATGATAGAACACATAGTGCTCTCTTTTGTGGGCTACAATCATGCATTTGGCTAATAAAAAGGGTTACCAACAAATGGCCTTGATCATATGATGCAAACAAGCAATTGATTCAATTATAGAAAACCTGGGCAAAATCATTCATGCTTTCAAAGTAATAGCATTTAATCAATAAAACTTTGGAGCTCAAAACCTCACATATAAGCTCATTCACATTCCACATGTACACATCCTGCTTAGCATCATAATCACAATCACAACATCATGCATTTGTTCACAAAGCTTGTGAATCACCTGCATAAGCATATAATGTGCACATCTCAGCATCCATCATCATCAAAGTATCATCAAGCATTACTTATCAAACAACAATCATATGCAAACCATCATAACAGACCAAGTTCAAATTGAGTACATCAAACCCTATTCTAAAAACAAAAATAAATAAGTTCAGAACACTGGGTTGCCTCCCAATAAGCGCTTGTTTAACGTCACGAGCCTAACCCAAAATCTCAAGGATCAACCAACTGCATCATTGTGGACAAGCGTTGCACTTCTCCTCCTAGATAAGGCTTGAGACGTTGACCATTCACCACCCAACTTTTTTGTGGATCATCAGAAGCTGGATCAAGTAATTCAATTGCTCCATGTGGATGCACTTCTTTTACTACAAATGGTCCTGACCATTTTGTCTTCAACATCCCAGGAAATAGCTTCAATCTTGAGTTGAACAATAGCACCTGCTGCCCTGGATTAAAGACTTTATTCACCAGCTTCCTGTCATGATAAAACTTAATCTTATCTTTATAAGCCCTGGATGAATAATATGCATTTAACCGCATTTCTTCAAGCTCCAGAATCTGCCTTCTGCGTGTGCTTTAAGTTTCATAAGGATCAAAATTCAAGAATTTTAAAGCCCACAAAGCTTTATGCTCCAACTCTACTGGCAAATGACATGCTTTTCCATAAACTAATTGAAAAGGTGATAATCCCATGGAGGTATTCATTGCCGTCCTTTAAGCCCAAAGAGCATCATCCAGTTTTAGTGACCAATCCTTTCTTGATGAAGTAACATTTTTTTCCAGGATCCTTTTTATCTCTCTGTTAGATACCTCAGCTTGTCCATTGGTTTGTGGATGATAAGGTGCAGCTACCTTATGTCTCACTCCATAATGTTTGAGTACTTTTCCTAGTTGATAATTGCATAAATGAGATCCCCCATCACTAATTAACACTCTTGGAGTTCCAAAACATGAAAATATCTACTTCTTAAAAAATTTGATAACAGTGCTAGCATCATTTTTAGGACAAGCTAATGCTTCCACCCATTTACTCACATAATCCACTGCTACCAATATGTATTCATTGTTGAAAGATGGAGGAAAGGGTCCCACAAAGTCAATACCCCAGCAATCAAAGATCTCAACCTCTAAAATGCCCTGTAATGGCATCTCATGACGTCTGGTAATTGTCCCTGTTCTTTGACACTTATCACAATTTCTAGCATGATTATGAGCATCTTTAAACAGAGTTGGCCAATAAAACCCTGATTGGAGAACTTTTGTTGCTGTTCTTTCTCCATTAAAATGTCCCTCATAAGGTGAATCATGACAATGCCAGAGAATTCCTTCTGCTTCTTCATTTGTCACACATCTCCTCAGAAGATTATCTGCTCCAATTTTGAACAAATAAGGATCATCCCAGACAAACTGCTTGGCATCATGCAAAAATTTCTTTCTTTGTTGCCAAGTTAGATCTTCTGGCATTACCCTTGCTGCTTTGAAGTTAGCCATAGCAGCAAACCATGGTCTTTGTTGAATATACATGAGTGTTTCATCTGAAAAATATTCCCAGATCTCTGATTCCTTGCTAGTAACCTCCTTGTTGACTAACCGTGACAAATGATCAGCAATCAAGTTCTCACTACCTTTCTTATCACGGATCTCCACATCAAATTCTTGCAAGAGTAATACCCATCTAATTATACGTGGCTTGGAGTCTGGCTTTGTCAACAAATATTTGATAGCTGCATGATCTGTATAAATAATCACCTTAGACCCAATAAGATAAGGTCTAAACTTCTCTAAAGCATAGACTATAGCTAGGAACTTTTTCTCCGTAGTAGCATAATTCAACTGAGCATCATTCAGAACTTTACTGGCATAATAAATTGGATGAAAGATCTGCTCTTTTCGCTGGCCAAGAACAACTCCTATTGCATAATCACTAGCATCACACATTAGCTCAAAATTTTTATTCCAATCTGGAGCTATAATTACTGGAGCCAACACTAATTTACTCTTCAATGTGTCAAAAGCTTTCAAACATTCTTCATTCATCACAAAAGGAGCATCCTTCATAAGAAGATTACTCAATGGTTTAGCAATTTTTGAAAAATCTTTGATGAATCTTCTGTAGAATCCAGCATGACCTAGAAAACTCCTGATTCCCTTTACATTTGTTGGTGGAGGCAGTTTCTCAATGACTTCTACTTTGGCTCTATCCACCTCAATACCTTTAGCAGAAATTTTATGTCCCAGCACAATTCCTTCTGTTACCATGAAATGACATTTCTCCCAATTAAGAACAAGATTTTTCTGAACACATCTTTTAAGAACAATATCCAAATTAGCCAAACATCTTTGAAAAGAATTTCCAAAGACTGAAAAATCATCCATGAAGACTTCAATGCACTTTTCTAGAAGATCTGCAAAAATTGCCTGCATACACCTCTGAAATGTAGCTGGAGCATTACATAATCCAAATGGCATCTTTCTGTAGGCAAAGATACACAAAGGACAAGTAAAAGTCGTCTTCTCTTGGTCTTTTGGATCTACCACAATTTGATTGTATCCAGAATATCCATCTAGAAAGCAATAAAAAGCTTGACCTGCTAATCTCTCCAACATCTGATCCATGAAAGGAAGAGGAAAATGATCTTTCCTAGTGGCTTTATTTAGCTTCCTGTAATCAATGCACATTCGCCATCCAGTAACTGTCCGAGTAGAATAAGTTCATTCTTCTCATTATGAATTACTGTCATCCCGCCTTTCTTTGGAACCACCTGTACTGGACTTACCCATTCACTGTCAAAAATTGGATAGATGATACCAGCTTCCAACAGTTTCAACACTTCTTTTCTAACCACCTCCTTCATTACAGGATTTAACCTTCTATGTGGTTGAGCACTTGGTCTATAGTCATCTTCCATAAAGATCTTATGCATACAATAAGTTGCACTGATACCTTTAAGATCTGAGATTGACCACTCAATTGCTTCTTTGTTAGCTTTCAGAATTTCTATCAACTGTTCTTCTTCTTTTGGAAACAAAGAGTTACTGATGATGACTGGCTTTGTTCCATCTTTGTCTAGAAAAATGTACTTCAGATGTGATGGTAGTGTTTTTAATTCTAACTTCTTTGCTTCGACTTCTTCTTCCTTATCAATTATCTCAAACTTTATATCCTCCTCTGAAATCTCCTTCAATGTTTCTAGGTCCATCATGCATTCTTCAATTAATTTCTCTTCTCCTTCATCTAAATCTTCACACGCATCAATAAGAGTTTTCTCTAATGGAGAAACATAATGCATCATCCTTTCTTGCTCCATACAAACTTCATCCAGTTCGTCAAGTTGAAAACATGTTTTATCATCATTTGGATATGTCATGGCTTTGAATATGTCAAAGTTTACTTCTTCATCATGAACTCTCAATTTAAGCTTACCATTCTCCACATCAATCAAAACTCTAGCAGTCTTCATAAAATGTCTCCCAAGAATGAGAGACACATCACCATTCCGTTCCATCTCCATTACAATAAAATCCACTGGAATACAAACTTGTCAACCTTCACTAAAACGTTTTCAACCACTCCATATGGATATTTAAGAGACCTATCTCCCAATTGAAGAGCCATCCTGGTAGGTTTGAGTTCCAAACCTTCAATTGTTTTAAACATGGATAACGGCATTAAATTAATGCTAGCTCCCAAATCAATCAATGCTCTTCCAACTTCCAAATCTCCTATGGTACACGGAATAGTGAAGCTTCCTGGATCTTTAAGCTTAGGAGGTAATTTCTGTATGATTGCACTGCAGTTACCCTATACTTTGATAGTTTCCTTTTCACTATACTTGCCTTTCTTTGTAAGGAGTTCCTTCAAAAATTTTGCATATGATGGCATCTGTTGCAATGCTTCAGAGAATGGTATAGTAATCTCCAGCTTCTTAAACAACTCCATGAATCTTTCCAACTGTTTTTCTTTCTCCTTCCTTGAATAATTTTTTGGATAAGGAAGTGGTTTTTCAAACTCTTTTTCTTTTTGTCTCTCATCTCTCTCTTCTCTCTCTTTCTTTTTCCATTCATTTTCTTCTTCTTTCTTTTTTTCTCTCTCAACTCTTTCTTTCCACTCACATGTTTCTTTTTCACTCTCATTTTCTTTCTCTTCTCTCTCTATTTTTCTCTCCTCTAACACCTTACCACTTCTAGTAACAATAGTCTTACACTCCTTTCTGAGATTGCCATTTTTCATTTTGTCAACTATTTGCTCACTATGGATCTTCATATTTTTAACTGCAACTTCCAAATTCTTACAATAAGATGAATTCGTCTTCAAGAATTGTTGGAAAGTCTCGTCAAGTTTTGTTGTCTTCCCAGATGGAGTAGGTTGTGTTTGCCATCTTTACTGCTGCCATTGAACCATTGAAACATTTTGTATTTCTTGTGGTAATTGAGAAAGTTTCTTAATTACTTCTTCCAACTGTTGAGAAATAATCTTATTTTGAATAAGCAGGGCATCATTAGATTGAAATTGTAGCAACTCCTTCTGACTAGGAACTCCTCTTTCATTGTTCAACTCATTATCACTAGTAGCCATGCTTTCAATTATTTTCGTGGCTTCCTCTAGAGTCTTCCATGTGATATTGCCTCTAGCTGAGGCGTCTAGCATCAACTTGGTTTGTGAACCAAGACCTCCAAGGAAGAATAGGACTACTTTTCCTTCGTCAAATCCATGCATGGGAGTCTTTCTTAATAGGCTTTTGTACCTATCCCATGCGTGGCCTAGTGATTCCTCCATGCCTTGCCTGAAGAATGAGATCTCTTGTTTTCCTTTATTTACCTTGGACTGTGGAAAGTATTTGTTCAAGAACTTTGTGACTACATCTTCCCACTTTGTAAAGCTCCCTTCTGGAAAAGAATTCAACCAAAGCTTAGCGTTGCCTCCCAATGAGAATGGAAACAGGCTAAGTTTGATTGCTTCGTCAGGCACCCCATTTATCTTCACTGTATTGGAAATTTCATTAAATGTTGTGAGGTGCTCATATGGGCTTTCATGCGACAACCCATTGAATTGGTTACTCTTAACCAGTTGGATTAATGCTGGTTTCACCTCCATATTAGCTGCATTGACCCTTGGTCTTGCTATGCTATTGAAATGCTGAGGTCCAAGCACATTAGTATAATCAGCAAGAGTTCGTCTGACATTATTATTCTCCATCTCCTCAGTGCTATGGTAAGAACCTTGTGGTGAAGGTTGTAAAAGGATGTCCGGAGGAGGAAAAAGTTCTCTAGATGTACGGATTCTTCTCCTCCGTCTACTTTTGTCTAAACCTTCAAGAAGAGGTTCCGAAGTTTTCTTGCTTCTAGTTCGAATTGCCTCCTGCATACACAAGAAAACAAATCCCTAGAAAAATTTGTTAGCACAAAAAGATATAGAAGAAATAATATAAGAGATAAGAAGAAAAAATAAAAACAGAAAAATAAAAACAGAAAATAGAAAAATAAAAACAGAAAATAAAATAAAATAAAATAATAACCGAAAAATAAAATAAAATAAAAACAGAAAAATAAAATAAAATAATAACTGAAAAATATAAACAGAAAATAAAAACAGAAATTCAAATTTCAAAATTCAAAATTCAAGTCAAAGATAATCAATAATCACACAAATGAACCAGTTAAACCACGAGTCCCCGGCAACGGCGCCAAAAACTTGATGACAAATTTATGAACACCGAAAAATGGCGCCAAAAACTTGTTTAACCCTCGGCAAGTGTGACCGAATCGTATCAAGTAATAAACTCGGTAAGACCAAGTATCGTTCTCCCAAAGGACTCACGGCCTAGTTAGTTATATGATTTCTTGATTATTTAACACTTGTGAACAAATTCTTGTGGTTTCAAATGCAAAAGACAATAAGTAAACATGTATGCATGAGTTTTAATCAATGAGAAAGAAGAACACAAACACGGAACGAATTATATGGATGAGTATGTTGTTGGGGAAATCAATTTCATCTTATCCACTCTCATATATTTTAGGAATTCATCATTCTTTTCATCAATGTTAATGCCACTCTCTAAATCACCTTGCAAAGAAAGTCTATCCTTAATTACGAGTTCATACAATTCCTAGCATCCCTAATAATTAATTCTGAAGCACAGAAGCTTAAAGGCAACCAACCCTCATATCCCTATGTCTAGGCGATATTACTTTTGGGAGAAATTCCCCGGATCTAGATTTTACCGTATGTGTCCATATCACTAAAATCAATAATCATGACATCGAATGAGTTAAACAATGCATGCTTTGAGCAAAGAGGAAAAATCCTAACTAATGATGAAAGAAAGCATGTATCAAAGATATGATGTTTAAACACAAAATTCCATATATGAGAGTTTCACAATATTACATTGATTCCCCCAACAACAAGAAGAGTTTAGTTCACCATATTCATGGTGAAACTAGATGAACAATAATGAAAGAATGAAAGATAGAACCCTAGAAAGATGAGAAGGTAGCCTTAGCATCCAAGATCTTCCTCCAAGGGGTGGAAAGGTGTGTGTTTGCTTCGTCTCCAGCCAAAAGATACAAACCCTAGAAAGTCCTAAAGCTTATATACTATTCATAATATTACAGAAAAATGGGCCTAAGCCCAAAATACCACCGCTCAGCGGTAAACTGCCGCTCAGCGATACTAGCGCAAAGTCAAATCTCCCCTCAGCTGCACTTTCACCACTCAGCGGAGCCAACGTGTGTTCCTGAGTGCCGCTCAGCGGTAAACTGGCGTTGAGCGGTACTTTTAGTTTTTCTTCTTTTGCACTTTTTGAGTTCTATTCTAATTCCATCTCTATCCTTCTTCACTTCTTTCATCAAATTCATCTTAAAACCTGCATAAAACACTGAAATCAAGCATAAACCTGTCCAACTCTCTTATTTCTGAAAATATGAACAAAAGCATGATTTCAAGCTAGTTTTTAAGTGTTAAAGATGGAAAAGATGGAACAACCCGCGGTTTGAAACGGAGAAAATTTAAAAGAAAAAACACAATACCTACAAAAAAATACAACAAAACGTAAGTTTGATAATCCAAATCAATAAAAAATCATATCAAAACAATCCAAAAACTAAAAAAAAATGAAAAAACTTTGGCGACCAAAGCCAAATTTGATCGGATACAAACGTAGGTGATGAAAAATGAGGAAGGAAGTCCTTCTACAATGACGACAGGGGCGCAACGGTGGCGTATGAAAGAAGGAAGAAAGGTCGCGGCGGCGTAGAGAAGAAGAAGAAGTTGCAGAGAGAAATCGCTGGAGAAGAAGAACTGTTCGCGCTTTCGAGAATTTTTATTGATTCAATATGTTCGTTGGTCGTTCTCCATTTTCTGCGTTGTAAACCTGTTTCGAGTCATTTTTCTTGAGTGTTTGTCTTCACTGTTATGAGTTTCGTGTTTAGGATTCTATAATTTTGAGTATGTGCATTTTGTGTGCTTTGAGTCAATGCTTAATCATTTTAAATCGGTGCATTCTATTTTTGACTCAAATGTTCTTTTGAAATCCAAGTTCAGTTTTGTCTAATGGTCATGTGATGAGTAATTAGCTTATGCAGTTTTCTTCAGTTGTGCTAAAATCATTGTCAATCTGCTTTGAAATTGTGTTGGTCTGATTCAGTGATTTGCGTGTGCCTTATATCAACCAAAGAAAGACAGTGAGATGATAAATCTAGCCTTGGTGATGTGAGCTAGTGCATATGCACAAATGTGTAGGTCCTAGCAAACATGGGTTCCTCTGTTAGAAATCCACTCACGTACTTGAATCTCCAAGACTTTGGATTAAAATATTTCACCGCAAAACCATGGATAAGAAAGGATGGCTCACCAATCAAAGTTGGAAAAGTAACTGTGCTGACCAACATGGATAACTTTCAGAGATATATGTTCATTCGTTACCTTCTTCCATTAAAGGTTCTTCTCTGGTTTATCTCCCTTCCTTAGTCATCATCAACATACTTAAATATCAAACTTTTCATAATAATTAGTTCATGGCATGCCCTTTTAAGCTTCATGTTGTTTTCAGCTAAAAGCTTGAGCTTTTTACTTCATAGAACATAGGAACGATTCATGGGTTTGAGAGATGTAAAACAAACTAAAAAAATGAGAACTTTATAAAATCTTCCTTTTAGTGGCTATCTTAAGCAATTAGTACATAGCAATTACTTAACAAGGTTGTTTGACAATGAAATGACCTATGATTAGTGTGAAAATTAATGTAATAGAGACAGTATGAAACTTAAGCTGTTTTTTGGGTGATTAGTTCATTACATGGTATTATAAACTTCATGTTGTTTTCCAATAAAACCTTAAGATTTTGACATGATCGGTGCATGACCCAATTGTCTCCTTGCCTTTCAATCCTTTTTGTGCCATCCTGAACAACAAATCAACCATCGGCAGCTGCTTGTTGGTGGATTCAAGGTTGAAGAAAGGATGATCCACTACTTGATTGTGTGGCTTCTCTGTCCTCGTTCCTTTAACCATGCTCAATGTTCGGAGTGAGATCTTCTACTCTTGTATGGGATTTTAAATCACATACGCATTGATTGGCCAGCGCTCATCTCCGACACCATGTTGAAGGCCAGGAAATATAATTCTTATCATCTTCCATATGCACTTCTCATCTCTCGAATTTTAGAGTACAAAGGCATAAGTGTGGAAGGAGAACTCACTCAAGCCATTCAAGTAATTGGAATTGAGATTGGTGAGACAACATTTCGCTAAAGGGGATTTGTTGCTCGTGGCCGCGTGATCATTCAAAAGGATGATGATCACCAAGATGATGACAATGACGACTAAAATAGTTAATAGGAAATTAATACATTCAAGTGTCTTGCAATGATATTTTATCAAATGGTAGAGTATGTGGTAGAACTTGTGGTGGAACCTTAGCTTGTAGTGGAGCCTATGGTGGAGGCTTTGGCAGAGTTTGTGGTCCGGTATTTTATGATGCAATCTGTTGTGGTACAGTATGTTGCTCGGTCATAACTTAAGTTAATGGTGATTAATCATGATAATTGTGTTGTAAATAAATATTTTATGGTTAATAATTTTGATGGTGGTGTGCTAGTGATAATTATAATTCCTTAGTTGATATGCTTCTTTGACTTTGAAGGATGTCACTCCTATTGTCAATAGTTTGTAAGATTTACAAGAATTAGATTCAACTCATAGTAGTTCAACAGTAATTCGTAATCATTTGACGTACAAGGAAGCTCATTTTGTGAAGGAATTAAAAATAGTTTCTAAATGGATTAATATGTTTTATGAAAGGAATAAGATTCTAATACTAAACCTCTAAACCAAAATAACTTCTAAGACTAATGATAAATTTTTTAAAATGTTGTGCCTTTTTTCTAGTACAAGGAGTACAAAATATGAAATGATTTCTGCTAAGAAAATCATGAATATTTTTTATAATAATTTTTTTTGCCTATATGTACGAGGTAATTTTATCATAGATTTTGTTAAATATCTCATGTTTTTCTTTTATTTTTTTTTTAATTTTTCAATAAAATTACCATGTAATTATAATTATGCCTTAAGATAAACTTATTATGTAATTTTTTAATAATGTGAAATCTCATTATTCCATTGCATGACAATCCATCCTTTTATTAAGGGGTAAATGTTAAAACTGGTAAAAAAAAATGTAAATGTTAAACATCATTAGTTCTTAATTATTTTGGGCTTGTCCTGATCATCTGCGAAATGTTAAAAAATGTTTGTCTAAGGGATGCAATATTGAACAAGAAACCTAATATGGTATGCTCTTAACAAATTGACGAGAACAAATATTTCAAAGCTTGTCCACTAAGTCCAAATTAGTCACTGAATCCATGTTCACTATATTCATCTTTCGTCTATACGAGGATTGAGCGAAAACACGATGCATTGAGAGATGGAAACACAATTGCATTGAGGAATTGTTTTGCCGAACTGAATAAGCAATTTTAAAAGGAATTTTGACTCATCTTAGGATACAAATGAAGCTTAAGGCTTTCTTCACTTGAATGGATTTGGGAAAGAGTAATTGAGGAGATTTGAGAGGATTTGAAGATAAAAAAATTTTGTTGTTTATTTGAGTGAATTTGGAAGTAAATGAGATTGGATTTTGAAGTAAATTTTTTTAATCTGTCACGTCAATAAAATCTTACACTAATTCTCACAAACTTTACTTCCAAATTCACTCTCATTTACCTCCAAATTCACTCAAATAAACAACAACAAAAATTTATCTTCAAATCCCCTCAATTACTCTTCCCAAATTCATTCAAGTGAACAAGGCCTAAAAGACAGTTTCAAAGTTTGTAGTTAATAAAAAAGAATATGGACCGAAGAAATACCCAGAATGAGCAAATCTCTTCTTTTTTAATCTTATTATTGTTATTAGTTTTACCCTAATTAAGTAATCATACACCATATATTCTCAGCATGTGTTGGGAATATATTCTTCCCCATTTTACAATCACAATAGTAATTTACCATAGTTGAAGAAGAAGGTTGTCTTGGAGGGGAACAGATGCAAAATGTCACAGCAGAAGTCATAGTTGTGGATGGGTGCCATGTGCATTGATTCTCATATCAGTCATTATATTGCAGCACCATTTCACTTTTGCCAAATTTTCTGGTAAAATTCTGTGCAAGGAAAAAGTGCAATGTAATTGTATGTATATTTCTGCATATATTTGTTGGATTAGATCGTTTGAATTCCCTTGTTTGGATTCTTTTTATGTTTCTCATTATGAGATAACTTTTTGAAACTAACAAGTATTGTTCTAAAAAATTGATGTGTTAAGAAAGAAACTTATATAGCGTGGTTGCTTGTTGGAATAATGGAGTTTCGACATATTTTTAAGTCAATAAATTTCTCAGTACACATTATACATATATGCTTCAGGGTTATCTGGTTCATTATGATAACAGGGATATTCATAGTATATATATGTTCATTAAAGTCTGGTTCAATAATTTTTTTACTAATACTAAGATTAAATAAATCTATAAATATAACAAAAACTATACGTTAATTTATGCAATACTTATATAATCAATATTCTTAATTTTATTTTCTTATTAATGTATATTGGTATCCGTTTTTGTCTTCAGAATGCTAATAATTACAAAATTTAATTATGTGAAATATACATTAAAAATATGAGTTTTATACAATATATTTTATATTCAATATTAATGTTTATTTTTTTTATCATATCATATTTTCTATTTTTAATGGCATTTGAAATTCACTATTTTTTTACTCAGTGTTTAATATATTTAACGTATAATATCTTCATTATTTTTACAAATTGTTTTAAATTTTGATTTGATTGGCATTAAACTTAATATCAAATTAATTAGTAAATATCAAAATTATTTTCTTTTAAAAGAATATGAATATGAATATGAATTTAAATTTAATTATTTATGTTTAGATATGTAGTTTGTTCTACAAGAAGACACAACAACTCAAACCTTTTAAGATTCATTAGAAAAATACAGCACCATGAAACATATACTCGTATAAAACATTGACAGCATCTAGAGTTCAAATATGTTAAAACAATAAATTTATGAGTTTTTTTCATTATTTTTAATTCACGTGCACTTATATCATACCATACTATTCTGATCAATTAATATGCAGAGAAGTAAACTGGCGTTGAACCAGATGGACTCAACTTACACTACAGTAATTGCTTCTTTCTGCTGTACTTTTTGGATATCGTTGTCGTTTTCTGAATGTAATTTTTTAACAGTCAAAGAAAACAAGCAATGTCTTCGGTTTACTTTTTAAGAAAATAATTTTAGAGTCTAACAAACAAGTAATTCTATAACAAAAAATTAAGATTGTTATCATTCATTTAAAAATAGTTACCCTACAAATTTTATACAATAATTATAAAAATAAATTATCTTATCATGTTTGTAACTATATGGTTACATAAAAAAAAACCCTAAATTCTAAAAGACCTTTACATCATAAAAAATTTCAATGCATGCTTCACTCATTCGTAGAACTTGACCCCTAACAAAAATAAACTCTAACACAAAATTTCATTCTTTTACAAAATATCCTAAAATTATCCTAAATTCCTTAAAATAAGTGTATTTGGAAAAAGTTTAAGTCATTAGATTGGGAACAAATTTGTATCAAAGAATAAAAATATAATCCTCATACCTAAAAGATGATAAATTTATTGTTCTTTATTACTTAATTTAGGATTTCTCGTTTATAATTAAATTATTAACCAATGCTTAGAGTGCTACACTCTTAAATAAATAGTATTACGCTTTAACTAATAACTATTATTATTTACCTAGAACATATCCAACAAACTTTTCTGTATGCACTGAAAAAAATTAGTTTCTTTAAATCTGCAGAATATATAAAAAAAATGCTCTTGCTTGATACAGTTTTCTTGTTTTGGTGGCAGCTCAAAATGCAATAAAGATGAAATGAAAGACTAAAAAAGAAAAGCAAAATCAATAACCTCAGAAATAATGAAAATGAACAACTCTATCTGATACTGTAGAGGTTTCTGTTGAAACAGGAAAATCCCTTCATCTAGTAGAACCAACCAGTTTCAGACTGTTAAAACTAGGGAATATATATATAGTTTCACTACATAGTACATATAACGATTGCGAATGCTAAACAAATAGTAAGCTAAAAAAAGTTACCGGTTATTAAGTTTTGTTCGACACAAAAGCCACAACACTGCATCAACCACATAATTTGCATAAACGAGATTAGTACATTGTAGTTAAATTACGTATAATACAGATGTATTATACATTATTAGCGTACCTTGAAAGCTTGAAAGTTAAACCTTATCCTTGGTTAAGAGGTTTGGTTGAAGTTGAGGGAGCAGCATATCGAGCTGAGAATCTGCGACGTGAAGAATCTTCCTCATCGTCGTCCATGCAACCCTCATCGAAGTTTTGAGCGTAGCTTAAAGGGTCATACCCGAAACCACCAACGGGTTTGTAAGAACATGGTCTCTTTATTCTCCAAGGAAGCTTCAGTTTGAGACATCCCCAACACGAAAGCAAGCCTGTTCTGGGAGATGATGAACAACCTTTCTCCATGACTTTGAGAATGCTTAGTACGAAAAATCAGTATCAAAGGCTTTTACGATGCCTTTCTTGTTCACTACTTTTCTCTTGTGCTAGTGATTTTAGGTATGTGGCAGAGAATATAATAATCCACCAAAAAAGTGAACAGTAATTTTAATCTCCAAAATAATTGAAAAATAAAGTGGAAGTTAAATATTATAGAAGATGAACAGAGAACAAGTAAGAATAAAAATCTATTAATCGAGCACAAGTTAGAATTTCTTAAAAATATATTTAGTAGAAATAAATAAGTAAAATACTATATGTATAAAAATAATAGTATATAACAAAAAGACATGTAAAGATAATTATTAAAAGTTTTTACTTGAAGATAATATCATAGTCTTTTATATGTGTTTTTTTACTAATTGATAACAAATATCTTTCATATGTCCCTTCTAAATACCCAAGAATATTTGGATTTGATAAGGGAATATTTTATACACACCTAAGAAAAATTCATCCTGCGCCCCCTTTTTACATTTGGGAACGTAAAAAAGGATGCATGGTCAAATATTTTGAAGTGTAAGAAGTTAAGGCCTGAAATGAAAGTGGAAGAATATAAAAGTTTGTCGTTTTGAATTGATTAGTTGTATGTAAAGAGAATCTAATGGTACAGTAAGGTTTTCATTGATGGAGTAAAACATGGTGGGGGCAGGACAGTTAGGTGATGAATCAGGAAGTGAAAAAAATAGTCGACCCGAAACAGATAATTTCCCACATTCAATCATAGGTTAATAATAGAGGACAGAGAACAGTGAATAATTTCTAAAAAGGGGATTCATGCAACTATGTTATATATTAAGTGTGATGATGATTATTATTATAGCTCCAATCCAGGGTGGGGCAAAGATCTAGAGTAGGTTTGGGGAGAGAATATTTGCAGGAGACACAAGTTGTCCCTTAATCCTAGTGGGCATACAGAATTGTGACGTTTATGAAATTATCTTGTTCATATGAATATGCATGGCTTGCATTTCCATTTTAAAGTCCTGTGGGATGGTGAACCATTCATTAGTCCCAACATTTCAATCTGTGGCCCAGATATCCTGGACGGTAAGCTCGGACTGTTTCGACTGTTCAAAGATCCAGGTCAAATACTTCAATGACAAAGAATAAAAAATAAGAGTTAATTTAGAACATGACCAGGGTAACAGGTTCATGATGTGGTAATGTGTAGGTAACACCCACACTATTGGACAATAGAATAAAACTAAAATAAACTGATGCTGGTTGTTATTTTTCTCCGCCAGTTTAAAGTGATAAAACTTTCGTGTCTTGAGAGAAAAAAAAAAATTCTAATGACTTGGTGTGTTTCAATCTTGACTATTCAAAAGAATTAATGGTCTCTCTCTATATAAAAGGGCATATTTATACAGACTTGTAGATTTAAGCATGATTTTTATAATGATGGGTACACATTTTCAATAATTACATTTAAAGACTATATATTGAATTGTATTCCAACACGGTATTTCATTATTACCATATTTCATACAATTCAGATCTTCTCTAATAAGTCCATGTCTGTCACAAAATCTCACACGTCAGTAATCACATAATAAGGAAGAGTTCTCACGGATAAATAGATCACTTATCACTGATGCTTCTTTTCATGGACGCGCACAATAAAAATATGGTACACAACTTAATTTATGTGTGTCTGCATGTGACACAAATGTCTAATGGCTTCTAAACTCAAGAGATGTGTTATTCATGCAACAGCGCATACAATTTGTATACAATATGAGGCATGCTTTTAGTGCTCAGTATTCAACGTAAGTTTAATCAATCAAAGAGATCTTATCCATACAACGTTTTGTTGGAATAGTTTGCAACAGCGTTATAAAACACAGATGTCTAGTATATATAAAGCCAACTTATTTTAATCATATAAATTTTCAGCAATTATTGATAACTTGACTGGTAATTCTTGAATTTTGGTGTCAGCACATTCAGAGAAAAATAAAAGAACCGAGTCTGGCAACGTGAGATGCAGAAGACAGATTTTACTGTGCTCTTAAATAGTGGGATCAGAACATCTGCATGATAATAGAAGAACACGCAAATCAATTTTCCCCTTGTGACCGACCTGTAAAACTTCTAACGTAAAAGATACACTGTCATCATTTATCAGCACTGAATTGTAATAAACATCAAATATCTAAATTGACACGATCAAATACAATTTTGCTAGCAAAGACATGCATGGAAAAATCTAACATAACCCATAGCAATCTTGAAAGCAGCAAATATTACTATGACACAATGATTTGGTTTCAACTGCAGGCATTAAAGTAGTCAGGCCATTATGTTCTAATATCTTTGATTAAGTGGCATACAACATATTGCATCGAGTGCCTCAAAACTATATCGCAACCTGCAGTCTTCACAATTTGCATGCAACTAGGTCCTTTTACTTACACAACCAAGCCCGTTTTCCACTTCAAATGAGAAGAACAATGATATCGCCAAGAGCAGTAGGTTGGGTGAATTTGTCTTAAAAAAATACTCAGTATAAAAGGATCACGTCTCATATTTGAGGTAATAAACATGCAGCAAAACAGCTAAGATACAACCGATGAAAGATGATATCAGAAGCAATGCAGCATGACAGATAACATACAAAGCATACCTACCAACAAGCATCCTACACCAGTCTGCTCCTTATTCAAGACTGCTAATCACCTGAGATCTAAGAAAGTAGGAATATGACATATTTAAATGGTGACACGAAATTTTAATCGTTCTTTTAAACTTTTACATGCCAACTTGGACATACTCGTTTGTTGCTGGAGATAAAAATAACAGAGAACAGAGGTAGCATCATCCTTAGAAGTTCCTTGGCAAACCATTAAAAAGATTGATGGAACACAAGTTATAATTAAAAAAAAAAATAATGGTATTAATATGTACAATATCTGAGTGCACCATATAACTTCTGACACAAATAGGTCAGAATTTTATTTCAATCAAATCATATTTGAGCTCCAAGATTTTTTATTTTTTGTATAGATCAAGGGAAAGCTTAAGTTTCGTTTTTTGGGAAGGGGGCACTCACCAAATAGACCTGGTCTTTTTCGTTTCACCAGAAGAAAAAGCTCAACAAATTCTACTTAAAATTCACTATCTGCTCTCCCTAAAACATAAAAATCTGTAATCTGGACCATGTGAGCAGAGGACACTACTAAGACAGAAGGACAACTAAATCTAAGTGCATAAATGGGAAGAACTATTTAGTGGTGCATTGTATATTACATATAGATTGCTTCGTGTGTGTTTGTGTTTTGTGTGTATATATCACAATTCGCAGTTGATTTTATTGATAGTTTGGTATTGACAGAACTCAAGAGGGATCGACCAAACCATGTAGCCAAGTAACCCAAACAACACACTTAATGGGTTGATTTTGCTGTTGTCATTGATGTTTTCTTCTGCATCTTAACTGTTTTTTTCTTTCTACCAAACTTCTCTTTACGAGTCCTTTGGAGTACAACTCATTCCACAATTTGGAAGCCTCCTCAGGAAATCCTTCACAAGTAATGCCTTTTAGAACAATTTTATAGGTAGCCTCAGTAGGTTTACATCCATTAGCTACCATATAAGCAAGAAAATCGATCGCACGGCTGGTTTGCTGAGTTTTACATAGTCCCATCATTATTGAGTTATAAATGACTGCATTGGGTGTAATACCTAATCCTTCCAGATAACTGAAAACTGTTATTGCTTCATGAACCTTTCCTTTACGACTGAGCCCACCTACCACGGATGTAAAAGTAATTAGATTAGGCTTCATACCCTTACTGCACACCTCTTCCAAGAGTTCTAAAGCATGTTCAGTTTTTCCCACCTTTAAAAGCCCATCAATGATTGTACTGTATGTAATTATATCAGGTTCAAGACCTTTCCTGCTCGTCTCTTCAAAGAGTTCCACAGCACGCTCTGTTTCTCCAACTGTCAAAAGCCCATCAATCACTATATTATAAGTGATTAAAGAAGAAAGGCATCCCTTGGAACATAGTTGGTTCAGTATCTCAACAGCATCATCCACCTTCCCATCTTTGCATAATGCAGTCAGCAAAATGTTATAGGTCACTATATCTGGATAACATCCCCTGGATACCATTATTTCTAAGTACTGAATTGCTCTATCAACACTTTTCTCGTTACAAAACCCTTCAATCAATGGATTGTAACTTCTGGAATTAGGTTTACAACCATGCTTTGGCATCATCTCCAAGACATTAAGGGCTTTACCTAGTAATCCTTTCTGGCAAAAGAATTTAATCAAGATATTGAAAGTAACAACACTTGGGGAACACCCTTTACGAAGCATACTAGCCAATAATTTCATAGCATCCATCCATCTTCCACCACTACACAAGCTGTGCAAGATAATAGTATGAGAAATCACATCAGGATTACAACCATAGGATGGCAATTTGTTTAAAAACCTAATTGCTTCATCCAACCTACCTTCATTGCATATCCCTTTGATAAGAACATTGTATGTAACCACATTAGGCTTGCATCCTTTGTTCATCATCTCAATTAATAGCTTCATTGACTGACCAACACCATTTTCTTTACAGGTGGCATCAATCAATTCAGTGTATGTAACTACATCTGGGTAACACTTGCTTTGCAGCTCTACATCGGGTACTTCCCTGGTTTGCTTCAATTTCCTTCTATTACACAAGCTATGAAAAATTGTATCATAAGTATCAGTATTTGGAGCAACACTCATCCGATCCAAAACCCGCAAGGCTTCCTTTATCTCCCCAGATTTGCAATAACCACCGATCAGAACATTGTACATTGTTACATCAATAGCTGCTCCAGACTCGTCCAGAATTCCCATTATTCGAGTTGCCTTCTTAGTCCTGCCAATCTTACAAAACTCATGAATTAAAGTAGTGCAAGCAATGACATCAGGCATACTGCCTTTGTTAGTCATATACTCAAGAAACTTAGAACCTTCTTCCAGTTCCCCATTTTTAATCAACATGCGGAGATGATCATTCTCAGAATCCTCAAAACTCAGGGAATTGACCGAATCTGGGTAGGATTCCATCCCATTTAAAGCACATTTTGGGAATCTTTCAAATTGTTGAAGATTACCTTTCAAATCACAATTTTCATATTTGGAAACAGCAAACAAGCAACTGCCCAAATGCTTTCTAGAGCAAGTGCCATTAGGTTTTCTAATGTCAATAGCCCTAATATTATTAAGAAGCAGAACAAATAATTCAGATTTGCAGACCATATTACATACTCTCACCGAATTGAATGAAGAACCAATGCTACAGCTTTCTCGGTGGAAGTGTTTATATGAGAAAAACTGTATTTTAGGAATTACCAAGTCCATCGTTCACCAAACTACAACACTTCCTATCAAAACTCCAATACCATCAAATCCATTTTCACCAACTATCATAACCTGAAAAGGCCGAATCATACATTCCGTAAGTGCAAAGTTAATATACTAAAGGCTAAGCATGCAGTAAAAAAATTAAAAACGAGGCAAGTCAACTACGAAAACTAGTCATTTACCAAATCTGAACCTCTAACGATAAACAATCGAAAAAAACCAATAAAAAAATATATAGTTATTTAGAGAAATCCTAATTCATGATCTTGTAGAGGAAAGCCTCAATATTTCAGAAACAGAAACTTACGCTAATCACTGCTTCTATCGCCTTCAATATCAATTCCCAAAGCCCAAGTCTCACTCTGCCCTCACCATTGTGCCCATCAACTCAATCACACTCGCGACAAAGAAATCCCTAAACCTTCTCCAATTACTTAAGAACGGGAATATGAGAAAGAGAGAAAAAGGCTCACTGAAAATTAAAAACTAATAACAATTATGCAGAGAAAAGATGTAACCCATAGTTCAGTGAGGTTGTGCGATTGTCTGAATCATTGTATAGAGTTTTAGAGCGGGACGCGCGAAAGGAATACGAAGATAACAAAATAAATTAATTAACAATTTAAAATAAATAAGAAATATTATATAATATTAACAATACGAAAAAGATTTATTGATTAATACCTTTTTGTTAAAAATAATAAAATAAAGAATAAAAAAATATAGTGATAAAGCATTGTGTATATTTATTCTTTTACTTGTGTATATTTATTCTTTTACTTGTGTATATATTTCTCAATTACTACCATCAATATAGAAACAAATAAATGAATGAAAAGATATTTTAATTTTAATATAAGCAACGGATAAAATGAACTTTTATTAATATATCAAGGATAAATATGATAAAAATAAAAATAAAATGTTACCAGGTATTTGCTACTTCAACAAGCCTAGTTAGTTTATCAAACATTTTTAATTTGGCTAAACAAGTTTTTTAAATAAGTTCCAAATTATTTTAAATGTACGTTTGAAGTATATTAAAATTAAAATTTAAATACAATTTTTATCAATTTTTTAACTTTAAGAACACGTGAGGTTTTCTGAATGAAATATATAATATTAATTACATTTTATATTACTAAATAATGAGATCTTGTCTTTTATATTGTAAGATCCGGGAAAATAGAACTTATAAAAATAAGGTAGTTTTGGACTTTGAATTTTTGTTTGAAAATTAGTATTTTTGAGTTTATATTTTTGTTAAAACATAATTGTTATGTTATTTCTTTATTTTTATATTTTTGCCTATGAGTAAAAGTGTCATTTACCTTTATTTAATTGGTGTAGAAATTAATTAAAGGGTGGTTTGGTGTTTAGAAACTCTAAATAACTAGAGAAAATAGAGGAAGAAAGGATATTGGCGTTTCGGGAGAAGGAGAGAGAGAGAGCGACGGGAAACTTTTAGTGTAAAGGA
Source organism: Vigna angularis (assembly GCF_016808095.1). NCBI lineage: Eukaryota > Viridiplantae > Streptophyta > Magnoliopsida > Fabales > Fabaceae > Vigna > Vigna angularis. The sequence continues at coordinate 34,684,210 of NC_068976.1, forward strand.
AGATTGGTGGTGTTTTAGAGTTGTAGACAAAACCTTATGATTGTCCAAGGTATATAAAAGCTTACATTTGTTTGTTTATGGTTGTATGTTATATGTGTTTTGATTATCTTGATTGGTAATCCTTGTTTTGATACATGTGTCTATGGTTATGATTATATATGATTATTGTTGGGTAAGAGTTTGTGTATGAATGAGTATAGGGTTGTTAACTCATTGGCAAGTGTACCAAATAGTTCAAGTAATATAAATTGGTAAGATCAAATATCGTTTCCCAAGAGACTCGTGTAACACTTTAATTACACTATTAACAACTCATTTAGACTCAAGAACAACGTATCAATTGACAAACAAGTCCAAAGAGATAAATTTACAAATAATTACAAGGTTGAACTTTGGTATTGAAGGAACTTAGAAATGGAAAAGAGTAGAAATGGTATGAAATCACAATGTTGAGGTAAGTTTTTACCAATTCACTCTTGTGCATACCAAATTTCATCTCCTCTCCATCAATTTACTAAAGTCAATCCACAAAAACACTCTAGCCCTAATCCCTTAGGTGAAAGAGCCTAGATTTTCTCATTAAACTCCAATCCCTTGGAAAACCTAACAAGCAAAATCAACATTAATGAGCTAGGATCTTAAGACAACATGTGAATCATCTTCCATCCCTAGAATCAATGAACCACAAGGACTCTTGTTTCAGTTCTAGGTTTCATCTTACATCCCCATAACCCATGAATCCCCAAAATCAAGTCATAAGCATTCCTATTGCATGCAAGCTTTAAGATTGGAAACAAGAATACTAGCAATTGATAGAGAAGGCATATATATATATATATATATATATATATATATATATATATATATATTTGAATCAATCATCCATTACACAAGAGTTTAAAGACTACAACAATCCCTAACAAGATGAATCTGGTTCTCCACTTCCATGGAGAACCCTAAAGCTTACAAACATGGTGGGTGGAAGAAGAAAGAGACCCAAAGGAAGAGGAGGAGATGTTCCCACAAGCTCCTTGCGGCCTCCATGAGCTCCAGCAGTAGAATCGCGCCTCCAAAGAACCAAAGACCCAAAACTCTTCACGTTTCTGAGTTAAATAGAGAAAATCTGCCATATCAGTAAAAATGGCGCTCAAGCGCCCCTAGATAGTGGGCGCTCGGGCGTGCGTCAGTCGTGGTGCACTGGCGCTCAAGCGCCCATGCAAAAAGGGCGCCTAGGCCTGACTATGTTGCACTGCTTCATTTTCTCATTTTATGCAGATTTGCTTTCTTCTATGGTTGGTTTAGTTCTCTACATTATTGGAGATTCTTCCAAGCATATTTTTAGCTACAAAATAATGGGATTAGTGATAAAGTTACATCAATGTAGCCTAAAACACATTTATTTAGAAAATAAGACAAATAGAAGAGAATTAAGCAAGTTACAAGCTAGAAAGGAGTTGATTTTGCAACTAAAATGATGCTTAGATAATGGCACTAGTGGAAAAAGAGGATTCCATGAGGGGCTACTATGATAGGTGAAATCTACCTATCATATTACATTGATCGGTGACAATTTTGTAATAAAACTAAGATATATTATGACATATTTTAAGAAACCTATCATAATAGGTGTAGCGGTGGCATTTTCGTAATAAAAATTATATATATTATGATAGGTAAAAGGCCACCTATCATAACAAGTTGAACACGGTGGAAAAATAGAAATTATGGGGGAAACATATTATAATAGATATTAACACACCTATCATAATATGTGAAAAACCCTCTTTCATTTCACTTTTATCAATCTTGTCGTCCTAAAGTGCACAACATTCCCCATGTCGCTTCAGAATGGGGACTCTAACCAGCGGTGCGCTAAGAAGCCCAAGGTTGACGAGGACACCGAATTGAAGAGAGTGGCCGAGATTGTTCTCGTTCTCTCTACCATGGCCTCCATGAGTGCGGGGAGGAAGCCCTCCAACGCTGAGGTCGAGCTCATGAGAGATTCCCCAGTTCTAGATTTTCTCATATGTATCCATAGTGACAAAATCAATAATCATGCAATTGAATGAGTTAAACAAAGCATGCATAGAGTATAGAGGAAAAACCTTAACAATTAATGAAGTAAAGCATATATAATCAAGAATCAATTCAATACATGAGAGTTTCAAAGGATTACATTGTTTCCCCAACAACAATGGAGGTTTAGTTCACCATAGATATGGTGAAACTAAATGAAAATAATGAAAAGAATGAAAGATAGAACCCTAAAAGTTGAAGATCGGAGCTTCCGCATCCAAAATCCGCCTTCGAGGGGTGAAAGGAATGTAATTCCGCCTCTTTCTGTCCAAAGATATCAACCCTAGGTCGACTAAACCCTTATATAGTTTATTAAAAATAAAAATTGGCCCAAGCCCAAGTAGAAAGCGCTCATCGCCAGAATTGCGCTCAGCGGTAAGTGCGGTACTCAGAGTGACGCTCAGCAATGACGCCCAGGCGTGAAACAATGCACTTAACAGCAGACTCTGACGCTCAGCGATAGAAATGCCGCTCAACACTGACTGCGATACTTGAATTAGCCCTTAACGATGGCGCTTAAGCGTCAAACAAAGAACTCAACAGCAAGCTTGGCGCTCAGCAGTGAAATGGCACTGAGCGGTGGCTGCGATTCTTCTTTTATGCAATTTTTCCTTCCTTTCCTGAGTCCATCTCCTTACTACTTCAACTTCTTCATCCAATTCATCTTAATTCCTGTCAAAACAAGGAAAAACAAGCATAAAACCCATCCAACTCTCTTATTTCCACAACTTAAGCAAAAGCATGATTTCAAGCTAGTTTCTAAGTCATAAAGGGTGTTTTTGATGTTAAAATTAAGTATAAAAATAACGGTTTTTCAACCGTTATCACATTTGTTGTTGCAATTTATTTAGACAAGAGAAATTGTAGTTCGCAAAAAATCTGAACCATTTGAAAGTTTCTTTTTCGATGGGGAAACTCCTGTTTATGACACCTTTGAAGGCTTCAGATTTTATGAATCACCTCCAGTGATGAATCATATGCGTATGAATAACCTCCTAGTGAAGAATCCTATGCCTATGAATCTACTGGTCATTAGAGCTATGATACATATAGAGATTATGAACTCTGATTTGATGAAAATGTGAAGTTCATATACTGGTATTTGCTCAAATTTCGGGTCAGCTCTAAAGGTTGTTTCCAGTGTTGGCAGATCATCTCCCACAAAGAATCCAATGCCTAAGAATCTACTGCACCTCACAATTATGAAACATATGAAGATTCTGAACTTGGGTAAAATTGAAGTTCGTATATTGGTACTTTCTTTTGCATTGAGCCTTTCTCTTTCTTTCTTTTCTTCCCTTTTTATTTTGCTTTTTCACATGCTTAGCTCAATACTTTTCATATTCCCCTTTTTAAACATCCCAACAACCCCAAACTTGAACATTTATCAATACCACAAGATATCTTCAACTCAACTCAAGGTAAAGCTTTTCAAAAAGAGTTTTTTATCATGTTCAAAGCTAAGGGTTCAAAGGTTAGAACACATTGTGCTCTCTTTTATTGGGCTACAATCATGCATTTGGCTAATAAAGGGTTACCAACAAATGGCCTTCATCATATGATACAAACAAGTAAGTGATTCAATCATAGAAACCTGTGCAAAGTCATTCATGCTTTCAATGTAATTGCACTCAACCAAAAACTCTGGAGTTCAAAACCTCACATATAGGCTCATTGACATTCCACATACACACCCTGCTTAGCATCATAATCACAATCACAACATCATGCATTTGTTCACATAGCTTGTGAATAACCATCTGTATATCAGCATATAGTGCACAATCTTAACATCAATCAATATCCAAGCATCATCAAGCATTACTCATCATGCATAAGTCACAAGCAAACCATCATAACAGATAAAGTTTCAAACTGAGTACATGAAACCCTAATCTAAAAACAGAAGCAAATAAGTTCAACAAAATTTAGAACATTGGGCTGCCTCCCAGCAAGCGCTTGTTTAACGTCACGAGCCTAACCCAAAATCCTCCAGCACCCATCAGTAACTGCAAATCTTTTCTTACCAACACCCATCAGTAGGTGTAAACAAACCTAGTATCCTTCAGTACATATTCAATCACCTAGCATCCATCAGTAGATGCTATACCATAAAATCTCAAAACAACATAAACCAATGTTCCAAAGTTTATAAAATTACATCACCAAAATTAAAGAAATTAATGTTCTCAAATCACTGGGGTGCCTCGTAGTAAGCGCTCTTTTAACGTCATTAGCTTGACCCAATAAAGTTCAAGTTCCTTCTTCAATGTTGGTGCTCCTTTTTCTCTCATCACACCAACTCATCAACTGCTTCCGGTCCATCTTTTTGACTCTCCTTGAATATGGAGATTCAATCTCTATCACTCCATTCTCTTTATAGTCTTTCACAACCCACAACTTGTTCTTGAATCTTACAGGTGTACCAAGTTTGAGTTGTTCCTCCATCAAGTCAATGTGAACCTTCCTTCCTTTGCCATCTTTTTCTTCTTCCCTAACCTGTGACAAGAAACATTTTTTACCTTTGAAGCCCGACTTTGCAACTTTTGAACTAGTCAAGGGTGCATCTTTACATGCAGCTTTATGACTAGCCTCCTTCTTTTGAATATACTCCCCTTTGAAGACATTAATGATCACCTTTTCTCCTCGGTCTTGAAGCACTATCATCCCATCATCCACATTGATTATTACCTTTTCCATTTTCATAAACGGTCTTCCAAGAATGATTGGGACCTTCTCATCCTCCTTCATCTCCATCACCACAAAGTCCACCAGGAATTTTAATGTGTCCATGCAAACCACAACATCTTCCACCATACCATAGGGCTTCTTTAAAGATCCATCCGCCATTAGCAAAGTCACCTTTGTTGGCTTGACTTTAAAATCACCAATTCTTTCAAGCAGAGATAAAGGCATCAAATTAATACTTGACCCTAAATCAATTAGGGCTTTCCTTATTTTCTCCTTCCCTATGACACAAGGAATAGTAAAACTTCCTGGATCCTTCACTTTTGGAGGAAGTGGCTTCTTCTCAACAACACTGCAATCTCCCTTTTCATCTAGATATTTCTTCTTTATGGGGACTTGCTTCATGTGTTGTGCATAAGCTGGAATTTGTTGCAATGCTTCCTTCAAAGGTATTGTATTCTCCAATTGCCTGAAGATATCTTTAAAGCGCCCATATTGTCTCTCTTTTTCAATATTTTCACTCCCCTTAGGATAAGGAAGAATTTTATCACTTTTCTCATTCGTTTTCTCTCCCCTCTTCTTGTCTTTCTCTTTTCTTTCATCCTCACTTACTATCTCTTCTTTTCTCTCAACTCTCTCTTTTCTCTCTTCTCTCTCTTCTCTCTCTTCTTTTCTTTCTAATTCAACTCTTTTTTTTTCATCATCCATTCTCTCATCATCTGTACTTACAATAACTTTGCACTCTTCCTTAGGGTTAACCTCAGTATTAGCCCCAAAACTCTTATCAGGATTATCCTTCCTATCCTTAGCCATTTGGCCAATCTGTATCTCCAAATTTCTAATTGCAGCTTCAGTGCTTTTATGATTGGAGATGGTCACCTTAATAAATTGTTGAAGAGTTTCTTCAAGCTTTGTTGATTTCTCATTTATATCAGATATTTGTTGCCATATGGATGGTTGCTGTTGTGGTCTATTGAACTGTCTTGCTTGTCCAGCTTGTCCATTCTAACCTTGACCCATGCTTGGGTGTGGTTTCCACCCTTGGTTGTAGTTCCCTTGGCGGTATGGAAATTGATTGGCCATGAAATTGACATCTTCTAAAGCCTCTACTGGAAAAGCACATTGACCATTAATATGATCACCACCACATAGTTCACAAAGTTGTTGATGAACTTGTGCAACATTCTTTAGCTTCTTTGGCAACTGAGCAAGTGTCTTAGTCAAATTCTCCAACGGTTGAGTTATTATTTTGTTCTGCGCAAGCAAGGCATAATTTGATTGCAATTGTAGAACTCCCTTCTGTTGAATTGGAGCTCCTCTCTCATTATTCATCTCATTGTCATTAGTAGCCATATTATCAATCAATTCAGTGGCTTCGTCTGGAGTCTTGCATTTAATATTACCTTTAGCTGAGGCATCTAGCATCAACTTGGTTTGTGAACCAAGACCTCCAAGGAAAAGAATGACTATTGTTGCTTCGTCAAAGCCATGAGTGGGCATCTTTCTCAACAAGCTCTTGTATCTATCCCATGCTTGACCTAGTGTCTCCTCCATGCCTTGTCTAAAAGAAGAAATCTCTTGCTTCCCTTTGTTGATTTTTGATTGTGGGAAGTACTTGTTTAAGAACTTTGAAACCACGGCTTCCCATTCAGTAAAGCTTTCCTCCAGAAAAGAATTCAACCATAACTTAGCATTGCCTCCCAATGAGAAAGGAAACAAACTAAGCTTTATTGCATCATCCGGCACACCATTGATCTTCACAGTGTTGCAAATCTCGTTAAATGTGGTAAGATGTTCATATGAACTTTCATGAGATAGCCCATTAAATTGGTTGCTCTTTACCAATTGTATCAACGCCGGTTTCACCTCCATGTTTGCAGCATTGACCATCGGCCTAACAATGCTATTAAAGTGATGAGGGCCAACAACATTGGTGTAATCCACCAGAGTACGTCTACCATTGTTCTCCTCTACCATCTCTTTAGTGCTCTGGTTGTTGTAGGAGTGTCTCTGGAGAAGGAAATAATTCTCTAGAAGTTCGGATTCTCCTTCTCCTTCTACTCTCGTCCAATCCTTTAAGAAGAGGCTCCGAAGTTTTCTTGCTCCTAGTCCGAATTGTATCATGCATACACAAGAACACAAAACCCTAGAAACAATTGTTAGCACAAAAAGATAAAATTAAAAAGATAACAAGATAAAAAATAAAAACAAAAAGATAAAAAGATAAATCAAAAAGATAAACAAAAAGATAAAAATATAAATAAAAAAGATAAACAAAAAGATAAAAAGATAAACAAAAATATAAAAAGATAAAAATCAAGTCAAAGTTAATCAATAATCACACAAATAGAATAGTTAAACAACGAGTCCCTGGCAACGGCGCCAAAAACTTGTTAACCCTCGGCAAGTGTAACCGAATCATATCAAGTAATAATAATGTGGTAAGACCAAGTATCGTTTCCCAAAGGACTCTCAAGCCTAAACAATTATGTGATTAGTTGATTATCTTAGACTTGTAACGAATTCTTGTAGATTTAAATGCAAATACTGAAAAGTAAATATGAATGCATGTATTGATCAATTGAACAAAAGAAGCAAAACATGATTGAAATATATGATGATTATGTTGTTGGGGTTTACCAATTCATCCTATCCACTCTCATGTATTCAAGAATTCATCTTTCTTCATTAATGTTAATGCCACTTTCTAAATTACCTTAAACCCGATGTCTCGGTGAATAAAGCCTACTCCTAATCACTAGTTTACAATGTCTTGTCTCCCTAATAGTTATTCATGCATTACATTCGCACAGAAGCTTAAAGGCAACCAATCCTCCTATCCCTATGTCTAGGCAATATTACTCTTGGGAGAATTTCTTCATGTCTAGATTTACTCATATGTGTCCATACAAATAACATCAATGATCATGCAATTGAATGAGTTAAACAAAGAATGCATAGAGTATAGAAGAAAAACCCTAACAATTAATGAAAGAAAGCATATAGATTAAAGAACCAATTCAATACAGAAAAGTGGCCCAAGGCCCAAAAAAATGGCGCTCAGCGGTAATTATCACTGAGCGGTAAGTGCATGTCTTCAATTTGCCCCTCAGTTGTTGTTTTGTCCCTCAACGGTGACTGCGGGTCTTCAGAGTGCCGCTCAGCAGTAAAAATGGCGTTGAGTGGTACTTGCGGCTCTTCTTTTATGCACTTTTTCTTCCTTTTCTGAATCCAACTCCTAGTTACTTCACTTCTTTCATTCAATTCATCTTAAAACATGCAAAAAGACACGGAAACCAAGCATAAAACCTATCCAACTCTCTTATTTCCAAAATTAAACAAAAACATGATTCCAAGCTAGTTTCTAAGTCATAAAGGTTGTCTTTAAGGTCAAAATTAAGTATAAAAATAACAGTCTTTCAACTGTTATCATATACGGATGTGTGTCTTACTCTCAACTATCACAGTGATGGTGCTCACAAATTAAAAAGCACAAGATAGATGCAAATGATAGATCAACAGACATGGCAAGTTGTTTTCATTGAACACCTGGAACCAATCCTCACCAAGGAAAGTGTTTCACTCAAGCACAATGGTGTATATAGATTCGTGTCTTACTCTAAACTATCATAGTGTTACACAAATCAACTTTGCCCGTAATTTCAACAATATCACACATTCACAAGCAAGTTAACATCACAAGGACTTTTTAAGGCTTGTATTTGTCAAAGCGGCTGCAACGGAATGATTAACATGGAATAACAAACCAATAGGGTTTTTAATACGAACATGTGCCTTTTAATTCAAGAAAATAAAAATAACAAATAAAGAGAGTAAGGTTGAGAGAAATTTGCACAAATGATTTTATCCTGGTTCGAATTTTACCAATCCTACATCCAGTCGCTTATCTCAAATCAAGATAAACAGTTCACTACTCACAAAACAATTACAAATTACAATCACAAAGAAACAATTTGTAAAAGTTTAGAAACCACATCTCTTGTTACCCCAAGAGATGAAAGTCACTTCCCCTATAACCCACAAGGGATGAACACTTTCTGAATCTTCACAAAGGATGAACACCTCCTCTGAATGCTTCAAGAAGGATGATAGGCTTTTAACTCAGCAACAACAACAACACTCAATCACATTCCTTGTGAAAGTTCTCGCTCTATGCCAACACGCCAAGTTCTCAAAGGCACAACACAAGGGTTCAACAAACCCTAGAACACTTATCACTGCACACTACAGATAAGATTTTTCAAAATACACTTATTTTGTATTTTAGAATGGGAGTCTCAATCTAATTTATAGAGATCTCACTCAAAAATCCGTTGTTAACTAATTAACGTGTGATAATCAATTATCCAATTATGGTAATTAGTTATGCATTTAATGAATGCACAACGGTAAAAAACTTGCTTAAAAATTCTCATAATTGCTCATTATAATCAATTATGGCAAGTCATAATTGATTATTGATAATCGATTATTATAAATTGATAATCAATTATCTTGAGTATAGAATGAGGTTTTTTGATTGAAAATAAATTTTAACGCAACCTAAGACAAACAATACATAAAATCAAATATAAACCACATCTTATACATAAATCTACTAAATTATAAAAGTTTTAATATAAAAATAAGTCTTCATGAAGATCTTCCTACAATAAGAACACTTGAGACTTGACTTTGAGACATCATCAAAATTTCTGCTCTTTATCTCCCCCTTTTTATGATGATCAAAAATATTTTAATTTAAAGCTTTTTGTAACCTATACTGATCTGTAACTCATACATAACTTAAAGAAGAGAGATTAGTAGACAAAAGATAAATATAATTAAGCCTTTAAACATATTTCTTCCCCTTTTTGATCATTATTAAAAAGACGTTATGTATGATATAAAAAAAATTTCTCCCCCTAAATATAAGAACTCCCCTGGAATACAAGTAATAAACAAATAAATAACAATTATCATAATTTTTATTAAAGGGAAACATGAGGTATAATTCAAAACATAGAAAATACAATAAATTTAGAAATCATAATAAATAAATACAAACAAGATAAAGAAATACTCCTCTTTATTGAGTAGCTTAAACAGAATTAAATTGCATTTGATTCTTTAAGAAAGAAAGAGAAGTAGTTAAAAAAAAATTATCAAAATTTTCTTTTCAAGTTAAAAACTCCCCCTTAATTTGACAAACCATACTATACCAAGTTTTGGTGCACATCCAAAAACTTCCTTAATTTTGAAATAACTTGCAAAATAGAAAAAAAATAATATTTTGGTACCCAAAAATACTTATTTGGGTCCTTTAAAGTTAGAGACAAATTATTTTATAATTGGAATCTATGCATATATTCTATTTAGAACATCATAATGTTTTATTCTACATTTATTTGATGTATGACCATTTTTCATGCAATAAAAACAAGTAACATAATTTGGGTTCCTATAATTTATATTTTTATAATTATAATCATAATAATTTTGATTATATTTTGGAACATACTTGATTTTATTTTTATTATTGTAATCATTATAATTATATTTAGGAACATTTTCAATTTTATTACCAAAATCATCATCGTAGTAATTATAATTATATTTAGAAACATTTTTATCAACCGTTTTAACATTTGAATTAGTTTTACTACTTTCAGCATGAATTGTTTCTCGTAATTTATTCATATTTATGCAAGATATACATTCATCATTACTAGTAAATTTACCCTTTTCATAAAATAAAATTTTATTTTTCAAATTTTTATTCTCTTCAAGAATAATTTTAAAATCTGATTTTAAATTTTTATTTTCTTCAAAAAGATTTTCAACATTTAATTCTAAATTTTTATTTTCTTCAAGAACGTTTTTAAAGTTAAATTTTAATTCTTTAAAATCCTTTTTCAATTTCTTATGAGCTTTATCTAATTTTTCAGATTCTACTATTAAAGCAACATAAGTTTCATGCAATTTATCTTCACTATATTGACTATAACTATTAGAATCGCTAGATGTAATTACTTGGCTTCTAGCATCGTCATTCACCACTAAATAAATGTTTGCTTCTTCATAAGAATTGCTTAAGTCAGAAATTGTTTCGTTGTCATCGTCCCATGTGATGTAGGCTTTCTTTTTCTTGAAGAACTTCTTTTCTTTTATTTCTTCACCCTTGTTTTGATTTGGGCAGTCAGCTTTTAAGTGTCTCCTTTCTCCGCCACCATAACATCTATAGTTTGAGGAAGATCCTTGATTTTCTCTCTTTTCGTATTTGAATCTTCCTTTGTCTTTTGATCTCATGAACCTGTTGAGCCTTTTTATCATGAGTCTCAAATTTTCTTCATCTTCTGAGTCTTCATCTTCTATTTTGTTCTTGCTCCTTTCTACCTCAGATTTTAAGGCTAGAGTCCTTTTTTTCTTAGTTTTTGCTTCTTCTTCATCTAGTCTCCAAGGTCAAGTTCATGCTCTCTCAATTTCCCAAATAATGCCGCCATAGTCATTGTGTTGAGATTTTGTGACTCAGAAATTGCAATCACTTTTGGATGCCACGACCTGTCTAAAGATTTCAAAATTTTAATATTAAGCTCATCATTTTCGAAAGACTTACCTAGTCCAATGAGATGATTAACAATGTTGGTGAAGCGTTTCTGGACGTTTGAAATTGTTTCTCCTAGCTTCATCCTGAACATTTCGTATTCCTGGATCAAGGTATTCTTTTTAGCTCTCTTTACGTTATCAGTACCTTCGTGGGTTACTCTCAGCACTTCCCACATTTCTTGAGCAGTCTTACAAACAGAGATCCTGTAAAACTTGTCAACAGTTAAAGTAGATGAAATAATATTCCGAGCTTTTACATCGCTTTGAAACCTTTTCTTTTCTTCAGCAGTCCACTGAACACGAGGCTTTAGTTCCTGCATATTGTCAGTAGGAACAGAAGGACCAAATGCAATAACTTTCCAAATATCACAATCAATAGACTCAATAAATATTTGCATTCTAACCTTCCAAAATGCATAATTTTCACCTGTGAATAAAGGTGGTCTATTGATAGAGGCACCCTCTACAAAAGTTTAATATGATCCTGCCATTTGAATAACTATCAAATCAAGCTTTGATGCCAATTGTCAGAGTGGCTGCAGTGGAATGATTAGCATGGAATAACAAACTAAGAGGGTTTTTAATACGAACGTGTGCCTTTTAGTTTCTACTCAATTAAACTTACCAAGCAAATAAATATAAAAAATAAAGAGAGTAAGATTGAGAGAAATTTGCACAAATGATTTTATCCTGGTTTGGATCTTACCAATTCTACATCCATTCGCTTATCTCAAATCAAGATAAACAGTTCACTACTTACAAAACAATTACAAATTACAATCACAAAGAAACAATTTGTAAAAGTTTAGAAACCACCTCTCTTGTTACCCCAAGAGATGAAAGTCACTTTCCCTATAACCCACAAGGGATGAACACCTTCCACTAGTACAAAAACAACATATTACGTCGGTTATTTTTGGCTTTTAATGGCGAATTTTCGACCGACGTCATAGCGGGGGACGTAGATTTTACGTCGAATATCACTAGGTGACGTTAATAGGACAATTTGACGTCGAGTCGATCGAGAATGGACGTAAGCCTAACGTCGATTTTGTGCAGGGATGTGAGGTTACGTCCATGAGTAAAGAGAATGACGTCCAATATTGGAATAAATATTTATATTTATAGTAAGATTTTTCGTCTAATGTACGAGGGAAGTGACGTAAAGTTAACGTCGTTACTGAAGATAACGGACGTAATGTTCACGTCGAAGTTCAAAGAGGACGTCAATTTTTGAGTAATACTTGAATAAACATTTATATTTAAAGGAATATTTGACGTCACGTATAAGGAGAAGGACGTAAGGTTAACATTGAACTTGTCGATATGTGACGTTACTGTCGCTATATGAACGTCAAAAGTGTATACTTCGATGGTTACTGTCGCTGTATGAACGTCAAAAGTGTATACTTCGACGTTACCTTTAGTGTTTTTTTTAAATTTGATTCGGTTTAGGTCATTTAACCAAACCTGAAATACAAAAACCAGTTTTCCAATTCATATATATTCACAAAATTAACATCAATTCATCAATTCCAATTAAATAGTAAAACTATAAGACGCTAATGATATCATCAAAACTTTAAAGAATCCAGTTTTCCATTCATCTATTTACAATATTCATCTATTCACAATAATCTATTAATAGTTTAAAAGCTGCACAAGTAAGCAAATGCTACTATCATGAAAGGAAAAACCTAAAGTTATAGCTATTTAAAATGTTTATTCAAATATTGTGCCCAATCCTCTCTTATCGTTGTTATTACTGAAGTGGACAATGGAGAGGTAGTGTTGAACCGCTGCATAATCAAGGAAACTTTACTATTATATTCATTTTAATGTCAAAAGTTTATTGATATTTGTAAGATTTTCAAATGTAAATTTCTACCTCAGTCCATTCCCCTCTGATTTCTGCTCGGATGATTGCCTTCATCCATGACATGATGTAGTAGCCACATGCCTAGGAATCATTCTGCTTACTACACTAAACATGTGAAAGAACTTAGTCAAATGTAATGGTTTAAATTTGACTACGAAAATTAAAGGTTAAAGATCAACGAATTCCAACCTTAGGATATATAATTTCAAGTTGTTGTCCTTTGGTCCTAGTCACAACTCTAAACAAATTTGAAACATTTGAAACATTAGAAACATAAGTTAATATATTAATATCATAATGAATTGATAAGAATGAATGTAATACTTACGCTTGTATCAAGGACTTCAACTCCGCTTTAATCTTCCTATGAAGAGAACAAAACGATACAACTTGTGATTTTTTTGGAATGATCACCATGAATTGCCAATGGCCCCTGTCATGTACCAACAGCTAGTGAGTTAGTTTATTGATTAAAATTTGATAAAACTTGACAATATTGGGAAACACATATGCATCAATGTATGGCGCGATATATATCTCTCTGTTAGACTCAGTCATCCATGTTTGAATATATGATTTTCTGAAATCTAATGTGTTTCCATATGGTTGAATGGTCGGAGGTTCAAGAAAGCCATAAACTGACGCCCGACCCGATTCAACTACGATGGAGTCCATGTACCTATGAGAATAAAGTTAAGTATATTTATTAAAAAGTAATAATACTAATATACAAATTGGAAAATAACAAATAAAAAACTTACATGCAGCATAGTTGTATGCATGAAATGTTGAGCATTTTTTCTCCACCAATGATCTCATGCATCATCGAAATTAATATACAATGGAACATGGCACTCGAGGCCAAATGTTCTTAACTCCCACAGCTTCTCTACCGGTCCTTTTCTCAACTTATTTAATCTAGACGTCAATATGGATAAAGCATCATGGTCTTCTGCTTCCTCACGAGCCTCGTTCACAGGTTGAGCAATTGGTTGTTTCTTAGGACGGTAGATCTGCAACTCACTTTTACAAAAGTTAGGAATCGTTTAATTATAACTTGAAGATTTAAGATAATAAAAAGAAGAATATAATACCGTTGGTAGGCCAAAATATGGCATGATCATAGCCTTAGGCCAAGCTATAAATGTGCCTAAGGCCTCCCCCACGAATTGGATTTCAGAAGTAGGCACTAGCACTCAAGCCTGGGGGTCTCTTGGATCATCAATCATTACCCGCGCGTGAGTGGGTAATAAAGGAGCACCATAAATGGTCTGGCCTCTTGCAATCTGTCATCCCACATCCATAACGCGCAGAGGATTCTCATCAACCAAAAACACATACTGAATATTGTAATCAGTACGATCTGCAGTAGAGCATGAGCCTTTGGTGCTCACACGAGGTGCTGTAAGATCATCTGTAGGGGTGTCCTCCTACTGTGATTGTTGTTGTTGCTCTTGTTGTTGCTCTTGTTGTTGTTGTTGCTGTTGTTGTTGTTGTTGTTGGGTGATCATCGCAAGGTTTTCTTCGAGCATTCTGAAGCGTTCACCCATGCTTTCCTCTAATTCGACTTGCACCTGTTGCCTGATGCTACTAACCATTTCCTGAGTCACGGCTTCTGTGCTTCTTGGTTTAAGGCCAAAGTAGTCCCTCAATCCAATAGCTCCTCCAAGAGAACACACACGACCTGGACGGTCTAGCCGACCTGTGGCTGCTACTAGGAGGTCCTCCCTACCATGTGCGAAAAGTGCCTTGACTCTGTTGGTCAACCAAGTCTTCCTGCATATCATATTGAAGTTAGACACATTAAAAAGTTTGTTACATAATTATTTTAGGTTTACTCATCTCGGACATCCCTATTTCTGTAGGATTTTCTCAAATAGGTCCTCGTATTGTAATGACACGTGGCTTGTCAGTGCCATGTCACACTGTCATTGCTACATGGCACAATATCAGTTTGACACGTGGCATTTTTTTTAAAATTAAAAATAAATAAAAAATAATTAAAAAATTCAAAAAACCACAAACTGACACGTGTCACCTCCTTTAACGGTGTTAGTACGGAACTAACAGCGAGGTCTAAATTGATTCAATTTTTCACAAAAAGGAACCTAATCGAGAGCATTTACAATACGAAGACCTATTTGAGAAAATCCTACAGAAATAGGGATGTCCGAGATGATTAAACCATTATTTTATGAACTATGGTAATCAATTAAAAGTTTCCACTTACAATTCTCTGGGATATCTCCTGAGTAGACTGGGATGTAAACTGGCTATTGGACTTTGTTCGTGCAGCCTTCCACAATTCTTGTTTGGTTGGTGGAGGTGCTAGATCAGGTGACTCAAGACCTAACTCCTCAGTGTGACATTTTCTCATCTTTTTCTCTAATAACGCATAACCACCACGTGACAGTACATGTGGTGTATCATTAAGCTTCTGCCTCTACTGGGCGGCTATACTTTTCACCTATGAAAAAATGAAAATCATTAAGCATAAATCACAAATTAACATCTTGTGTGACTAGAGCAAAATATTAAAAAACATACCTTCCACTCAGGAGTAAGTCTAGATTCTTTAAACTGAACCCACTCCTGCTCAGTTATTTTATATTTTGTACAAGGAGTGTCGTTCTGTTTAGAGCCAAAGACGTATTGATGTGTCATTCTCGTCTTGAAGTCCCTCTACCGGACTGAAATGTGGGATAAAATCTTCTTCCTTATCCTCTCATCATTAGGGATATCCCAATTTTCCCGTTAAGAACAAAATTATTGTTAAAGCATGATCAACAAAAATAAGTCAATGATGGAAGTAAAACATCTTAAACATACCAAAATATCCTGCCATAGTAGATTTTTGTCAACCTGTGGGACATCATCCTAACAGGTAGCGACAATAGGGACATGTGCTTTTGCCATCACGCCCAGGTAACTTTTGAACGATGCTGCATGTGCCCCAATAGGCACAAATGTTCGGGGATCAAACTCCACCGTCACTGGTTTCTCATTAACCCGACAGGATGTGACATTAGGCATCCGAGTCACAGATCTACCCCCTCCTCCCATCGAACCTGATCTAGAGCTCGTCATACTTGTTTACAAAGTGTTAGTACATTATAGTTAGAACAAACAAAATAAATAAATTGTACAAGTAATTAAAACAATGTTAAGACACCTATTTATCCCATATGCCTTCGTTGTGATCACATCGAGTTGCATGTATTTCATCGGGTACATCATCAACCTTATTTTCAATGGTTCTTGATGAGAAGGAGCTTGTCTCAAGTATATCTAGAGAGTCTTCATCATGAGTTGTGTGCATGGCTCTGCCTTCCAATACCATTGATAATTTATGATTCACTACGTTAGTGACATAGAATATTTGTCTTGCTTGACTAGCCATAATAAATGGTTCATCCGTGTAACTCATTTTGTTAAGATCCACCAAAGTGAATCTGAGGTCTTTTGTCACCACACCAGAATTACTGTCAACCCATTTACACTTGAAAATTGGAACTCTAAAAGTGACATAATCAATTTCCCAAATTTCTTGTATTATTCCAAAATAACTTATTGATGCTGTAATTGGATTCTTATCCTTGGAACTGGAAAAGTGTACAGCCTCAGCTCTTAGGGTAACTCCACTATTTTTAACTCTACTTTTATCGTCTTCCTCCTTCGAATAGAAGAAGTAATTGTTTATGTAATAGCCGCCGAAAGTGATCACATCAGTGTCAGGTCCACGGGCTAGTCTCAATAGATGTTTAGATACATTCGGAGTCACATAAATCTTTTTCTTAAACCAAGCTAAAAAGGATTTGTTATGTTCATTAAGTGTCCACTTTTCACTCTTACGTGGATGTGCTGACTTAATTTCATCAATGTGTTGTGAAATGTAAGGAATAACATCCTCTACACACTACATCATCCTCAGGACTTCCATTAAACACATTTTTCAATCTACAGTAAGGGTGATTTCGAGGAAGGAATCTTCGGTGTCTTGTGTACACAGTTTTCTGCCCATGCTTCAGTTGAAGATAGCTAGTATTTTCTTCACAAATCGGACATGCAAAATGACCTTTAACACTATAACCACTCAAGTTCCCATATGCTGGGAAATCATTTATGGTGGAAAACAACATTGCACGCAAACAAAAGTTTTCTTCTGAATATGAATCGAAGACCTCGACGCCCTCTTTCCACAACATTTTTAAATCGTCAATTAACAGTTTTAGATAAACATCAATGTCATTTCCAGGTTGTCTAGGACCCGATATCATCATAGACAACATAATGTATTTTCTCTTCATGCACAACATAGGAGATAGATTGTAAATCATGAAAATAACTGGCCATGAACTATGTTTGCTACTTAAGTTGCCATAAGGGTTCATACCATCGGTAGCAAGTGCACGTCTTAAGTTTCTCAGCTCTGCACTAAATTCAGGAAATGTGCCATCAATGTTCTTCCATTTTGGGGAATCAGCTGGGTGTCGAAGAAGATTATCACATTTTCTTCCATCAACGTGCCACATAAGATTCTTCGCATCTTCTTTAACAGAAAACAATCGTTTCAACCTAGGTACTATAGGTAAATACCACATGACCTTAGCTGGTGGACCTTCATTGTGTTTGTCGTTATTTCCATCCACTACTGCAGAAAGGGCTTTAAACATATGTTCTTTTGGCCTTTTAACGTCCGACCTGTACCCGACGTCTTTGTGGGTGACGTTACTCAGACGTCGGGGGTATACCTCGGACGTCTATATAGACGTCCGATGTGGTCAGACCCGGCGTCTATATAGACGTCTGATGGACAAATTTGTAAGCACCAAAATATGATGTCACAAACTTGTTTCACAATCGGCAAGTATGACCGAATCGTTCAAGTAATAAACTTGGTAAGACCAAGTATCGTTCTTCCCAAAGGACTCACGGCCTAGTTTAGTTGTGTGGTTTGTTGATTAGCTAAGACTTACAAACGAAATAATTGGATTATATTATGCAAGACGAAAACTAAACATGTATGCATGAATTGATCAATGGCAAAGACAAAAGATAAACACTTTCAATGGATTATATGAATGAATATGTTGTTGGGGGTCAATTTCATCTCATCCACTCTCATACATTTTAGGAATTCAACATTCAAATCATCATTGTTAATGCCACTCTCTAAAGTACCATTCTAGATGGCTTCTCCCTAATCAAATAGTTCATACAATTCCTAGCATTCCTAATGATTAGTTCATGAGCGCAGGAGCTTAACGACAACCAATATAATATTGTCAGTATAATATTGGGAGAAATTCCCCGGATCTAGACTTCCCCGTACGTGTCCGTATCGACAAAACCAATAATCATGCAATAGAATGAGTTAAACAATGCACGCATTGAGCAAAGAGGAAAAACCCTAACTAATGATGAAAGAAAGCATAAGTCTTAGATTAAGATGCAAGCATAAATTCCATATATGAGAGCTTCAAGAGATTACATTGATTCCCCAACAAACATACAAGGTTTAGTTCACCATATTCATGGTGAACCTAGATGAACAATAATGAAAGAATGAAAGAATAAACCCTAAAAAGGTGAAGAGGTAGCCTGAGCATCCAAGATCCTCCTTCAAAGGGGTGGAAGAGAGAGTGTTTGCCTACGTTCTGCCAAAGATGTCTAACCCTAGGACGTGCAAGTCCTTATATACTATTCTAGAGTTACAAAAGATTACAAAAGCCCAAGCCCAAAAAGTGCCGCTCAGCGCTATTTACCGCTCAGCGGTGGTTGCGTGACTCGTTTCTTCCCCTCAGCGGCCATTTTGCCCCTCAGCGTGACTCCCGCAACCTCCTGAGTGCCGCTCAGCGGTAAAGTACCGCTGAGCGGTGCCTTCGTCTTCTCTTTTTGCACTCTTTCTTATCTTTTCTAATGTCACTTCTCTCCTTCTTCACTCTTTTCACTAAATTCACCTTAAAACCTGCACAAAAACACTCAAATCAAGCATAAACCTGTCCAGCTCTCTTATTTCTGAAAATATAGATAAAAGCATTGATTTCAAGCTAGTTTCTAAGTCTAAAGGTTACTTTTAGTATCAATTTTAAGCATGAAAATAACAGTTTTTCAACTGTTATCACAACCCCAAACTTAGAACTTTGCTTGTCCTCAAGCAAACAAAATGTAACTCCATCTCCAACCAATTCATATGATGGTTCACTCATTCAAAATCCTTTTCTCAAGATAAGTAACAACTTCACTCAAACTTATGACCAAGATTCAATCAAGATGTGCACATGCTTTAGTGTTCACAAAGTCATTTAAATTCCAACAAATGCTATTTTTCATGAATGATCAATAAATTAAGCATGGATGTTCATGTGCTTATGGAATATTTCCTCACTAAGTAAAGTGTTTCACTCAACACACAAGTGTATAAGAGGTATAGTGTTTCGCTCATTCACTCCACTATCACAATGTCACATGAATCAACTTTGCCTTTCATTTTACCACAATCAAAACAATCACAAACATGCATCATCAAAAGGACTTTTCAATGGCTTATAATGTGGCTGGGCTAACAAGAAAATTGGTTTTTCTGGATCACAAAATCCTTGAGTTAAGAGAATCATAACAACACAATTATCTTATTCATTCCCAACTTGCCTTTTACAATTGCAATTGCATTGAGCTTTACTTCTTTTTCTTTTCTTTTCTTTTTCTTTGTATATTCTTACTTTTTAGCTCTTAGCTCAATGCTTTTCATGTTTTCCCAACAACCCCAAACTTGAACATTTAACAATACCACACAAGATCTTCTACTTAACTCAAGGTACAGATTTTCAATCAAGGGTTTTTAGTGTATGTTCAAGGCTAAGGGTTCAAAGGATAGAACACAACGTGTTCTCTTTTAGTAGGCTAACTTTATGAATTTGGCCAATAAAAAGGGTTTCAACAACACGGCCTTGATCATATGATGCAAAACAAGCAATTGATTCAATCATAGAAAACCTGGGCAAAGTCATTCATGCTTTCAAAGTAATAGCATTCAATCATACCAAAAACTCTGGAGCTCAAAACCTCACATATAAGCTCATTCCCATTTGACATACACATCCTGCTTAATTTCACAATCACAATCATGATATCCTGCATTTGTTCACAAAGCTTGTGAATCACCTGTATAAGCATTTTAATGTACACATCATCTCAACATCAATCAATCAATAAGCATCATCAAGCATTACTTATCAAACAATCACAGTTAATAGCAAACCATCACACAAACCAGGTTTTCAAGAGAGTACATCAAACCCTAATCTAAAACCGAAACCAAAAATACTTACAAGATACTGGGTTGCCTCCCAGTAAGCGCTTGTTTAACGTCCCGAGCCTGACCCAACTTTCAAGGATCAACCAACAACATCATTGTGGAAAAGCGTTGCACCTCTCCCCCTAGATAGGGCTTGAGACGTTGACCATTTACCACCCAGCTTTTCTGTGGATCATCAGCAGATGGATCAAATATTTCAATTGCTCCATGTGGATGCACTTCTTTTATCACAAATGGTCCTGTCCATTTTGACTTCAGCTTCCCAGGAAATATCTTCAATCTTGAGTTGAACAATAGTACCTGTTGTCCTGGATTGAAAACTCTATTCACCAGCTTCCTGTCATGATAAAATTTAATTTTGTCTTTATAAGCCCTGGATGAATCATATGCATGTAACCGCATTTCTTCAAGCTCTAAAATCTGCCTTCTGCGTGTGCATTGAGTTTCATAAGGATCAAAATTCAAGAATTTCAAAGCCCATAATGCTCTATGCTCCAATTCAACTGGCAAATGGCATGCTTTCCCATAGACTAATTGAAATGGTGATAATCCCATAGACGTCTTCATTGCTGTTCTATAAGCCCAAAGAGCATCATCCAATTTGAGAGACCAATCCTTCCTTGATGAAGTCACGGTTTTCTCTAGGATTCTTTTTATCTCCCTGTTAGATACCTCAGCTTGTCCATTAGTTTGTGGATGATAAGGTGCAGCTACCTTATGCTTCACTCCATAGTGTTTGAGTACCTTCTCTAGCTGATAATTGCAAAAATGAGATCCTCCATCACTGATCAATACTCTTGGAGTGCCAAAACGTGAGAATATCTGCCTCTTCAGGAATTTAGTTACTGTACTAGCATCATTTTTAGGACAAGCCAATGCTTCCACCCATTTACTCACATAATCCACTGCTACCAGAATATATTCATTGTTGAAAGATGGAGGAAAGGGTCCAACAAAGTCAATACCCCAACAATCAAAAACCTCAACCTCTAAAATACCTTGTAAAGGCATCTCATGACGTTTAGTGATTGTCCCTGCTCTTTGACATTTATCACAATTCCTAGCATGATTATGAGCGTCTTTGAATAGAGTTGGCCAATAGAATCCTGACTGAAGGACTTTTGCTGCTGTTCTTTCTCCATTAAAATGTCCTCCATAAGGTGAATCATGACAATGCCAGAGAATTCCTTCTGCTTCTTCATTTGTAACACATCTCCTCAAAAGATTATCTGCTCCAATTTTGAACAAATATGGATCGTCCCAAACAAACTGCTTGGCATCATGCAGAAATTTCTTTCTCTGTTGCCAAGTTAAATCTTCCGGCATGACTCTTGCAGCTTTGAAATTTGCCATATCAGCAAACCAGGGCCTCTGTTGAATATACATGAGTGATTCATCTGAAAAAGATTCCCAGATTTCAGGCTCCTTGCTAGTGACTTCATTGTTAACTAACCGTGACAAATGATCAGCAATTAAGTTCTCACTTCCTTTCTTATCACGGATTTCTACATCAAATTCTTGCAACAGTAGTACCCATCTGATCAGACGTGGCTTAGAATCTGGTTTTGTCAACAAATATTTAATAGCTGCATGGTCTGTATAGACAATCACCTTAGACCCTATAAGATAAGGTCTAAATTTCTCAAGAGCATATACAATGGCAAGAAACTCTTTCTCTGTAGTAGCATAATTCAATTGAGCATCATTCAGCACCTTGCTAGCATAATAAATTGGATGAAACTTTTGTTCTTTCCTTTGGCCGAGGACAACTCCTATTGCATAATCACTTGCATCACACATTAATTCAAAATTTTGATTCCAATCTGGTGCTGCAATTACTGGAGCTGACACTAGTTTCTGCTTCAATATATCAAAAGCTTTCAGGCAATCTTCATTCATCACAAAAGGAGCATCTTTCATCAAGAGATTACTCAATGGTTTAGCAATTTTTGAGAAATCTTTGATAAATCTTCTATAAAACCCAGCATGACCAAGAAAGCTTCTAATCCCCTTTACATTTGTTGGTGGAGGTAGTTTCTCAATAACTTCTACTTTAGCTTTGTCTACCTCAATTCCTTTAGCAGATATTTTGTGCCCCAATACAATTCCTTCAGTTACCATGAAATGACATTTCTCCCAATTCAGAACCAGATTTGTCTGAACACATCTTTTGAGGACAGTGTTCAAATTAGCTAAACATCTTTGGAAGGAGTTTCCAAAAACTGAGAAGTCATCCATGAATACTTCAATGCATTTTTCTAGAAGATCAGCAAAAATTGCCTGCATACACCTCTGAAACGTAGCTGGAGCATTACATAATCCAAAAGGCATCTTTCTATATGCAAAGATACCAAAAGGACAAGTAAAAGCCGTCTTCTCCTGGTCTTTTGGATCTACCACAATTTGATTATATCCAGAATATCCATCTAGAAAACAATAGAAAGCCTGCCCTGATAACCTTTCTAGCATCTGATCCATGAAAGGAAGAGGAAAATGATCTTTCCTAGTAGCTTTATTCAGCTTCCTGTAATCAATGCACATCCGCCAGCCAGTAACTGTCCGAGTGGGAATCAGTTCATTCTTATCATTATAAATTACCGTCATCCCACCTTTCTTTGGCACCACCTGTACTGGACTCACCCATTCACTGTCAGAGATTGGATAGATGATACCAGCTTCTAGCAGTTTCAACACTTCTTTTCTGACCACCTCCTTCATAGCAGGATTTAACCTTCTCTGTGGTTGAGCACTTGGTTTATAGTCTTCTTCCATAAAAATCTTGTGCATGCAATAAGTTGGGCTAATACCTTTGAGATCTGATATTGACCACCCAATTGCTTCTTTGTTGGCTTTCAAAATGTCTATCAACTGCTCTTCTTCTTGTAAAGATAAAGAGTTACTGATAATGACTGGCTTTGTTCCATCCTCTAAAAACACATATTTCAAATGTGATGGCAATCTTTTTAGTTCTGAAGACTGTGCTTTGATTGTTTCTTCCTTAGCCATTGTTTCGAATATTGAATCTTCCTCTGGACCCTTTTTCAATGTTTCCAAGTCCATCAGACATTCATCAATCAATTTCTCTTCTTCTTCATCCAAATCTTCACATGCATCAATGAGCGTTTTTTCCAATGGAGAAATGTTACGCACCATTCTCTCTTGAACCATACAAACTTCATCAAGTTCATCAAATTGAAAACATGATTTGTCATCATTTGGATACGTCATGGCTTTGGATACATCAAAAGTGACTTCTTCCTCATCAACTCTCAGTTTAAGCTTACCATTCTCTACATCAATCAAAACTCTAGCAGTCTTCATGAAAGGTCTCCCCAGAATAAGAGGAACGTCACTAGTTCCTTCCATCTCCATCACAATGAAATCTACTGGAAATACAAATTTGTCCACCTTCACTAGAACATCTTCAACCACTCCATATGGATATTTAAGAGACCTGTCCGCCAATTGAAGAGCCATTCTGGTTGGTTTAATTTCCAACCCCTGAATTGTTCTGCACATGGAAAGCGGCATTAGATTAATGCTAGCTCCCAAATCAATCAATGCTCTTCCAACTTTCACATCTCCTATGGTGCATGGAATAGTGAAGCTTCCTGGGTCTTTAAGTTTAGGAGGTAGTTTCTGTATGATTGCACTGCAATTGCCCTGTATATTGATAGTTTCCTTCTCAATGTACTTGTGTTTCTTTGTGAGAAGTTCCTTCAAGAATTTTGCATATGCTGGCATCTGTTGCAATGCTTCAGAGAATGGTATAGTGATCTCCAACTTCTTAAACAGTTCCATGAATCTTTCCAACTGCTTTTCTTTCTCCTTCCTTGAATAACCCTTTGGATAAGGAAGTGGCTTTTCATACTCTTTTTCTTTCTGTCTCTCTTCTCTCTCATTTTTTTCTCTCTTCTCATCTTCTTCTTTTTTCTTTTTCTCTCTCTCAACTCTTTCTTTCCACTCACATGTTTCTTTTTCACTCTCACTCTCATTTTCTTTCTCCTCTCTCTCTTTTTTTCTCTCTTCTAACACTCTACCACTTCTAGTCACAACAGTTTTACATTCCTTTCCCAGATTATCATATTTCATTCTGTCAACTATTCTCTCAACATAGACCTCCATTTTTTTAAATGCAGCATCCACATTATGACAATAAGACGCATTTGTCTTTAAGAATCTCTGGAAAGTCTCTTCAAGCGTTGTTGATTTCTCAACTGGAGTAGATTGCATCTGCCATTTTTGGTGCTCTTGAACCATTGAAACCTGTTGTACTTCCTGTGGTGTTTGAGAAAGTTTCATGGTCACTTCTTCAATCTGTTGAGAGATAATTCTATTTTGGATAAGCAAGGCCTCATTTAATTTTGACAACTCCTTCTGATTAGGATCTCCTTTTTCAATATTGAGTTCGTTGTCACTAGTAGCCATATTTTCAATAAGTTCAGTTGCTTCCTCTGGAGTTTTCCAATTAATATTACCTCCTGCTGATGCGTTTAGTATCATCTTGGTTTGTGAACCAAGCCCTCCAAGGAAAGTTAGGACTACTTCTGCTTCTTTGAAACCATGCATAGGGGTTTTGCGTAGCAAGCTCTTGTACCTGTCCCATGCATGTCCAAGTGACTCCTCCATGCCCTGCTTGAAAGACGAAATCTCTTGCTTGCCTTTGGTCACCTTAGATTGTGGAAAGTACTTGTTCAGGAATTTTGTGACCACTGCTTCCCACTCTGTGAAACTTTCTTCTGGAAAAGAGTTTAACCAAAGCTTAGCATTGCCCCCCAATGAGAAGGGAAACAAGCTAAGTTTGATAGCTTCGTCTGGCACCCCATTAATTTTGACTGTGTTGCAGATCTCATTGAAAGTTGTAAGGTGCTCATATGGGCTTTCATGAGATAACCCATTAAATTGATTACTCTTCACCAGTTGAATTAATGCTGGCTTGACCTCCATGTTGGTTGCATTGACTCTAGGTCTAGCTATGCTGTTAAAGTGTTGAGGTCCAGCAATATTGGTGTAATCTGCAAGAGTTCTTCTAGCATTGTTATTCTCCATACTTCTTGTGCTGTGAACAGAACCTTGTGGTGATGTTTGGAGGAGAGTTTCTGGAGAAGGGAAAAGTTCTCTGGACGTTCTGATTCTTCTCCTCCTTCTACTCTCGTCTAGCCCTTCAAAAAGTGGTTCTGTTGTTTTCTTACTCCTAGTCCGAATTGCTTCCTGCATACACAAGAAAACAAAACCCTAGAAAAGATTTGTTAGCACAAAAAGATATAGAAGAAGATATAAATTCAGAAGATAGAAAGATTTAGAAGATAAAAACAAATAAGATAGAATAAAATAAAACCTAATCTAAAAGAAATAAAATCTAATCTAACCTAAAAAAGATAAAATAAAATAAAATAAAATCTAACCTAATCAAATAAAATAAAAACAGAAAAAATAAAAACAGAAAAAATAAAAACAGAAAAAAATAAAAACAGAAATTCAAAAAGTCAAAGATAATCAATAATCACACAAATTAACCAGTTAAACCACGAGTCCCCGGCAACGGCGCCAAAAACTTGATGGACAAATTTGTAAGCACCAAAATATGATGTCACAAACTTGTTTCACAATCGGCAAGTATGACCGAATCGTTCAAGTAATAAACTTGGTAAGACCAAGTATCGTTCTTCCCAAAGGACTCACGGCCTAGTTTAGTTGTGTGGTTTGTTGATTAGCTAAGACTTACAAACGAAATAATTGGATTATATTATGCAAGACGAAAACTAAACATGTATGCATGAATTGATCAATGGCAAAGACAAAAGATAAACACTTTCAATGGATTATATGAATGAATATGTTGTTGGGGGTCAATTTCATCTCATCCACTCTCATACATTTTAGGAATTCAACATTCAAATCATCATTGTTAATGCCACTCTCTAAAGTACCATTCTAGATGGCTTCTCCCTAATCAAATAGTTCATACAATTCCTAGCATTCCTAATGATTAGTTCATGAGCGCAGGAGCTTAACGACAACCAATATAATATTGTCAGTATAATATTGGGAGAAATTCCCCGGATCTAGACTTCCCCGTACGTGTCCGTATCGACAAAACCAATAATCATGCAATAGAATGAGTTAAACAATGCACGCATTGAGCAAAGAGGAAAAACCCTAACTAATGATGAAAGAAAGCATAAGTCTTAGATTAAGATGCAAGCATAAATTCCATATATGAGAGCTTCAAGAGATTACATTGATTCCCCAACAAACATACAAGGTTTAGTTCACCATATTCATGGTGAACCTAGATGAACAATAATGAAAGAATGAAAGAATAAACCCTAAAAAGGTGAAGAGGTAGCCTGAGCATCCAAGATCCTCCTTCAAAGGGGTGGAAGAGAGAGTGTTTGCCTACGTTCTGCCAAAGATGTCTAACCCTAGGACGTGCAAGTCCTTATATACTATTCTAGAGTTACAAAAGATTACAAAAGCCCAAGCCCAAAAAGTGCCGCTCAGCGCTATTTACCGCTCAGCGGTGGTTGCGTGACTCGTTTCTTCCCCTCAGCGGCCATTTTGCCCCTCAGCGTGACTCCCGCAACCTCCTGAGTGCCGCTCAGCGGTAAAGTACCGCTGAGCGGTGCCTTCGTCTTCTCTTTTTGCACTCTTTCTTATCTTTTCTAATGTCACTTCTCTCCTTCTTCACTCTTTTCACTAAATTCACCTTAAAACCTGCACAAAAACACTCAAATCAAGCATAAACCTGTCCAGCTCTCTTATTTCTGAAAATATAGATAAAAGCATTGATTTCAAGCTAGTTTCTAAGTCTAAAGGTTACTTTTAGTATCAATTTTAAGCATGAAAATAACAGTTTTTCAACTGTTATCAACGTCCATGGTATACACCCGACGTCTATGTAGACGTCCAAGGGATATAACCGATGTCTGTGTAGACATCAGATGAAGCCAACCCCCGACGTCCATAGGCCTGAAACGTTTTATTTAGGGTTTAGGGGTTGGACGTCGGTTTGTGCACTGCCAAACATCTATAGACGTCCATCAGTGCGCTAACCGACGTCTATTGGGTGTTTTTTTTTTTAAAAAAATTAATTTATTTTTGCAATAAAACCACACCTGAAAAGGAGAAAATTTTCCTAGAACAATATAGTATAATATATATATGCGTTTCACATAAAGAAAGTTCTACTTAATGTAAAAAATAATCCAATACCAAAACTATCAAGATATAAACTTAAACTAAACCTAAGCAATGTTCAACAACAAATAAAAGTGTTCTTAGCTCCATCTTTGCAGAAGATAAGTTGTCCACTCCTGCCTTATCTGCCTAATTGTGTCCTCTGGTATAGGAGATGTAATCTTGAAGCGCTGTAAAATTGAAGAAAGATTCATTATGGTTTCATATATGTTTAAAGATGAATTTGATTTTTAATGTATTCAAGGTATGCATCATTACCTCATTC
Organism: Vigna angularis; assembly: GCF_016808095.1. Taxonomy (NCBI): domain Eukaryota; kingdom Viridiplantae; phylum Streptophyta; class Magnoliopsida; order Fabales; family Fabaceae; genus Vigna; species Vigna angularis. The sequence goes on from NC_068976.1 coordinate 34,712,242, forward strand.
CAGTCATCTGTAATGACAACTCGAATGATGGTCTTAATCCAACACATGACATAAAAGCCACATTCCCATGAATGTAGCTGCTGGTTACACTAAAATGACAAACTAAATAGTCAAGAATTTAGATCATTCAATAACATAGAAAATGAATTAGAACTATAAATGACTTACAACCTTTGGATACAAAATTTGAACTAGTTGACTTCGAGATTTACCAATAACTCTGTATAGATTGAAAACACAAAGTAAAAGTAAAATACAACTATATTTATCATAAAAGTTTAAGGTGAACATCAAATTCAAAGTCATTTTTGGAGAAACACTTACCCTTGAAGCATGGTTCTCAAGTCATTTTTCATCTTCCTGTGCAACGAACAAAACCATATAATTTTACATTGTTTGGGAATGATGACCATCAGTTGCCAATGCGACCTATCACGAAGGACAAATAGTTATTTAACTAATTAAGGAAACTTTAATAATGAACTTTTACATATAACAACACCTACCCATGAATGTATGACACAAGGTATATGTCTCTTTTTGACTCATCCATCCATGTTTGCAAATAATGTTGTCTGTTTTCAAGTGTGTTACCAGAAGGTTGAATGGTCTGAGGTTCAACAAATCCGTACATGGAAGACCGACCTTGGTCTACAACAATTGTGTCCACGTACCTAAACCAACAAAGTTAAGTTGTTAGAAACTAGGAATCTAAATAAAAGTAATATGGAAGACAAAATTAACTATCTTACATGCACCACAGTTGAATGACGGAAATATTCAACATTCTGTCTCCCCCAATCACCTCCAATGCATCAGGTAATGTGATATATACTGGCACATGGGGGGAAGACCAAATACTCTCAAATCCTAGTATAGTTCTAATGATGCTCTCTTCAACCTGGGTAATCTTGTCATTAGCTTTGATAGAGGATCATCCTCCGCTTCAGCCATGTCATCATCTTCATGTATGACTGTATCATGAATCGGCTGCTTCTAAGGACGTGTGGACTGAAAATAAGAATTTCATCAAAGAGTTATCAACAAATATTTTTAAACTTAACATAGAAATACTAATAACAAAGACATTATACCTGTGGAGTAGCGATGTGTGACATGATTAATGCTCTAGGCCACGCTATAAATGATCCTATGGCCTCCCTCAAAAAATTAATTTCTGGAGTGGGTACATGCACCTGAGCCTGGGGATCCTGAACCTCGTCAATCGTCACACGCTCATGGTGGGGTAATATGGGAACACCATGAATATTCTGCCCTCCCTCAAGCACTCATCTGACAGCCACAATGCTTGGGGCATCCCCATCAACCAACAGCTTATATTGACCGCTATACTGAGTAGGTTCTACAACAGATCATGATCCTCTAGTGCTGACACAAGGTGGTGTGGGAGTTTCAGCGGGCCCCATGTTGCCCTGCATCATGGAATGCAGCTTCTCTTCAAGCGCTCTTTGTATTTCTTTTTGTTCTTGTAGCTGCTCCATGAATCGTTGCTCCATTGATCTCATGCTTTGGTTGAGTCTTTCCTCCCACTGAAGATCCATCTGCCTCAGTGCTTCCTAACTCATTGATTGAGTGGTTTTCTGTGTAGGGCCAAAGTAGTCACGAAGACCAATCGCCCCAAGAACTCCACGTACACGTCCTGGGTGCTCGGGCTTTCCAATGGCTGTTGTTAGAATGTCGTCCCTACCTTGGCCAACAAATGTTCGCTGAGTCTGCTGCTCAACCTACTCATCCTGCACATAAAAAAAGCAAGTTACTTAGAAGACATGCTATGATAGATACACAATCAAACAATGTTTAGAATTTGAACTTACAATTCTTTACGAGATCAAGGTAGCTGAGGAAGATGTCATGTTCCCATCAGATTTAGTCCGAGCAGCCTTCCACAACTCGTACCTATTAAGATATTGTTTTCTCCCAAATCCCTTCATTGTGATCACTATGAATTGCCTGGATGTCATCGACAACGTCATCAATTGGGTCTTCAATGGGTCTTGATGCAACAGATGTTGTCTCAAGTATATCAAGAGAATCGTCATCATCATGTCCATCCATGTTTTTTCCTTCTAAAACCACTGACCATTTTTTATTCGTTGGATCATTTACGTAGAATATTTGTCTTGCTTGACTAGCCATGATAAATGGTTCATCAGTGTAATTCATCTTGTTCAAGTCTACCAATGTGAAACCAAAGTCATCTGTCATGACACCAGAATTTATATCAACCCATTTAGACTTTAAAACTGGGACTCTAAAAGTGACATAATCAACTTCCCATATTTCTTTTATTATTCCAAAATAACTCATGGATGCTGTGATTGGATTTTTGTCTTTAGAACTAGCAAAGTGCACAGCCTCAGCTTGTAGTGTGACGCCACTATTTTGCTCTCTACTTTTACCATCTTCTTCCTTTGTCTAAAAGGAAATATTATTTATATAGTACCCACCATATGTAATAACATATGTGTTCGGCCCACGAGATAACCTCAATAACCTTTCAAAAACATGTGGAGTCACATAAATCTTTTTCTTAAACCATTGTAAGAAGGTTTTCACATGTTCATTAAGATGCCATTTTTCACTCATTCTTGGGTTTGTTGCCTTTATTTCATTAACGTGTTCAGAAATTTAAGGAATCAGATCAACAATGTTGTTTAAGATGTACAAATGAGCTTGGTCAACTTCTTTTCTGCTAACACTTTGAATTCTTACACCTCCAACACCCTTACCTTCACATTTTCCTTCATGTCTGCTCTTGGGGAAGACCCACTGGTTCACAAGATGGCATATAACTTGAACAAAATTCAATGGCTTCTTCTGCAACGTATCGCTCTATGATTGAAGCTTCTAGTCTATACTGATTCTTGACATATCCCTTTAAGATCTTCATGTATCTTTCAACTGGGTACATCCACCTTAAGAAGACCGGCCCACATATTTGAATTTCTTTGACTAGATGAACAATCAAATGAACCATGATATCAAAAAAAAAGGTGGAAAATACATCTCCAATTGACATAGTAGTCTTATTCCTTCATTTTCCAATTCATCTAAACCTCGAGGGTCAACAACTTTCTTGCAAATGGCATTAAAGAACAAACTCAGACGTGTCAGAATACCCCTAACAGAAGGAGGTAATATGCCTTAAATAACAACAGGTAAGAATTGTTGCATCAATACATGACAATCGTGAGACTTTAAACCAACTAACTTTAACTCTTGCATAGAAAAAAGGTTACTAATATTTGAAGAAAAACCTTGTGGAACCTTCACACTTCTTAAACAATTACAAAAACTTTGTTTTTCTTTTTCAGAAAGTGTGTGACAGGCTAGAAGCAGATATGTGCGTCTTCCTATTATCTATGGATGTAACTCAGATCGGATTCCCATGTCAGCCAAATCTTGTAGTGCTTTTATTCCATCTTTGCTCTTCCCTTTGACGTTTAATAAAGTTCTGATGACACTGTCACAAACATTTTTTCAACGTGCATCACATCAATACAATGTCTAACATCAAGTTTACACCAATATGGAAGCTTAAATAATATTGATCGTTTCTTCCAAATGTTTTTTGCCAAGGTACTTTTATGATGTTTTCGAAACACAATGTCAATGTTTTTGACTTCGTTGTACACCTGTTCACCATTCCGGGGTCTGCACACAATCTCATCCTCAACACTTCCATTAAATGCTTTTTTAAATCTACAATAAGGGTGATTACGAGGAAGGAATTTTCGATGTCTTGTATATACCGTCTTTTGACCATGCTTCAATTGAAGGTAACTAGTGTTTTCTTCACATATGGGACATGCAAAATGACCTTTAACACTATAACCGCTCAAGTTTCCATACGCTGGGAAATCATTTATAGTGCAAAACAACATTGCACGCAAACAAAATTGTTCCTCAACATGTGAATCAAACACGTCGACCCCTTCTTCCCACAACAATTTCAAATCATCAATTAAAGGTTTTAAGTAAACATCAATGCCATTTCCAGGTTGTCTAGGACCAGATATCATCATGGACAACATCACATATTTTCTCTTCATGCACAACAAAGGAGAAAGATTGTATATCATCAACATAGCTGACCATGAACTGTGTTTGCTACTTAAGTTTCCATAAGGATTCATACCATCAGTTGCAAGTGCAAGTCTTAAGTTTCTTGGATCTGCACCAAATTCTGGAAATTTTTCATCAATCTTTTTCCATTGTGGTGAATCAGCAGGGTGTCGAAGAAGATTATCACACTTTCTTTCGACGAAGTGCCATTTAAGGTTCTTTGCATCTTCTTTAACAGAGAACATACGTTTGAACCTAGGTATTATAGGCAAATACCACATCACCTTAGCAGGTGCAACATCATTACCTTCATTAGGAGTGTTTCTGTCAGATTTCTTTTGAAAACAGGATAAACCACATGTTGGACAATACTTTAGAGAAGCAAACTCCTTTATGTACAAAACACAATCATTAGGACAAGCATGTATATTTTGATATTCAAGACCCATTGGACATAAAAAAATTTTTGCCTCGTAATTACGAATAGGTAGAGTATTATTTTCTGGAAGCTTCTCCTTCAACAACTCCAACAACTCTGTGAAACTTTTATCGGTCCATCCATTCCTTGCTTTTAAACTAAACAATTTTAAAGTTACAGACAGACGTGTAAAGTTCGAGCATCCTAGGAACAACGGTTGCTCTGAATCATTTATAAGAGAATCATACAAATTAGCTCTTCCAAAATTATCTTCACCGACACCACGTATCATGTCCTCTAAATGATCACTCATCCATTCTTCCACATAATCTGTTCCTCGTGACGTGGTAGGCTGGTCCAGTACTTCTCCATGCCAAGTCCAAACGGTATAAGTCCTCATTATGCCGAACATGAATACATGGTCACGCACATTGCCTAAGTCTTGCCATATTTGATTAAGACAACGAACACAAGGACAAAAATATGTCTCGTTCACAGACTTAGCATTTTGTTCAACGTATTGCAAAAACTCCGAAACACCCTTATCATATTCTTCACTGATGCGACCTTCAGTCATCCAGCTTCGATCCATAATATGTTCGTAAAATCATCAGTTTAAGTTTTTTAACTCTCACTGTTAGCAAAATGATGAAGATGAAGTTTTGATGATGTCCAAATCAAGTCAAGATATATCAGGATTCAAGAAGATGTTATGAAGACTTGTATTGCTATGGAAAGCTTTTGTAATAATTGTAGTTTAGTGTCTAGGACTTAGATTTTTAGTGGTTTTGATTCCATGTAATTTTATATTATATAAATAATGTCCAGAGTCAAAATCGCACTGTTTTAATCGATTAAAACAAGTATTAATCGATTAAAACGAGTGAAAGCTTAAAACTCAACTTTTTCCGATTTAATAGATTAAAATAAATTTTAATCTATTAGCTAATCGATTAAAATACATTTTAATCGATTAAAGCTGACCGTTGGAGTTTTCCAGCTTTTGAAAACTAGTCGTTGCACTCATTTTAATCGATTAACACTTGTATTAATCGATTAAAAGCGTTAAATGGCCAGTTATGAAGAATGGAAGAGTATTTGCTTGAGTCTATAAATAGTCTCTCCTTATCCATCAACAACAACTCTTCCCTTGTGCTCTAGATCTCTGAAATCATTGAGAACTTTGTGTACTCTTGCTCAGCTAGGGAAACTCTTGTCTGCAAAGCTGTTGAAGTGCTACAGCGGTGACAGAGGATTAGCTAATTCATCCTTGGTGCAACTAAGGAAGTGTTTGGAAGAGGTTCATCCTTTGTGAAGTATTCGGAGGAAGTGATACATCCTTTGTGAAGACTCAAAGGAGGTGCAGGTTCATCTCTTGTGGTATCAAGAGAGGTGGTTTCTAAACTTTTACAAATTGTTTCTTTGTGATTGTAATTTGTAATTGTTTTGTGATTAGTGAAGTGGTTATCTTGGTTTGAGATAAACGACTTGACGTAGGATTGGTAAGATCCGAACCAGGATAAAATCATCTGTGCAAATTTCTCTCAACCTTACTCTTGTTATTAATTTATATTATATGCTTAGTAAGTAAAACTGAGAAGAAATTTAAAAAGGCAAACTTTATTATTAAAACCAATTCACCCCCCCCTCTTGGTTTGTTATTTCACTCTAACAATGCCGCTGCAGCTGCTCTGACAATTGGCATCAAAGCTTGATTTGATAGTTATTCAAATGGCAGGATCTTATCAAACTTTTGCAGAGGGTGCTTCTATCAATAGACCACCTCTATTCCAGGTGAAAATTATGCATTCTGGAAGGTTAAAATGCAAATATTTATTGAGTCTATTGATTGTGATATTTGGGAAGTTATCGCATTTGGTCCTTCTATTCCTACTAACAATATGCAGGAACCAAAGCCCCTTGTTTAGTGGACTGCTGAAGAAAAGAAAAGGTTTCAAAATGATGTGAAAGCTCAGAACATTATTTCATCTGCTTTAACCATTGACGAGTTTTACAGGATCTCTATTTGTAAGACTGCTCAAGAAATGTGGGAAGTGCGGAGAGTAACCCACGAAGGTACAAATGACGGAAAGAGAGGTAGAAAGAATACCTTGATCCAGGAATACGAAATGTTCAGGATGAAGCAAGGAGAAACAATTTCAGACGTTCAGAAATGCTTCACCAACATCGTTAATCATCTCATTGGACTAGGTAAGTCTTTCGAAAATGATGAACTTAATATAAAAATTTTGAAATCTTTAGACAGGTCATGGCAACTGAAAGGGACTACAATTTCTGAGTCACAAAATCTCAACACAATGACTATGGCATCATTATTTGGAAAGTTGAAAGAGCATGAACTTGACCTTGGAAGACTAGATGAAGAAGAAGCAATGGCAAAAACAAAGAAAAAGAGTCTAGCCTTAAAATCTGAGGTAGAAAGGAGCAAGCACAAAATGGAAGATGAATACTCAGAAGATGAAGAAAATTTGAGACTCATGATAAAGAGGCTCAACAGGTTCATGAAATCAAAAGACAAAGGAAGATTAAAATTCGAAAAGAAAGAAAATCAAGGATCTTCCTCACACTATAAATGTTATGGTTGCGGAGAAAGGGGGCACTTAAAAGCGGACTGCCCAAATCAAATGAAGAATGAAGAAATAAAGGAAAAGAAAAACTTCAAGAAAAAGAAAGCCTACATTGCATGGGACGATGACAACGAAACAATTTCCGACTTGAGCGAATCTGATGAAGAAGCAAACATCTGCTTAGTGGTGAACAACGATGCTGGAAGGCAAGTAAGTACATCTAGCGATTCTGATAATTATAGTCAAATTAGTGAAGATGAATTGCATGAAACTTATGCTACTTTAATAGTAGAATTTGAAAAATTAGATAAAGCTCATAAGAAATTGAAAAAGGATTTCAAAAATTTAAAATTAAATTTTGAAAATATTTCTGAAGAAAATACAAATTTTAAATCAGAATTTGAAAATATTCTTGAAGAAAATAAAAATTTAAAATTAAATTTTGAAAATATTTTTGAGGAAAATAAAGATTTGAAAAATAAAGTTTTATTTTTTGAAAAGGGTAAATTTATTAGTAGTGATGAATGTGCTTCTTGCGAAAATTTTAAGAAACTACTAGAACAAACAACCTTAGGAGAATGTAGTAAAAATAATGAAAATAAGGTTGTTAAAAATAAGTATGTTCCTAAAATTAAAAATAAACATAATAATAGAACCTGTAGAACGTGGGTAGAAAAAGGAACAACTTATAGGAACATAAACGTTGTATCATGCTTTTATTGTATGAAAAAGGGTCATACTTCAAATAAATGTAAAATTAAGCACTATGGTGTTCCAAGTGGTAGATATGTTTGGGTTGTAAAATGATTTCATTTTTTTAAATCTAACCCAAAGGACACATACAAGTAGTTGGGTACCTATTGTTATTTTTTAAGAATTTATTTTTTTAAAACAAAATTTAAGAAAACTTTATTTCAAGCATGTTGTCTTTGATGCAATTGTAGACCTTGAGGCAAGGAAGGGAAAGCTCAAAATCAAATAAAACTTTTGTGCAGAACCAGTTTTTTGGGCCTTGAGTGCCCCTTTGCCATGGGTGCTTGACCACCACTCGACAATTCAGGTGCAGAAGGGCAAATGTGCAGGTCGCGCTTGGGCGCCCCTCAGTAGAGCGCGCTTGAGCGCCATATCAAATTTTTGTATAATGTAGATTTTTACGAAATTGGCTACTCACTTTGTGATTTTTGGTTCTAGACCTTCATTTACTGCACTCACACACCAAACAAGCTAGTATTGACATGAGTCCCCAACAACGACGCCAAAAACTTGTTAGCTCATTGGCAAGTGTACCAAATCTTTCAACTAATATAAAGTGGTAAGACCAAATATCGTTTCCCTAAAGACTCGTGTAACACTAGTTAATTGCACTATTAACAACTCTTTAGATTCAAGAACAAAATATCAATTGACAAACAAGTCCAAAGAGATAAATTCACAAATAATTACAAGAATGGACTTCGGTATTGAAGGCACTTAGAAATGGAAAAGACTAGAAATGGTATGAAATGGCAATGTTAAGGTAAGTTTTTACCAATTCACTCTTGTGCATACCAAATTTCATCTCTTCTCCATCAATTTACTAAAGTCCATCCACAAAAACACTCTAGCTCTAATCCCTTAGGTGAAAGAGCCTAGATTTTGTCATTAAACTTCAATCCCTTAGAAAGCCTAACAAGCAAAATCCGCATTAATGAGCTAGGATCTTAAGACAACATGTGAATCATCTTCCATCCCTAGAATCAATGAACCACAAGGACTCTTGTTTCAGTTATAGGTTCCATCTTACGTCCCCATAACCCATGAATCCCCAAACTCAAGTCATGAACATTCCTATTACATGCAAACTTTAAGATTGGAAGCAAGAATACTAGCAATTGATAGAAAAGGCATATATGTATATTCTAATCAATCATCCATTACACAAGAGTTTAAAGGCTACAACAATCCCTAACAAGATGAATCTGGTTCTCCACTTCCATGGAGAACCCTAAAGCTTACAAACATGGCAGTAGTACAAAAACACCGTATAACATCGGTGTTTTTTGGCTTTTCACGTTGAATTTAAGGTTGACGTCATATCAGGAGATGTTAAATTGACGTCGAATTTTTTAAATTCGACGTTACCTTAATTAACATCGAATTTTGTTAATATACGACGTTAATCAATTTTTTATTTTTTTTAATTAATTGTGATCCTTTGTGATACTTTTTTACAACTCTACGAAGACCTGAAAAACAGAAAAAAAAAACAAATTTTAGTTTTTGGTATTTTATAAAGTACGCTATGAACGTGCAGTGTAGTATCAACAACAAAAAAGTTCAACCAAATAACAATAAACAAGTTCAACCAAACAACCACAATAAACAAGTTCAATCAAACAACAACAAGAAACAAGTTTAAGAAATAAGTTCTTCAAAACGAAAATGAAAATTAACCTTCAAAAGGTGGGTTCGTAGGAATAAAGTGTTGCCACCCACGAGAGAGAATAAGAATAAAGTGTTCGCCTATGAAGTACAAGAACACAAAAATAATTGGTCAAAACAAACAAAAATCATACCTAAAGTAGATAATTAATCTGTGTTTGTATCAAATGAAGGAAAGATTACATATGATGGCCGTCAAACTTCGTTCGAGAAATGTTTGAGTAGAGAAAAGGGTCTCAGACGCTAAGATAAAGTGAATGAATTTTCAATCTCCCGCTCAAATTTTTATTGAATTCACTAACATTTTGACGTCTAACGCTAGGGATTTCAACGTCATACGTAAGTATATTTTTACCTTCGGGCCAAATCTTTTTGCAAAATTTATCCAATAGGACGTCGAACATCTCAATATTTGATGTCTTATAACAAATTGACATCGAATTACAGTTTTAAACGACGTCTAATAATTGTATTTATTTGCAAAATAACGTTGGTTTTTCAATGGTTGGATGTTGAACACGTGACATTATACGCTGTTTTTGTACTAGTGTGGTGGGTGGAAGAAGAAAGAGACCCAAAGGAAGAGGAGGAGATGTTCCCACATGCTCCTTGCGGTCTGCATGAGCTCCAGCAGTAGAATCGTGCCTCCAAAGAACCGAAGACCCAAATCGCTGCACTGCTTCATTTTCTCATTTTATGTAGATCTACTTTCTCTTGTGGTTGGTTTAGTTCTCTAAATTATTGGAGATTTTTCCAAGCATAATTTTAGCTACAAAATAATGGGATTAGTGATAAAGTTACATCAATGTAGCCTAAAACACATTTATTTAGAAAATAAGACAAAAGAAGATGATTAAGCGAGTTACAAGCTAGAAAGGAGTTGATTTTGCTACTAAAATGATGGTTAGATAATGGTAAGAATTTGCATTATCAAGGGTTTATGTAATATTTGTGATGATTTTTTCCTATGAATGTATTATGTATGTTTTGTTGGGTTATCCTAACAAAGCCTTTGATACTAAGGGAGAACAAAGTTATGATGCTTGGGGGTTTTAATGCAAATATATGTTGTAAGTGTTGGGTTATAGGGCTCCCCTCCTATGTGGAGAATAGGCCAAATAATGTGGACCATTAAGTCTTACTTTGTTTTAGTGGAGATACGTGAGATTAGTAGGGCACATTAGAGTAATTTGAAGAGAGGAAAAAAACAAGTGAGAGAGAAAGGAAGTGAATAAGTCATTTTCGCATAACATAAAATTTGCACTGATGTTTTCGTCGTTGTGAAGTTTTTTACCGTTCAATCAGTTGATTTTTGCATAGTGGATTCTTGATGTATGGATCTTCAATCGGACCATTCGGATCGTCAATAGGAGGTCTAGTTTGGGAGAAAACAACCTCGCATCAGAAGCTCTATTTTGAAGAATTTCATAAAATATGCAACGATGTTTTCATCTTTGAGAAGTCGTTCACCGTTGGATCGAGCTGACTTTTGGAAAGTGGGTTACAAACGTATGACTCTTCATTCTAACCGTTCGGATCATCAATCAGAGGTATAGTTTGGGAGAAAATAACCTTACATCAACAACTCTGTTTTGGAGAATTTTCATCTTCTTGATTCTCATTTGGAAGCATTGTGCTTGGTTAGTTTGGCTGATTGAGAACACTATTTGGTGTTTTTATCGGAGACTCTTTTGCAACCTTTTATTGGGGGTATAACATGTCAATGATTGGATTTGGATGATTCAAGTGATGTATTATTTGTGTTTGAGTATGTTTACATAAGTATGTGATACTTGGATGTATGTATGATGTATTAACTATGTTTCCATGTGATCTAGGATTTATATATGTATGTATGTTTGAATGCTTGAATCATGTCCAATAAGTGTTTCGATTAAGCAATAATTGATTATTACTAGTTATAATCGAATATCTACTCTTTGGTTTTGAGTGTGGTTTCGAGAATAATCAATTATTTGGGATGATAATCGATTATCCCTTCTTGCATCATGTTTCTGGGTAAATTTCACTAAGATAATTGATTATCTTAAGTGATCATCGATTACCACAGTGCATTTTGGTGAAAAATATCGAATTTGATGAAGAATGGACATAAATCAAGCCTAAAGAGCTGTGAAACATGATGATAATCAAAGATTGAGGTTAGTGGTTATGTTTAGGGTCAGTTTAACTTGTGGTTAAGAGTGGATCATGAGTGAGTGTTGGGATGTACCTGAGTATGTGATTGATGAGCATGAGAATAAAGTATAAATATACTTGTTGTACCTCGTAAATTCTAGTTCTATCTACGGATAGGTACTTCATTTTGCTTTGTGTACATTGGAAGTAGATGATCTGTAGGGGAGGCTACAGGTGGGTTGTAGGAGCATAGTGGTGAGGTAGGGTATAGGAGTGAGATGAACTCTTTCCACTATGATATTATGGTACGGTGATTCTCATGGTGTTGTTCATAACTATTTATGATGATGATCATGGTACTTTAGATGCTTCAGGTTATGTTATGTTGATAATGGTGTTACTATAATGGTTGTTATAGTAAATAGTTAACATAGGTGTTAATGAATGGATAAACCAATGGTCTATGTGTGAGATGGTATTGATGACATCAAAGGTTAGAGATCAAGGATCGATGATCGATGTTCAAGGATCAGGGATCGAGGATCGAGTAATTCAATATGATTGAATTGTTTATATTAGAGAATTAGGAATCCTATTGTTATTACTACTATGTATGGAGTGTTTGATTATGATTGATATAATCAGAAGGTATGTATCTTGTTGTGTGTTTGATTATGGTTGGTATAATACGAAGGTATGTATCATGTTGTCTGTTTGATTATGGTTGATATAATCAGTATGTTTGTATCTTGTTATTATGATTGTTTTATCGATAGCTTACCCATACATGTTTCTATTTATGTGTTTGTGAATGAAATTATCGATGATGATCGTATAATGTGTTATACGTGAGCAAATAATGTTACAAATGTTCTAGAGGCGTGATTGACTCGAGAGAGGATGGGGAACAACCTTGGGATTCATTTAAAGCTATTCTATTTTACAACTTAAGACAATATAATTGGAGTATTTTCTTCGTTATTTATTACTTAAAATAATGTAATTTGGTAAGGTTTTCTTTAAGTACGTTTTCGCATTATGATAAATTTTGAATTTTATCGATTTTTAATAACACGTGACATCTTAGAAATCAGGGTGTTACATTTGGTATCAAAGTCAAGTTTTCGAAACACCTTTTGGGGCATTTGGGGAGTGAGTTCGTCTAGCTTTAGTTGTGTTCCTCTGAAGTGTAAAGTATTATGTGTCTTGTATTTTGATTGTTGTGGTGTTTGTTTTTGTTGTGTAACCTTATAACTTAATGTATGTGCTTTGCAAGGTCTAGTTTTAGTTTTCACAATATTTGTTTGGACGTTACCAAGTGGTGGGGTTGTATATGAGATAATAGAACTTGCTGAGTTTAGTCCTATGATAGTGGAAGTAGGGTGTATTTCACTAAAATAATTTAGAAAGTATAGTGTCTTCCTTATTATATGCGAATGTGCGGAGCTAACCCTACTTGAATTGTCTATGGTTGTTGCGTAAGTGATATGAATTGGTAAATCTTGTTTGAGTTTGATGTTTGAGGTTTGAATATGGTATGCTTGGATACATGATGATGTGTGTTTGCTTAAGTGTGGTTTCAAGTATCAATTTAGATTATTTTTTTGTTGTTGAGTGGTTTTAATATGAAATTCGATGTTTGGGTGTTCTATGCTGCTAGTGAATATGGGTCTGGACGTGAGTTTCAGATTCATATGGTGTACTAATATGGTTTTGTGGCTATTTTATAATGCATGAGTTGTTAGGAGCTCATTACATGAATTTACGTGAAGCTATTTGAGCTATTTAAAAGTTGCCTAAATTGTTTGATTGTGTCTTTCAGTGAGTAACATGGATATATACTAGTTTGGAGTGAGTTTGAGACTTGATAGAAATTAGACAGCTTTGTGAGGGAGAACTGTGAGTGGTGGAACACTTAGAGGGCTACTCTTGACTTGTTCAAGAGTAAGAAGTGATCTAGTACGGTAGCAATGATACCCTTAAAGTTAGGGTCTTTCTTACACCAGTTTTGGATAAACTTATTTTTGAGAACTTTTAAGAATGAGTAAATTAAAGAAAAATTAGATTGTACATAATTTTATAAGAATGATTTTCTACTAACTGCTTCAATATTTTTTTTCAATTTATACATAGACTAGTTTTAACTTGAACATAATTCTCTTATTTTCTAAAATATTTATAGAAAAGTTTTCTCCAAAAAAATTACCTATAACATGCATGTTTGGTATTTATTTGATTTTTAAAATATTCATGCGATAAACACAATAAAAAAACGAATTATAGAAAAAAAAAACAATTTTAATTCACTAGACTAGTAAATAATTTTTTGTCGAATACATATAAAATTTGAAAGAGATCTTTCGAATTATTATATATATATATATATATATATATATATATATTTTGTACCAGATGGGCCGAACAGTCATAATGATATGGTGTGGCTAATCTAGTCGGACGACCATAAAACTACTGAATGACAAATATGACCGGACAGGGGTGAATGCAAGAGAGGGGCCTGACAAGGTTGCTCAGGAGGAGAGGACTGAACAGAATACTACGTTGGACGAGACATGGAAACCGACCGCTACCAGGGTCCAAGAAAGTGGGACTAAGACTGATCCCGCTGAGAGTGTCGCGGTTAATAAACAGTAGGTCGTGAAAGAGGAGAGCACGTCCGTTTTGTTGCCTTTCATTCAGGCAATCATGGACGTCCATATATTGGAGCAGTTCGTCCCGCCTCACTTCAAAATGTATGACGGGACCATAGATCCTGAAGCCCACATCAAAACTTTCACCAACACAATGGCATTCCGCACCGACAACAATTTCATATGGTGTCGAACGTTCTCACTATCTTTTGAAGAGGAAGCCCTCAAGTGGTTCAACTCTCTCCCTCCTAATTCCATTGAGAATTTCGAAGGCATAAGATGTATGTTCAAGCGACAGTTTGCCAGCAGCAACACCCAAGACCTGACTATTTTCAAACTGGTGAATCTTCGGCAAGGAAAAGAAGAAACACTGAAGGCGTTCATGGACTACTATCAAAAAACCGTTGGACGAGTGAAAGGCCTTAATTTCGAGCTTGCCCTCTAGTATGTCCTACCAGCTCTCAAACCGGGACCTTTCAAAGATAATATCTACCGGCGCGCCCCGAAGACAATGGAACAGTTGCGCGAACGGGCGGCCGATGAGATACGAGTAGAAGATATGAAACAAAGTGGCAGGAGGGGAAATCAAGAGGCCAAAGCAAAAAAGCCAGACGGAAGAAAGTTGAAAGGCTCTGGAAAGTTAGGAGGGTTCAAGCCAAGGGAGCCACCGAGGGGACCTCGTTTTCAATAGTACACCTCTTTGAACGCACCCTGGGATAAAATACTTCAAGAAGCCCTGAACGCTGAGCTGATGCCGACAATTAAGCGACGTCCAACCCCGCTAGGGGTGAATACCAACAAGCATTGCCTTTATCAAAAGAACATGGGCCACACCATTGAGGAGTGTGTCACTTTGAAGGATAAGATAGAGGAATTAATCTGGGCGGGACAACTGAAGAAGTATGTAAAAGTTGACCGTCCCGAGGTACCGATACAACAACCGCACAGTCCGAGACGGAGGAGTCCGCAGAGGCCGGACAAGCACGAAAGGCCAAGGTTTGGACGGAATGACCGCTCTCGATCCGAAAGGCGGCAAAGTTGAAGCTGTAGTAGGGATCATGACCGCCTGCTGCGCGAGCACATTAATACGATCTCAACAGGATTCGTAGGCGGGGGTTCGTCATCTTCTGCCCAGAAACGCCACGTCCGAGCCCTACGATCCGTTCACGTGGTAGACAAACTCTAGAGGACCATGCCTCCCATAACTTTTGCAGACGAGGACTCCTATGCCCCCGATCTTGACCAGGACGACCCTATGGTCATTACGGTAGAGATAGCCCGTTACATCATTGTCAATGCCCAATGTTTTCCGGTTAAATAAAAGTCATCACAAAAATAAATAGATAAAAAAAGAATAAAAAATAAAAAAATAAAACTATTTGTTTTAGTGTTTGCACCCCTAAATTGAATTTTTAACTCTTAACCCAATGGCCCAAAATAATCCTACACTTTTTTACTTCCTCACCACTTTTTTTTTCTTATCACAGCCACTCTTCATATCACCTTCCACATCACCCTCCACGTCACATACATTTTTCATTTACTATTACATTTTTTATATATTTATTTTTATTTAATTTTTTTCTAACTTTTCTAATTTTTCCACTTACCTTTCATTATTATATTTTATTTCACCTTATTTTTCCATCCACTTTTTAAATTATTTCTTTCACTTATTTTTCACATTAACTTTTACAATTTACTATATTTTATTTCACCTACTTTCTCCACCAACTTTTTTATATTATTTCTTTCACTTATTTTCTATATTAACTTTTACTATTTACTATATTTTATTTCACCTACTTTATCCACCCACTTTTTATATTATTTCTTTCACTTATTTTTCATATTAACTTTTACTATTTCCTATATTTTATTTCACCTACTTTCTCCACCAACTTTTTATATTATTTCTTTCACTTATTTTCCACATTAACTTTTATTATTTACTATATTTTATTTCACATACTTTCGCCAACCATTTTTTATATTATTTTTTCACTTTTTTTTCACATTAACTTTTACTATTCACTATATTTTATTTAACCTACTTTCTCCACCACTTTTTATATTATTTCTTTCACTTAATTTCCACATTAACTTTTAGTATTTACTATATTTTATTGCACCTAATTTCTCCGTCAACTTTTTATATTATTTCTTTTACTTATTTTCCACCTTAACTTTTTTTATTTTTCCACTCACTTTTAAAAAAAATTATATTTTATTTAACACTTTCTCCATCCTTAACTCTATAAATACTCATCCATTCTTCACTCCATTTTTTCACACACATTACATTATATCCATCTCTTGTCTCTCAAAATCTCTTCATTTCATCCCAAAACTCTACTTCATTTTTCTCACACTTTACCATTTCTTAATCCCTCTATACACATTAAAACTCATACCACATTTCTACTCCAAGCTCATATTTTTCACCTTCCATCTACCTCTTCTCACAACTTATTAGAAGTAAGGTTTTCCTCCACCATTCAAATCCTCAACAAGGTACATATATTGTTCTCATTCCCTTTATGTATGCATTTTAATAATTTTTTTATGTTTGTAAATTTATCTTGTTTTCTACCACATTTATTTTATTTTATGCTTTTTACATTTGTGTGTAATGGATCTTTCAACTCATCTCGTCTTAAAAAAAATAATTAAAAAATAAATAAAAAAAATGATAAAAAATATAAAAAGATATAATATAAATAGCTAGCTGTATGAGTACTTGTGCCATCATCCGCCTAGTAATCAATATGCAAAAAAATAAAATAAACCAAAAAAAAGTTGTGAGTACTCGTGCCATCATCCGCCTACTACTCAACAAAACAATAAAATAAACCAAAAAGCTGTATAAGTACTCGTGCGATCAGCCTAGTACTTATTACGCAAAACAACAAAACAAACAAAAAAGTTGTATGAGTACTCATGCGATCAGCCTAGTGCTCATTATGCAAAATCTAAATATTATATCAAAATACCAAAAAAAATATATATAAAATCTCCAAAAAGCTAAAAAATATATCAAATTTTCATGCATTTAATCTATGCCAGAACTACGTGATCCTTGATTCTACATCAAAAATGGAGATACGTAGGAGAAAGGCAATGTCTTGTCAGGTTCATCTCCCCAAAAATCCAAAATTATCCTTAATCAATTTCCAAATAAATTTTCCAAACAATTTCTCAATTTTCCAGAAATATTTTTCTTCCATTTTTATTGTCTTGTACTGTTATTTTTAGGGAAAATAACCATTTTGAAAACCACATCAGCTTTCAGGCAGGCGCTGTAGAGTGCTAACACCTTCCTTATGCGTAACCGACTCCCGAACTCAAAACTCTGATTTCGTAGACCATGTCTTTATTCTATGGTTTTTCCGTAGTTTTCCATAATAAACTATGGTGGCAAATCCAAACTCCTATTTTCAAATCATTAATTAGTTTTAAAGAGTCTCGCCAGTCATTCCCCGTTGCGATTCCGGTTGCGATAGATAACGACTCCACTGGAAACCATTTTTAAGAGAGTCAGACCATTTAATTATACTTGCAAATTTGATGTGGTTTTTCATTATGTTTTTCTTTCCCTTTTTTTTGGGTATGTATATTATGTTTGAAATAATTGCATGTGTGTCTTTATTTTATTTTTATATTTGAAATGCTTGTATGTGAATATTTTTGCTTATATCTTATATGTGACTGGATATTGAACCCTAAGGTAGACGACATGTTATATATATGCTTGTTTGTGTTTATTTTGTTGGTGTTGTTTTAGATATGCATTATAATCTCCATTCACACACATATTATGCATATCATGAGTGGGGCCCTATACCCGGGTCTGAGCAACACTTAGAATTAAAGGAGTTGTGTAGCGAAGTCACATTAGGAATTAATTTCTGTTTGGCTGTCGCGAGAACTCCAGCCAGAGTCTATTCTTCTCATTTGTGTCTTCACACCTACTTGATTATTCGACTGTTGTGGAGATATGGTGAAACGAGCCATAGCTCTGGTGGCCTTGATCTTTAAGTAATAGAGAGTTATCTTTATGAGTGCATGTATTTGACCTTAAAACTTTAAGCACCCAACTTTGATAAGGCACAAAAGGGAGATTATTTGTATAGTCTGTTTTTCATTTTTTTTCTTTGTATTTCACAATAAACGAGTCATGTTTTTTTTAAAACAAAAAAATAAAAAAATAAAACCAAATGAAAGTCAAAATAAATAAAAGGAAAATTTTCAAAAAAAAAAGTCATCAAAAATTTGAATTCATATTGTTCAAAATTATTTTTCATAGTTCTCGAGTTCATTAGGCCTCATTTCCATCCAAGGCTTACCTTGAGCCCATTTCTTCATTGTTTTAAAAAAAAATTATTGGAAATTTCTTTTATCATGTTCATGATTTTCACTTCATATCTCATTTTTTATAAAATTATTTGAAGTCAATTTTCATTATTTTCCTTCATTGTAAATGAATATAAAAAATTTGAAAAAAAAAGAGTTCTTGAGCCCATTTGGTTTAATTGTCATTATGATTTTCCCCGAGTCCAATTCATCTGACCTATAAGCCCAAATTTATTCCAACCCAATTCCCTTCAAATTCGATTCAATCCAGTTTTTGTAGTCTTCGAAGAAATGAAAATCAATCAAAATGTTGAAAAAAGAAAAAAAATTCAAAACTTCAAAATAACAAAAAAAAATGAAAATTTGTAAGAACAATTTTCAAGCCCATTTTGGCTCAGTTGGATATATGATTTTCATTAAATTCTGTTTCTGAAAAAAAAAATGGAAACACAAAAAAAATTCTTCTAACCTGTTTAATATTTTTCACATCATATCACATTGTAAATAAATAAATAAAAAAAACGAAAAAAAGAACATTTTGTTTTTCAAACGTTTTTCTAAGTCAAGCTTTCTCATATTAGTTTTTGCATTGTTTCCAAAACCCAATGTTTCCCACTAGCCCACCAAGCCTAGTGTTTCCCACTGGTCCACCAAGCCCAGTGTTTCCCACTAGCCCACCAAGCCCAGTTTACACACTGACCCCTAAAGCCTAGTTTTAAAACTGGTCCCCCAAGACCAGTTCCCACTCTGGCCCACAAAGCCCAGTATCCACACTAGCCCCCACACCTAATTTACGACGTTGGCCCATAAAGCCTAGTTTCCACAATGGCCCACTAAGCCTAGTTTACACATTAGCTCACTAAGCTCAGTTTCCACACTAACCTACAAAGCCTAATTGCCACATTGGCCCAAAGCCTAATTTCCACATTGGCCCCCTAGTCCAGTTTCCAAGTTGGCCCACTAAACCTAGTTTCCACTATGACCCCCATGCCCAGTTTCCACATTAGTCCCCGAAACTCAGTTTTTCCCACTGACCCACAAAGCTCAGTTTTTCTACACTGGCCATAAAGCCCGGGTATTCACTCTGGCCCCAAAGCCCAGTTCTCACACTGGCCCCAAAGCTCAATTCTCATAGTGTCCCCAAAGCTCATTTTTCACCTAGCCCCTAAGCCTAGTTTTTGTCTAGCCCTTAAACCCAATTTTCTCTTGTAAAAAAAACTCTTTCTTTCAACTAGTATCATCTTTTTCACTCCACATTAGATTTCTTCATAAAAATAAACAAGATATAAATGTCAAAAATACAAAAAAGTTTCTTCCAGTTAGTTGCATTATTTTTCCTTGTTATACATGTCTTCAGTCATAAAAATACAAAAAAAACATAGATTTCTCTCAGTAACATACATCATTTTCACTTCATATTACATTTCTTCATTCATAAAATTTAAAAAAAAAAAAAAAAAAAAATAGGCATAACGTATCAAATATTGAGTCAATCATTTTCGATGCAAATCATCCACTTTATGACATTTCATAAAAAATGTAATAGATGTCATAATCTCCTGTAGTCAATTGACTAAATCACATATTCTTAAGAAATATTTGTGTGTGCATTGCTTGAAAACATCATCTTTCAACCTTCACTAAACCAAAGATTGACCCCAATCATGTTCTTGAGTCCAAATAATAAACACAAGTTTTACACTAGGGCATATTTCCCATGTTAAGATTACCTTCATTGACATTCATTTCGGAGATCCTTGAATCCGTTAGGACAAAAATAATAAAAAAACACAAAAAAAAGAAAAGAGAGAAAAATGACTCGTGTTGAGGTCATTTAGTTTTGTTTCATAATTAATCTTCTGCAAATAAAGCAATCAGAATTTAAAATGATGTGTGACCATCTTTCATCATCCGAAAAAAATATACCCATTGTTACCCTATAAAAAAAATCTTTTTCAAAAATTTACCCAAGCAAGAGTTATCATCACAATAGAAGTCAACTCAAGATTCAAATGAAAAAATCACTCAATGATCAAAAGGAGAGAATTTGTCAAGAAATAAAAATCAGAAAGTGATGACAAACAAATAATGAAAAATAACAAGTAGTCCAAAAGTTTGACGAATAACTGATACAAGGTGTATATGATAACTCTAGTTTCAAATAACCCACACATTCATTTAAGCCTTTATATTTCTTTCCATACCCTTTAGCCCAAGCCACATAACAAGTCCAATAAAACTCCACATAGATTAAATAATGGTTGCTCATAATTAATCTTCTGAAAATAAAGCAATCAGAGTTTAAAATGATGTGTGGCCATCTTTCATCATCCGAAAAAAATATACCCATTGTTACCCTATAAAAAAAATATTTGTCAAAAATTTACCCAAGCAAGAGTTATCATCACAATAGAAGTCAACTCAAGATTCAAATGAAAAAATCACTCAATGATCAAAAGGAGAGAATTTGTCAAGAAATAATAATCAGAAAGTGATGACAAACAAATAATGAAAAATAACAAGTAGTCCAAAAGTTTGACGAATAACTGATACAAGGTGTATATGATAACTCTAGTTTCAAATAACCCACACACATTCATTTAAGCCTTTATATCTTTTCTTTCCATACCCTTTAGCCCAACCCACATTACAAGTCCAATAAAAGTCCACATAGATTAAATAATGGTTGCTCAAATTTTCATAAAACTTAATTTTGAGACATGACAAAATGACTAACAATGCGGTTAAAAAATGAAAGAATAAAAAAAGTGTCTTTGGAAGAATGAAACTCCAAACTGATTGAGATCATGGAAAAGAAAACTAAGTAAACAAGGGCAATCCTTTTAATCAATCATTTTCATATCCTTCTCCAATTTTTGAAACTCATATACCATTCAAATTCTTCAGCTAATCCTCAAACTAGGGGCAACCTTATGGGTTTTACATCACCTTGTCACCCATTATCCAAAACTGGGGCAACTTTGTGAGTTTCATATGTTCCTGCCCATTCAAAATTGGGGCAACTTTGTTAATCTCACAAATCTTTCATTTGTACATTCAAAATCCCATTCTCCAAAACTAGGGCAACTTTATGAGTTTCACATGTTTTCACCCATTCAACAAAATTGGGACAACTTTTCTAGTCTTACACAAAATTTTCATCTAAACATTCAAAAACCCATCCCCAAAGTTGGGGCACCCTTGTTGGGCCTCACATGATCTTGGTTTGACCTGACTTTCATAAACCCATATCCCCAAAATAGGGACAATTTTCTGAGTCTCAAATGAATTTTTCACTCATACATTCATGACCCAAACCCCAATATTCATTTTCCCAAGCACTGAATTTGGGCAACTTCTGGGTTTCTCATATTTCAAATTGACATTCACATATTACATTTCAATTGATGATTATATGAGAAGTGAGATGCCTAAGTGGCCATCCCGGTCTCACCCAAACCCTTCCAAACATTTCTTACACTTTTGACCAGTCTCCAACATCAAGCATGCATACACTACTATTTCAATAGAAATTGTCGAGCACACAAACTTTATTTTGAACATTTGGCTTTAGAATTTGTGACATCCGTTGTGTAAAAAAATGGAAAAAAATGAATCTTCATAAATTTGATGATTTCAAAGAGAACAAATTGACTCACCCAAAAAAAATGTGTCATACTTTCATAATCTTTCATCATGTATAAAAAAAAATCACAGGTCACTATCATGTATATATCTTCATAAATTTTGAATTTGTTTTTCACGAATGTTTATCAAATCCTCTTCATTCAAAATGAAAAAAAATCAACATGCATCAAAGTTTTCAATTTCAAATACAAAATTCACATCAATCATGTTTCTCTTGCATATCGGGTTTTCCATACTCTAATCCTTGTACAAATTTTCAAAACCTTATTTGTTGTTTTTTATGTCATAGTTTCAACACTATGTAAAGAATTTAAAACCTTGTTTCTCATTTCATAAGAAATGGACATTCATTTCTATCTCAAAAAAAAAGTTCAAAATTTCAAAACCTCAAAACTTCAAAAAAAAAAAATCATTCAAAAACAATAACCAAATTCAAAACTTTCCAATTCATTCTATCATTGGTGTCTCGGTCCTCTATTAGGCAATGGTCGTGCCTAATTTTGATTTTTCTGCCATTGATGTCTTAGCCCTCTACTAGGCAATGGTCAAGCCCAATTCATTTTGTCATTGGCGCCTCGGCCCTCTACTAGGCAATGGTCATGCCCAATTTTAATTTTTATCCATTAGTGTCTGGGCCTTCTACTAGGCAATGGTCATGCCCAATTTTAATTTTTCTGCCATTGGTGTCTTGGCCCTCTACCAGGAAATCGTCAAGCCAAATTCTTTCTGTCATTGGTGTCTTGACGCTCTGTTAGGCAATAGTCGTGCCCAATTTTAATTTTTCTACCATTGATGTCTTGGCCCTCTACTAGGAAATGGTCAAGCCCAATTCATTCTATCATTGGTGTCTCGCCGCTCTACTAGACAATGGTGGTGCCCAATTTTAATTTTCTACCATTGGTTTCTCGACTCTCTGCTAGGCAATGGTCGTGCCCAATTTTAATTTTTTGCCATTGGTGTCCTGGCCCTCTGCTAGGAAATGGTCGTGCCCAATTTTAATTTTTTTGTCATTGGTGTCTTGGCCCTCTGTTAGGAAATGGTCAAGCCCAATTCATTCTGTCATTGGTGTCTTAGCCCTTTGCTAGATAATGGTTTGGCCCAATTTTAATTTTTCTGCCATTGGTGTCTTGGCCCTCTACTAGGCAATGGTCAAGCCTAATTGATTCTGTCATTGGCGCCTTTGCCATCTGTTAAGCAATGGTCTTGGCCAATTTTAATTTTTTTCCATTGGTGTCTCAACCTTCTGCTAGGCAATGATCGTGCCCAATTTTAATTTTTCTGTCATTGGTGTCTTGACCCTCTACTAGGCAATGGTCAAGCCCAATTCATTCTGTCATTAGTGTCTCGGCCCTCTGCTAGGCAATGGTTGTGCCCAATTTTATTTTTTCTACCATTGATGTCTTGGCCCTGTACTAGGCAACGGTCAAGCCCAATTCATTATGTCATTGGCACCTCGTCCCTCTACTAGTCAATGTTCATGCCCAATTTTAATTTTTTGCCATTGGTGTCTCGGCCCTCTGCTTTGCAATGGTCGTGCCCAATTTTAATTTTTCTTCCATTGGTGTCTTGTCCCTTTTCTGGGCAATGGTCAAGCCTAATTCATTCTATCATTGGTGTCTCGGACCTCTGCTAGGCAATGGTCGTGCCCAATTTTAATTTTTCTGCCAATAATCAAAGTCAATTCGTACATCCTCACATCATTCATCCATAGGGTTGGTACACCCTTTTCACGAGGTTGGTACACCTCACATCATCCATTTATAGGGTTGGTACACCCTTTACACTAGGTTGGTACACCTCACTTCATCCATAGGGTTAGGACACCTTCCACGAGGTTGCGACACCTCACTTCACTCTTCCATAGGGTTATGACACCCTGCACGAGGTTACGACACCTCATTTCACTTCATCCATAGGGTTAGGACACCCTCCATGAGGTTGCGACACCTCATTTCACTTCATCCATAGGGTTAGGACACCCTCCATGAGGTTGCGACACCTCACTTCAATTCATCCAAAGGGTTATGACACCCTCCACGAGGTTACGACACCTCACTTCACTTCATCCATAGGGTTGGTACACCCTTCACGAGGTTGGAACACCTCAACAAATTCATCCATAGGGTTACGACACCCTCCAGAAGGTTTGCACCTCTCAATCTCTCATCTCTTATATACTTTGTTCAAAATTTATTGTTGTTTCCTTTCTTCTTGTTCATTTTCCAACCCGAACAACATTAGTGTTTCTATCTTTACTTATCTTTTACAACGATAACATATAAATAGTAAATTTTCATATCCTCTAGTAAAATCTAAGTAAACAGGGGCAGTTGTCAACACCCAATTTTGTCCGGGTAAATAAAATTTATCACAAAAATAAATAAATAAAAAAGAATAAAAACTAAAAAAAATAATACTATTTGTTTTACTTTTTGCCCCCCCAAATTGAATTTTTAACTCTTAACCCAATGGCCCAAAATAATCCTACACTTTTTTACTTCCTCACCACTTTTTTTTTCTTATCACACCCATTCTTCACATCACCTTCCACATCAGCCTCCACATCACATACATTTTTCATTTACTATTACATTTTTTATATATTTATTTTTATTTAATTTTTTTCTAACTTTTCTAATTTTTCCACTTACCTTTCTTTATTATATTTTATTTCACCTTATTTTTCCATCCACTTTTTATATTATTTCTTTCACTTATTTTCCACATTAACTTTTACTATTTACTATATTTTATTTCACCTACTTTCTCCACCAACTTTTTATATTATTTCTTTCACTTATTTTCCACATTAACTTTTACTATTTACTATATTTTATATCACCTACTTTCTCCATCCATTTTTTATATTATTTCTTTCACTTATTTTCCATATTAACTTTTACTGTTTCCTATATTTTATTTCACCTACTTTCTCAACCAACTTTTTATATGATTTCTTTCACTTATTTTCCACATTAACTTTTACTATTTACTATATTTTATTTCACATACTTTCTCCAACCACTTTTTATATTATTTTTTTCACTTATTTTCCACATTAACTTTTACTATTCACTATATTTTATTTCACCTACTTTCTCCACCCACTTTTTATATTATTTCTTTCACTTAATTTCCACATTAACTTTTAGTATTTACTATAATTTATTGCACCTAATGAAGAAAGGAGTAGACATTGTTATCAATAATGATACTTGGTTACAAGTTGCCAATCTCAAAAATGAAGGATGCATGTCTCATCTACCTGATTCCTTACAAAACATATGGACTAGGAAGACGCAAATGTTCAAAGACTGCATGAGGTATCCAGGAAGATACAAGAAGGAAAAAGGATTTCTACACAAGTGTCTGGACAAAGAAGAGAAAATCATTGCATTCATCATTGGTCATGTTTTGCTACCTGGAAGATCTAGTTATGAAAAATTGACTTCAGAGGATATATATATATGTTGAATGCTATAATGTTCAGAATACCAACAAATTGGATAGTTGTTTTCAAATGGGATATCATTGATGTTGGTGTAAATGACTGGTACGAACTATGTAACACCCTAATATTTTAAAGGGTATTACTGATAGTAGAGACTAAATTAATTTGATATCTCATATAAACAATCAAACTTTATTTCAATTACTCCAAAGTACAATACCAAACTTACACACTTTAACAATATAGTCTTCACCATTGAAATTTCAACTTATAAGTTTTACACAACATAATCTTCCCAATACAAATTTATTCTTTTTACAAAAATCCCTGAAAGTTTTTCCCCGCATCTCTCTCATCTCTAAGCTTTTTCAACCGCATCTGCAACATTATCTAATCACATATAACATGAGTTATATGATCATAGTACAAACAAATAAGGGTAAGCCAACCATATCATAAAATCATTAAACTTGTAATAAAAATATTATAATCATGTATTTCTGCAATTGATAAAATATCCTTATTCCGATGTCATTAATTCATCATTATCAAAATCATCTTTTCCATTTCCATAAATCTTACAAGTGTACCATGCTTACTCATGAAGCCTTATGGTCAGACCGCTCTCTGCCTGCTTCCTTAAGCCTCACTTATATACTATGTCTTACTTTCTGAAGCCTTATGGTCAGACCCCTCTCTGCCTGCTTCTATATAACTTACGAATCATACGTTTATGTCAAAGCCTTATGGTCAGACCACTTTCTGCCTGCTTTCATAAACCTCAGGTGTTACGTTGCTTATACCAAACTCTCATGGTATAACTCGAACATACTACTCCCGGTAGTAAACATCATTTCATAAGTAATGATTTCTCATATCCACTCCAACATTTCATAAAACCAACAATTCATACCCTCTTATCCACCTAACTCAATCATGTTCATTCTTTAATCATGAATTCATAATAACCCGTTTTGGTATCAATAAATTAAACATATTGCCATATATCATGCTTCATATTATAAACTCATTTTTCTCATAACGAGTATAACTCAACATATTTTCACCAAACAAAGATCATGGATCAACCAAAATATATCAACATATCGTAGGAACTACATATTAAAGTCTGGGCTCAATGTAATGATAAATAAAATATATATGAAATTTTTACCATGATAATATTATGCATCTACAATCAACTTGTTTTATTTTATTTTCATCCTAGTAGAGATTTTTCTTTACCCCAATTGGTCACCGGAGAGGACCCAGATGTCTGAACGCATCAAACTCACCTTCGACGCCAGCACATATGACTAGTCACAACTGACTGGACCAGGCCAGGGCTGCTCTATGATCAGGGATGTGCCAACTCAGGTTTTTAAGGTTCCTCTATCCTACCAACAAAGGGAGGCCCTCAATAATTAATCAATTTATTTATTTAATTTATCTACCTTGTTGTCTTATGCTCTAAATCTAAAATGCCTAATTTTAATATTTTTACTTCCTCTCACAACAACCTCAAACAGTATCTGTATATCTATTTAATACTCATATATAAGCTATTACAGAACCCTTACTCCAGACCTTCCAACAAGATCAATTTCAGCCAACAAACTCATTCAATAAATTCATCACATCACAACATGTACAATTTAACAGTTTCAGTTATAACACCCAATATAATAAAAGTCATAAAACAGTTTCGCAAGAGAACACCAGTTCAACATTCGTATATTTATAAATTCATACAAAAATAATTAGTTGCCCTTACCATCAAAATAATATTAATATAAAAATTCAGGGGAAACAAGAAGTTGAATCTGGCAGAGCCGGTTAGACAACTTCTCATCCTTCCACAAAGATGCAATAAAAAGAATAGATAAAACAATAAAATTTCTGGGGAAACAAGAAGTTGAATCTGGCAGAGCCGGTTAGACAACTTCACATCCTTCCAAAAATACAATATAAAGATATAAAAAAACAACAACAAAAGCTTTGGGGAAACAAGAAGTTGAATCTGGCAGAGCCGGTTAGACAACTTCTCGTCCTTCCAAAAATACAATATAAAGATATAAGAAACAACCAAAGTTTTGGGGAAACAAGAAGTTGAATCTGGCAGAGCCGGTTAGACAACTTCTCGTCCTTCCAAAAATACCATATATAGATATAAGAAACAACCAAAGCTTTGGGGAAACAAGAAGTTGAATCTGGCAGAGCCGGTTAGACAACTTCTCGTCCTTCCAAAAATACAAAAGAAACAAATAAATGTTCTCATTCAAAATTCGAGACCATACAGCAACAAAATACTACATATTCAAGATTTAGGATTAGAGAAAAGCAAAGTATAAGAGTGGCTTCCCTTACCTCTATTACAGACTTAATCTCCTCGCTCTCTGAAAACTTCCATAATATCCCCTTTGCAATTAGAAATTCTTCCAACTCTCTTCTCTCAACATTTTTCTAAGTTCTTTGGTGTAAATTTTCAGCCTTCCCCCTTGGCTATTTATAGTAAAAAAATTTACTATTCATTTTTACTATTCATTTGTACTATTCATTTTTTTATTCATTTTACTATTACAAAAATAATTTTTTTTTATTTGCAAATTGGTGAATTCTGATCTCAAAGCTACGTGTAACACTTATCCTTTCCAAAAATAATTTTTTTTTTACTATTCACTTTTTACTATTCACTTTTTACTATTCACAATTTACTATTCACTATTTTTTTTTTTAATTTTTTTTTTATCTAGTATCTAACTTACAAATATTTTCAAGGATCTTACAATCTCCCCAACAACAATTATTTTCGTCCTCGAAAATTATTTATTAAAACAAAGACTATTTAACAAAAGATTACTTACAAAAGAAATATGGATTTTCGAAAACCATTGCTCTGATACCCAATAGTGTAACACCCCGATTTAGGCGTTACAATTTATTTTTCCACAAAAATGTATATATTACTTTTCTTTAACAATTTTCAACACCAACAAAATATTAAGTGTTGTATTACAACACAAGTCTTCTAAAATAAAATTTCACACAGTTCATAAACTTCTTAAATTTAAAATTCCACATAGTTTGAAATTTCAAAATATATTTATTTAAAAATCCCCCATGTCTCTTTTTTTTTTTTTTTTTTTTTTTTTTCCAGAGATCTCTCATCTTCTAAGCAAGTCTAGAACCATATGCTAATTCATCTGAAATAGTTTATGCTCCCGTATAATATCACATATTATACGATCATTGCAATCACATACACAAACACAAACAATAGGGTGAGCTAACTGAAACAAGCATACAATTCATTCACAATCCGTTAATAATACATCCACAGTATTCAATACAGTTAAGCACACCCACTCAACATATTATCACAATATCATTGCTCAACAATTTTACTATTCCACTTATCAAAGT
The DNA here is from genome assembly GCF_016808095.1 of Vigna angularis. Classification (NCBI taxonomy): domain Eukaryota; kingdom Viridiplantae; phylum Streptophyta; class Magnoliopsida; order Fabales; family Fabaceae; genus Vigna; species Vigna angularis. The sequence continues at coordinate 34,741,420 of NC_068976.1, forward strand.
GTTACAACTTCACCTCATCCGACCTACTTACCAAAGTAGTACAAACCAAGTTATTCTCTCTACTTATCAAAGTAGCACCGCAAGACAATATTGTCTACTTATCAAAGCAGCACAGCAAGACATTATTGTCTACTTACCAAAGCAGTACGGTATAATTAATTCGCCTACTTACCAAAGTAGCATAAAACAAGATCTTCTGCCTACTTACCAAAGTAACGCAAACCCAACATCTACTCGCCTACTTACCAAGGTAGCGCAAACCAACATCATTTACATTATTTCAAAAAAATTTATTCATAATCAATCACAACCCATCCAAAATTAATCATATTCAACAAACATAAGAGAATCGGTGAACTTTTCTCAATTCCCTTCTGTCTACTTACCAATGTAGCATAAATTAACAAAATTACATTTTCCTAACATATCATTCATAACCAATCACATGTCATCTCAACCACTAATACCAAATCAATCATGCTCAACAAGCACATAATAACCAATCAACATATCTCAGTTTCAATTCTGCCTACTTACCAAAGTAGCACAAATTAACCAAATTACCTTTTTCAACATATTATTTATCGACGATCTGAACCAATCAAACTAATCAACAACATGTTTAGATCATATGGTAAGCTTTTCAGTCCAATCCAACAGTTAATGAGGCGGAAATCATCAATTTTTTTTTATAAATGATCCAAAAACATAAATTAAGCAATATTGAGATCCCTGAGAAGTTACAAAATTAATATCTCTAAATCGGTAACTCTGATCTAAAATCCGAACGGTCGAAGTATGTTCCTATCTGTTAGAAACCTCATACTAAAGTTTCAGGTTAATCTAACGGTTAACTAAGTAGATATGAAGGTCTTACCGAGGTAACTCAGAGACAGAAATTTAAGTGGTTCTCGGTTAAACTCAAAATACGGAATGAATTCCTCTAAGAACAGACATCTAATTCCAAATCTGAACAGTCAAGATCACCTAATATGTCTTATGAACTCCATACTAAAGTTTGGGCTCAATCTAACGGTAAATAGAATATATATGAAATTGTTACCATTATAACTTAAGAACAGAATTACATTGTTCATCAAATATTTCAAACTTTCGAAATTTCTTTCTCTAAGCATAGACCTTCAGTTTCAAATCTGATCGGTCACAGTGTATTAATATGTCTTAGGGATTCTATATCAAATTTTGAGGTTGATCTAACGGTCAAATAGGTCAGAATTCTATATTTTACTGAGACAACTTAGTAACAGAACTACAGGGGTAACTAATTTACTCAAACTTATAGGATTTATTTCTCCAAGTACAGACTTCTATTTTCAAATCCGAACGGTCAAAGTTTAGTAATATGTCTTAGGATTAACATATTAAAATTTTAGCTAAATCCAACGGTGAAAACAATTAATAGAAATTTATCACCACAGTAACTCGAAAATAAGAAATTATAATCATGAAAACCAAATTTTACACAAGTCAATAGATAACTACCATTACCAAATTTTTAACATATTCATATTCGTATTCATGATCATAACAAGAAAGGATTAGCTCCCCTTCATCAAAGTCAAGCAATTGGAACCATATTTCTAACTACAAAATTCTAGAAATTAAGTTGAGTTAGCTCCCCTTACCTCATGAAGACTAAAACACCTTAAACTCTTCTTCAAAAAGAGCAACTCCTCTCCTCCTTGCTAGACCAAGTCTGCCTCCACACTTAGGACACTTAGGATTTCGTTCACCTCCCACCAAGGACCTCTCTACTCTCCTCCAAAACTCCAAATCTGATTTGGAATTAAAAGAAGATGCCTTAGACAACTAAGGACCCATGCACTTGGCACTTAACAATAATAAACAACCAATGGACCATCCTAAACCATTTTCCAGCCCTAAAACATGGTAGGAAAGTCTCCAAAGGGTCCCAAAATGTTCTCCTAGTGCAGAACACAACCTACTCACTCCAAAAAGTTGCAACTTGTAAAAATACACCTAAAATTAAGGTTGGACGCTAGCCCCTGGACAGTAAAACTGTCACGTTTTCCCCAGCTCAGTTAGACCCCTTCCCGAAGTCCAAAATATGCGTTTGAGTAGTCAAATTGAAGCTCTTTGAGTCTAGTTTCCAATAAAACAAGAATCAACTCAATTGATATTTTACTAAGAATAATAATTTCACTCCCCAGAGTCCCAAAATATTTTCGAAAACCATTGCTCTGATACCAAAATGTAACACCCTAATATTTTAAAGGGTATTACTGATAGTAGAGACTAAATTAATTTGATATCTCATATAAACAATCAAACTTTATTTCAATTACTCCAAAGTACAATACCAAACTTACACACTTTAACAATATAGTCTTCACCATTGAAATTTCAACTTATAAGTTTTACACAACATAATCTTCCCAATACAAATTTATTCTTTTTACAAAAATCCCTGAAAGTTTTTCCCCGCATCTCTCTCATCTCTAAGCTTTTTCAACCGCATCTGCAACATTATCTAATCACATATAACATGAGTTATATGATCATAGTACAAACAAATAAGGGTAAGCCAACCATATCATAAAATCATTAAACTTGTAATAAAAATATTATAATCATGTATTTCTGCAATTGATAAAATATCCTTATTCCGATGTCATTAATTCATCATTATCAAAATCATCTTTTCCATTTCCATAAATCTTACAAGTGTACCATGCTTACTCATGAAGCCTTATGGTCAGACCGCTCTCTGCCTGCTTCCTTAAGCCTCACTTATATACTATGTCTTACTTTCTGAAGCCTTATGGTCAGACCCCTCTCTGCCTGCTTCTATATAACTTACGAATCATACGTTTATGTCAAAGCCTTATGGTCAGACCACTTTCTGCCTGCTTTCATAAACCTCAGGTGTTACGTTGCTTATACCAAACTCTCATGGTATAACTCGAACATACTACTCCCGGTAGTAAACATCATTTCATAAGTAATGATTTCTCATATCCACTCCAACATTTCATAAAACCAACAATTCATACCCTCTTATCCACCTAACTCAATCATGTTCATTCTTTAATCATGAATTCATAATAACCCGTTTTGGTATCAATAAATTAAACATATTGCCATATATCATGCTTCATATTATAAACTCATTTTTCTCATAACGAGTATAACTCAACATATTTTCACCAAACAAAGATCATGGATCAACCAAAATATATCAACATATCGTAGGAACTACATATTAAAGTCTGGGCTCAATGTAATGATAAATAAAATATATATGAAATTTTTACCATGATAATATTATGCATCTACAATCAACTTGTTTTATTTTATTTTCATCCTAGTAGAGATTTTTCTTTACCCCAATTGGTCACCGGAGAGGACCCAGATGTCTGAACGCATCAAACTCACCTTCGACGCCAGCACATATGACTAGTCACAACTGACTGGACCAGGCCAGGGCTGCTCTATGATCAGGGATGTGCCAACTCAGGTTTTTAAGGTTCCTCTATCCTACCAACAAAGGGAGGCCCTCAATAATTAATCAATTTATTTATTTAATTTATCTACCTTGTTGTCTTATGCTCTAAATCTAAAATGCCTAATTTTAATATTTTTACTTCCTCTCACAACAACCTCAAACAGTATCTGTATATCTATTTAATACTCATATATAAGCTATTACAGAACCCTTACTCCAGACCTTCCAACAAGATCAATTTCAGCCAACAAACTCATTCAATAAATTCATCACATCACAACATGTACAATTTAACAGTTTCAGTTATAACACCCAATATAATAAAAGTCATAAAACAGTTTCGCAAGAGAACACCAGTTCAACATTCGTATATTTATAAATTCATACAAAAATAATTAGTTGCCCTTACCATCAAAATAATATTAATATAAAAATTCAGGGGAAACAAGAAGTTGAATCTGGCAGAGCCGGTTAGACAACTTCTCATCCTTCCACAAAGATGCAATAAAAAGAATAGATAAAACAATAAAATTTCTGGGGAAACAAGAAGTTGAATCTGGCAGAGCCGGTTAGACAACTTCACATCCTTCCAAAAATACAATATAAAGATATAAAAAAACAACAACAAAAGCTTTGGGGAAACAAGAAGTTGAATCTGGCAGAGCCGGTTAGACAACTTCTCGTCCTTCCAAAAATACAATATAAAGATATAAGAAACAACCAAAGTTTTGGGGAAACAAGAAGTTGAATCTGGCAGAGCCGGTTAGACAACTTCTCGTCCTTCCAAAAATACCATATATAGATATAAGAAACAACCAAAGCTTTGGGGAAACAAGAAGTTGAATCTGGCAGAGCCGGTTAGACAACTTCTCGTCCTTCCAAAAATACAAAAGAAACAAATAAATGTTCTCATTCAAAATTCGAGACCATACAGCAACAAAATACTACATATTCAAGATTTAGGATTAGAGAAAAGCAAAGTATAAGAGTGGCTTCCCTTACCTCTATTACAGACTTAATCTCCTCGCTCTCTGAAAACTTCCAGAATATCCCCTTTGCAATTAGAAATTCTTCCAACTCTCTTCTCTCAACATTTTTCTAAGTTCTTTGGTGTAAATTTTCAGCCTTCCCCCTTGGCTATTTATAGTAAAAAAATTTACTATTCATTTTTACTATTCATTTGTACTATTCATTTTTTTATTCATTTTACTATTACAAAAATAATTTTTTTTTTATTTGCAAATTGGTGAATTCTGATCTCAAAGCTACGTGTAACACTTATCCTTTCCAAAAATAATTTTTTTTTTACTATTCACTTTTTACTATTCACTTTTTACTATTCACAATTTACTATTCACTATTTTTTTTTTTAATTTTTTTTTTTATCTAGTATCTAACTTACAAATATTTTCAAGGATCTTACAAACTACCCTATGGAGTGTTCATTAGCAAAATATTTTCTCTCAGTGGCATTAATCTCACTAGTGAAATCAAGGTCACTTGCGACAAAGCTAATCAAATGGGTAAGGCAATACTAACATGTATTGGTCTGAAGAAAACTGTTCTAGGTTGGATTTTCAGTGATATACAAAACTCAACCAAAAATCAAGATGAATTACCTGACTCTAACAGTGAACAAATATTACCATCTCTTATGTCTGAATTTGAAAAGTGTGTGGTAAATAGTTTTGAGAAGGTCTCCAAAAGAGCTAACCTGATGAAGAAATCTCTTATGAAAATGAATGAGAAGATGGATGAAATTATAGAGAATAATGTGGAAAGTTCTACATCGACAGAAGAATCAATAGATAAAGATGATGAGACCAGTGAAGAAAATTCTATGGAGTCATCTGAAACAGAATAAAGGTCTTGACTGTTTAGATGTTTGGTTTTAGTTTGTTTGTTTAGATGTTTTGACTGTTTCTTTTGTAGTAATGGCTTTATATGTCATATTTCTTTTGGTTATTCTGATTGTAATAATGGTTTAAGTCATTGAAATCAGAATTATTTCTATATTGAGTACCTCATTATGTTTGAATTAAGTCGATTGTGTTGTGTATGAAGTTGAATGCTTTACTGTTTATCATCGCATTCATACATTTATACACACGGATTATACCTTTAATAATTGTTGCATTATAATGATTCTAAAATGCTTGATCTGGAAAAGATCTTGAAAGGTTTTGCACGAACATTGCTTCTAGATGAACTACTAGAGATCCAATTCATTTGGAAAGCAATAAAGTCGATTGTAATAGTGGATTAATCGATTACTATTTAACATGGGTTATAAGTTCCATGATTTGGAATTTGGTTATTCGGTTTATTGATCATATTCTGTTGATTGTTCTTTTTCAATATATCTTTGTTCTATAATTGATTGAAATGACTTGAGATATTATTGAGATTGTTGATTGATATTGTATCTATGCTTCATTGATGTGTTTACACAATTTCTGATATGATACAATATTGTCACATGCTTATACATGCTCTGAAATGTTCTTTGAATACTGCATTGTGCATTTAGGTTTTGATGATAAAACATGCATAATGGCAAGGGGAGCATTGCATGGGATCTTAGATAATTTCACATGCCTACACTTAAGGGGATATTATATCTTTATCATGTGATTATCTGTGACAGGGGGAGCATCATTGTTTGATTAATATGATTTACTAATACATCTCTGAATAACTGTTTGTCAGCATATCATTATCATAAGGCATACCTTTTTTTGCTAATGCACAAAGGGGGAGAATACAGGGAGAATGCTCTAATATTCATTTTGAGCTCTGAGATACATTTTGTTTGCTCTTATATACTCTGATATGTTCTGATATGAATTGATATGTTTTTTGCTCTAAATAAAAAATGAGAATATTTCAACGTTTGCTCTGATCATTTACTAATCATTTGCTCTGATACATTTTGATATGATATGATTTGATTTGTACAATGTGGTTGTTTATTAATCATGGTTGTGCATCATCAAAAAAGGGGGAGATTGTTGAGATTATTGATAAGGGGAGCACTGGTTTAGCCAAACCTTACAATCTCAAAGAACTTCTGGTTTTTGATAATGAAAACATTATTAACAACATGTGTTGTTATGTGTTGTTTATGTGTTACATGTTCATAGCTTTCATGTTTATGATTATTTGAGAACATGTGTGTGTTGATTCTGTCATTGTTGTAATTCACTGTGTTTTACATGAGATCTTATCTGTGAATGCATGACATATGTTTTAGAAAAGGAAAACCACATGCACTTTTGTTTAACTTATAATATGTGGCAAAACAATAGTTTTAAGTCGACTTCATTATGAAGTAAGTCAATTAAAACTCGTGGCTTTGCACACTTTTTCAAAGTGTGCTGTGAGTATTTTTGGAAATAAATTTTTTCAAAACTACATTGAAGTATTATAAAGTCGATTGTATGCACAAGCTACTCGACTAAGTTAGTTATGTTTTGAAATTCTGTTAATGCTTGTGATGTCTAACGACTATATTTTATATCTTTGACCAAACATTGATTGTGAGTCAATTGTATTAAATGCCAAAGCAATTAATTTGGTTGAAGACCTCCTCTAGGTCTTTTACATGTTGTCGTCCATTGACCGAACGGACTACCATGTTATCCACGTATATATCCATGCACCGACCGATCTAGTCTGAGAAAATCCTGTCCATCAGGCGTTGGTATGTAGCTCTAGCATTCTTCAAACCGAAAGGCATGACTTCGTAGAAAAAGTTGGCCTTGTCGGTAATAAACGCGGTTTTATCTTGATCTGAAGCATACATAGGAATCTGGTTGTAACTAGAGTACGCGTCCAGGAAACTCAACATCTTGTGGTCGGACGCCCCATCAACTATGGCATCGATACTGGGTAGGGGATGGGAGTCCTTGGGACAAGCTTTGTTTAAATCCGTGTACTCGATGCACATACGCCACTTCCCACTAGCTTTCTTGACCATGACCACGTTGGCGAGCCAAGTGGTGTATGTCACTTCCCTGACAAATCCGGCCTTCCTCAACTTACTCACTTCTTCCTCTATAGCCTTCCAATTTTCTTCTCCCACTCTTTGCTTCTTCTGGGCAATCGGTCGGACTTCTCTGGACAGGGCTACCTTGTGCGACATGACCGAGGGATGGATTCCCGTCATGTCGGCGGCCGTCCAAGAAAATAGGTCCCTATTGTGCCATAGGACCGACCTGATCTCTTTTTCCATCTCGAATTCTAGTCCCCTAGCCATTATTGTGGTTTGGGAGTCATTTTCCCAACTAAGACTAGTTGTGTTTCTCCCAATGGTTCTAGCCGGTCTTCGATATTTGTTCGCGGGTCGAGGTCCGCCATAGCCACTTTTGACCGATTGGTTTTCCTCCTGGCTGTCTTGGGTGAAGTTTTAGGCCAGTCGCGTAGCATTCTTTCGTTGTCCTCTAATCTGCCTGTGTTGAGATTGTTGATAAGGGGAGCACTGATTTAGCCAAACCTTACAATCTCAAAGAACTTCTGGTTTTTGATGATGACAACATTATTAATAACAACATGTGTTGTTTATGTGTTACATGTTCATAACTTTCATGTTTTATGATTATTTGAGAACATGTTTGTGTTGATTTCGTCATTCCTGCAATTCACTGTGTTTTACATGAGATCTTATTTGTGAATGCATGACATATGTTTTAGAAAAGGACAACCATATTCAGTTTTGTTGAACTTATAATATGTGGCAAAACAATAGTTTTTAATCGACTTCATTATGAAGTAAGTCGATTAAAACTCATGGCTTTACACAAAATTTTTCCAAGTGTGCTGTGAGTATTTTTGGAAAGAAAGTTTTTCAAAACTGCGTTGAAGTATTACAAAGTCAATTGTATGCGCAAGCTACTCGACTTAGTTAGTTATGTTTTAAAATTTTGTTAATGCTTGTGATGTCTAACGATTATATTTTATATCTTTCACCAAGCATTGATTGTGAGTCAACTGTATTAAATGCGAAATCAATTAAGTTGGTTTGACTGCTACTAACTATTATAACTATCTGAGTATAATCGACTCTATTAGTAGCATAGTCGACTTAGGAGCGTCAGTTTTATGGAAAACTATATATGGACGAGAATTTTATTTCCGTAGAGACTTTTGTGAATCTAACGTTTTGATTGAATTGTTTCAGATTATTGATCTCTGGTAGAACGTGCTAAAGCTCCATGAATCCATCAAGAAAGACCGAGGTGTTCATTCTTTGGTGATTGCTTGACGAGCATTAATTTGTGCGCATTGACTGATTGATCAACCTGCACTTGAGGTGTCTGATACGTGATCAACTTCTTCTCTCAATCTTGCGAAGATTGTAGTTGCCCTGTTGTGACTACAGGAAGAGAACGTGTGGCGTTATGGACTTTGAGGATTGGTCAAAGTGATTAAAGACTGCAGGAGAAGGGACATCTTGCTGCTATTCTTTGTTTGTCCATGCCTATATTTTGATTAGGGGGTTAGAGAGGTGTTTTATATTTTGACCTGGAGGTCGCTATAAAAGTCTTGTTGTAAAAACCTTGATCATTATAGTGCATTTGCTTCCAAGGATTGGTAGGACACTAGATGTAGGCAGTTTGGCCGAACTAGTATAAAAATTTGCGTTTGAATTCTCTATCCCTCCACTCTTAATTTTGTAAGTCGACTTTACTTTTCACGTAGTTAACTATTTTCGCTGCACTTAAAAAATCTTATTCCTTGCGATTCAAGAAACTTTTGAAAGATCATCCTTTTGTGAAAAAGATTTTTAAAAGACTTTGATTTTTGTGTTTCACCAATTCACCCCCCCCCCCCCCCCCCCCCCCCCCCCTCTCTTGGAATTGAAACTAAGTCATTCTATTTTCAACAGCCTGGACTGTGCATATCGTTCCCCTGCTAGACGGGTACTTCATGCTAAGGTGGGGGGGTTGATACGATAGCTCCAAAGGCGTTCAAGCACGGCCGTCTGATGACAAATTTCTGAACACCGAAAACGGTGCCAAAAACTTGTAACCTCGACAAGTGTGACCGAATCGTATCAAGTAATAAACTTGGTAAGACCAAGTATCGTTCTCCCAAAGGACTCACGGCCTAGTTAGTTATATGACTTCTTGATTATTTAAGACTTGTGAAAATAAACAAATTCTTGAGGTTTCAAATGCAAAAGACAAAAAGTAAACATGTATGCATGAGTTTTGATCAATGGAAAGAAGAACACAAACACTTGGAACGAATTATATGGATGAGTATGTTGTTGGGGTAATCAATTTCATCTTATCCACTCTCATATATTTAAGAATTTATCATTTTTTTCATCAATGTTAATGTCACTCTTTAAATTACCTTAAACCCGATGTCTCGGCGAAAAAAGCCTAATCATAATCAATAGTTTACAATGTCTTGTCTCCCTAGCAATTAATCATGCATTATAGTGAACGGAAACTTAACGGCAACCAACCATCATATTCCTATGTCTAGGTTTATACTACTGTTGGGAGAGTTTCCCCGGATGTAGATTTTACCGTATGTGTCCATATCAATAAAACCAATAATAATGACATCGAATGAGTTAAACAATGCATGCTTTGAGCAAAGAAGAAAAACCCTAACTAATGATGAAAGAAAGCATGTATAATAAATATGATGTTTAAACACAAAATTCCATATATGAGAGCTTCAAAATATTTCATTGATTCCCCAACAACAATACAAAGTTTAGTTCACCATATTCATGGTGACACTAGATGAACAATAATGAAAGAATGGAAGAGATAGAAACACCCTAGAAAGAGAAGAGGAGAGCCGTCACCATCTCCAATTCTACCCGCAAGGGGTGAAAAGTGTGTTTTGCGTCTTCTCCAGCCAAAGATACAAACCCTAGGAAGTCCTAAAGCTTATATACTATTCTAAAAATTACAGAAAAGTAGGCCTAAGCCCAAAATAATGGCGCTCAGCGGTAAGTGCGTGTGTTGAATTCTTCCCCTCAGTTGCACTTTCACCCCTCAGCGGTGCCAACGAGTGTTAACTAACGCCGCTCAGCGGTAAGTGCGTGTGTTGAATTCTTCCCCTCAACTGCACTTTAACCCCTCAACGGTGCCAACGAGTGTTAAGTAGTGCCGCTGAGCGGTAAAATGGCGCTGAGCGGTACTTACGGCTTCTCTTCTTTTGCACTTTTTGAGTTCTTTTCTGATTCCATCTCTATCCTTCTTCACTTCTTTCATCAAATTCACCTTAAAACCTGCATAAAACACTAAAATCAAGCATCAACCTATCCAACTCTCTTATTTCCAAAAATATAAACAAAAGCATGATTCCAAGCTAGTTTCTAAGTGTTAAGGTTGCTTTTAGTATCAATTTTAAGCATGAAAATAACAGTGTTTCAACTGTTATACCCGTCCTAAGAGGACATTGTATGAGGTGTTGGCCTCCACTAATAGAAAACATACTCGCTTCTCCTCACTGTCCCGATTGATCCCGACGCGTGTGCGCAGGTTCACGTAGCCCCAGGTGTTGACCCTTTCGCCCGCAAAACCCACTATTTGATCGTTGTAGGAGACGATAAGGTCATCTGAGATATCCATCTTCTGGAATGTCTTCTAGTAGAGGATGTTCACCGAACTGCCTTTGTCGACTAGCACCTTGCTTATGCTTGTCGCAACCGGAATCGTGACGGGGAATGACTGGCGAGACTCTTTAAAACTAATTAATGATTTGAAAATACGAGTTTGGAGACGCTATCATAGTTTATTCTTGAAAACTATGGAAAAACCATACAATAAATACATGGTCTACGAAATCAGAGTTTTGAGTTCGGGAGTCGGTTACACATATGAAAGGTGTTAGCACCCTACAACTCCTGACTGAAAGCAGTACCTTTAATTAAACGTGCAAGGTTGATGTGGTTTTCAAAATGGTTATTTTCCCCGAAAATAATAGTACAAGACAATAAAAATGGAAGAAAAATATTTTTGGAAAATTGAGAAACTGTTTGGAAAATTTATTTGGAAAATGATTAAGGATAATTTTGGATTTTTTGGGAGATGAACCTCACAAGGCATTGCCTTGCTCCTACGTATCTCCATTTTTTTATGGAGAATCAAGGATCACATAGTTCTGACATAGATTAAATGCATCAAAATTTGATATATTTTTTAGCTTTTTGGAGAACTTATATATTTTTTGTTAGTATTTTGATATAATATTTAGATTTTGCGTAATGAGCACTAGGCTGATCGCACGAGTACTCATACGAATTTTTGGTTTGTTTTATTGTTTTGCGTAATAAGTACTAGGTTGATCGCACAAGTACTTATACGACTTTTTGGTTTATTTTATTGTTTTGCGTATTGAGTATTAGGCGGATGATGGCACGAGTACTCATACGACTTTTTATGGTTTATTTTATTTTTTTGCATATTGATTACTAGGCGGATGATGGCACGAGTACTCATACGGCTATTTATATTATTATTTATTTTTCTATCTTTTATCATTTTGATTTATTTATTTTTGAATTGTTTTTTTTAAGAAGAGATGAGTTGAAAGATCTATTACACACAAATGTAAAAAGCATAAAATAAAACAAATGTTGTAGAAAACAAGATAAATTTACAAACATAAAAAAATTATTAAAATGCATACACAAAGGGAATGAGAAGAATATGTGTACCTTGTTGAGGATTTGAATAATTGAGGAAAACCTTACTTGCAATAAGTTTGTGAGAAGAGGTAGATGAAAGGTGAAAAAGATTATCTTGGAGTAGAAATGTTGTATTAGTTTTAATGTGTATAGAGGGATTAGGAAATGGTAAAGTGTGTGAGAAAAATGTAGAGTTTTGGGATGGAATGAGGAAATTTTGAGAGAGAAGAGATGGATATTATATAATTGAGTGTGAAAAATGGAGTGAAGAATGGATGAGTATTTATAGAGTTAAGGATGGAGAAAGTGTTAAATAAAATATAATTTTTTTTAAAAGTGAGTGGAAAAATAGAAAAAGTTAAGGTGGAAAATAAGTAAAAGAAATAATATAATTCTTTCACTTATTTTCCACCTTAACTTTTTCTAGTTTTCCACTCACTTTTAAAAAAATTATATTTTATTTAACACTTTCTCCATCCTTCCGTTAACAACTTTCAGTTTGTTATAAAACACTTACCACATTCGGGTAGTAGTCACCCTTCATTTGAACAAAGGTGCATAAACCTTGATGATCAAGTTTTTCTGGAAATGTGAAGCCTTCAGTTCTGAAAAGAGATAGCTCAATTGATTTGTGTGGAACCACTTCCTTGATATTCTTCCAACATATATATCTTTCTCTAGCGTCGTTGTCACTAATCCACCCTGAAGGACTTGCATTTCTTTCGGATGGAGGAACACACTTGGTACGCTTAGATGAGGATGAGGATGCCATTTTTCACAAAATTCATAGAACACCTTTCACAGAAGTTTCTATGGTTTTGAGTATCACAACTATAGAAACATGCATTTATGGCGCGAACCAAGATACAAATACACTTCAAGCCAACTTAAAATTTCAAAATAGAGAAAGCCCAAAATAGAGATATCTAGTCGATTTCATTAATTGTAAAGTTAACTTCTGTATGACAGAAGGTTTTCACAAAAACAGAAACATTTATATAGCAACATGTAATCGACTATGTACTTAACCCAATCGATTAAAAGTCGCGAAAATGGATTTTCACATAAAACAATCTCAATCAATCAATCAACAATCATACATTCATCAAACAATCATTCAAACAAATATCATGCATGATGCAGTGAGATAATAATCGTTACCACTTGTAGATACTCAAGAAGTTTGATATCATCAAGTTAGTTCATTCATGAGTTCTGCACTGCTACAACATCATTTTCTTTCCTGCAAAACAACTTAGATTTTTTATGCAGGTACCCATTTGAATTTAGGTCCTTGTTTGTTAGCAGAAAGTTGTTCCTTGGGAATCCATCTATATAATCCTTTAGGAACTTCAACCTTTCTATAAAAGCAGTTTCTAACATTATCTCCAATATTATTACAATAGAAACATGCATGTGTAAAAGGCTTACTTATATCAACAAATTTCTTTGTGTTTGTCTTGTTGCTTTGAGCTTTGTAGCCAATGCCTTGTCTGAATACAGCTCTTCCAGATGCCTTCAGCACAACATCCAAGTTGCCTCTACTCTGTGTGAACTTTGCTAACGTGCAAGTCGAGTAATGAATATTTTCAACCAATATAGGACAGTTTTGAAAATCCTTTTTAGCACACTTTGTTTCAGCATTACTTTTCTTCACAGACTCTAAAGCATCATTTAACTCCTTTTCCAGTCTTTCATTCTCCTCAACCAGATTGTTGATTTTGTGATCATAGTCTCTTCTTTCATATAGGAGTCGATTGACCTTATATTGCAGTCGCATGGCTTCAGCATGAACCTCTTGAAATGCATCACGCAGCATGTCATATTTGACCTCAATTGGCTTATTCTCGAATTCTTCATCACTATCATATTATTTTTTGTTGAGCCAGCCATGAAGCAGATGTTGGATTCTTCTTCACGATCACAATCTTCATCACTAGAAGAATATGTATCACTGTTTTCCCAAGCAATATATGCGCTTTTCTGCTTCCTGCTCTTGTCTTGAGGAAATCTTCTGCTTGTTCTTTGCTTGACTTTCAGGTCTAGACATTCAGGTTTAATGTGACCCTCTTTGCCACACTCATAACACTGAACAACATTTGATCTTGTAGCTTTCTTTGCTTTGCCATTACCTGCATGGTCAGTAAGTTGACTTTTATTTTTCATAAACCGATTAAACTTTCTTACCACCATGGACATCAGCTCATTGTTGTCCAGTTCAGCGTCAGATTCATCCTCAGATGATACAATCTTTGAGGCTTTTTTGCTAGTGGCTTTCAAGGCTATGGGCTTGTTTTCTTCAATTTCTTCCTCTTCTTTTAGTCTTCCAAGTTCAAGCTCATGTTCTCTTAGCTTGCCGAACAAGGTAGCCATATTCATGCTTGTAAGATCTCTTGATTTAGATATTGTAGTAACCTTGGGTTGCCAGCATCTATTCATACTTTTTAATATCTTGATATTGATCTCTTCTTTGTCAAACACTTTTCCTAGAGCCATCAGATGGTTGACTATGTGAATAAATATTTTTTGTACTTCATATATAGTCTCTCCAGCCTTCATCCTAAATAGTTCATACTCTTGTATCAATGAGTTCTTTCTGGCTCATTTGACTTCTTCTATGCCTTCATCTGTGACCTCCAAAACGTCCCACATTTCCTTTGCTGTCTTGCACTATGAAATCCTGAAAACTTAATCCATAGTTAGTGCAGAAGCAATTACATTACGTGCTTTGACATCATATTATGCCCTACGGTTTTCATCTTGACTCCACTCAGAAAAAAATTTCAAAACAGTTTTTCCATTAATAACATGAGTTGGCTCATATGGACCGTTTAGTGTTGCATCCCAAACACCTTTATCCACGGATTCAAGAAAGATTTGCATCCAGATTTTCCAAAACGCATAGTTTTAACCAGCAAATAGTGGTGGTCTATTTGTTCATGCACCTTCACCAAAGGTTTGAAAACTAAAAGTCATTTTCCAGGAATAGTCGACTTAAAGAAAAAGTAATCAACTTGTTTTTAAAATATCTTATGAAAACCAGCTCTGATGTCAATTGTTGAAAATAGAATGGCTTAATTTCAATACCAAGAGGGGGGTGAATTGGTGAAACACAAAAATCAGAGTCTTTTAAAAATCTTTTTCAAAAAAGGATGATCTTTCAAAAGTTTCTTGAATCGCAAGGAATAAGATTTTTTAAGTGCAGCGGATATAGTTGACTACGTGAAAAGTAAAGTCGACTTAGAAAATTAAAAGTGCAGGGATAGAGAATTCAAACATAGGCATATAAATTCCTACATTCAGTGTCCTTCCAATCCCAGGAAGAAAATGCATTATAATGATCAAGGTTTTTACAACAAGGATTTTATAGCGACTTCCACGTAAAAATATAAAACACCTCTCTAATCCTCTAATCAAAATATAGGCACAAAAAAAGAACAACAACAAGATGTCCCCTCTCCTGCAGTCTTTAATCTCTTTGAACAATCCCCAAAGTATAGAACGCCACACGTTCTCTTCCTGTAGTCACAATAGGATAGCCACAATCTTCACAAGATTGAGAGAAGAACTTGATCACGTATCAGACACCTCAAGTGCAGGTTGATCAATCAGTCAATGCGCACATATTCTTGCTTGTCAAGCAATCACCAAATAATGAACACCTCGGTCTTTCTTGATGGATTCGTGGAGCATTAGCACGTTCTACCAGAGATCAATAATCTGAAACAATTCAATCAAAACGTTAGATTCACAAAAGTCTATTCAGAAATCAAATTTGCGTCTATATATAGTTTTCCATAAAACTGACGCTCCTAAGTCGACTATGATACTAATAAAGTCGATTATACTCAAACAATTATAACAGTTAGTAGCAGTCAAACCAACTTAATTGATTTCGCATTTAATACAATTGACTCACAATCAATGCTTGGTAATACTTCAAGCATACAATCGACTTTGTAATACTTCAATGCAGTTTTGAAAAACTTTCTTTCCAAAAATACTCACAGCACACTTCGAAAAATTTTGTGCAAAGTCACGAGTTTTAATCGACTTACTTCATAATGAAGTCGACTTAAAACTGCTGTTTTGCCACATATTATAAGTTCAACAAAAGTGCATGTGGTTTTCCTTTCCTCAAACATATGTCATGCATTCATAGATAAGATCTCATGTAAAACACAATGAATTGCAGCAATGACAGAATCAACACAAACATGTTCTCAAATAATCATAAACATGAAAGCTATGAACATGTAACACATAAACAACACATAAAAACACATGTTGTTATTAATAATGTTGTCATCATCGAAAACCAGAAGTTCTTTGAGATTGTAAGGTTTGGCTAAATCAGTGCTCCCCTTATCAACAATCTCAACAGAGGCGGATCAGAGGACAACGAGAGAATGCTACGTAGCTGGCCTAAAACTTCACCCGGACGGCCAAGAGGAAAACCAATCGGTCAGAAGTGGCTATGGCGGACCTCGACCCGCGAACAAATATCGAAGACCGGCTAGAACCATTGGGAGAAACACAACCAGTCTTAGTTGGGAAAATGACTCCCAAACCACAATAATGGCTAGGGGACTAGAATTAGAGATGGAAAAAGAGATCAGGTCGGTCCTATGGGACAATAGGGACTTATTTTCTTGGACGGCCGCCGACATGCCGGGAATCCATCCCTTTTTGAGGAGGATGCTAAACCAGTGAAACAACCTCAAGGAAGACTGAATCCTCAACTGATGGGGGTTGTAAAGAAAAAGGACACCAAGTTGCTACAAACAGGTCTTATATATTGAAATTCTGACAACACTTGGGTGGGCCCTATACATGTGGTTCCCAAGAAATATGGAATCACAATGGTCAAGAACTAGAAAGACAAGTTGACTCTTATTCAAGACAGAAGTGGGTCACATAATTAAGTAGTTGACCATCTTAGTAGGATTGAAAAGGGAAAAGATAACATTCCTATCCAGGATGACTTTTCGAATGAAGTCCTACTAGCATTCCTTCCACCATGAAGGAGGTAAGTTCCCTCATACTTTTTCTTTGCATTTTATATATAAGGCATACATTGAGGACAATGCATAGTTTAAGTGTGGGGGTGTGGGGAAACAATTAATTTTGTTCCCTATTTTGTTTTTTTTTAATAAATATTTGCATTGGATTTGAGAAGTTGAATCAGTAACTGGAATGATCATGAATTCAAGAAAAAAAATGAGTCATGTTGATATGAGTGGATTGCTTCTATGATTTGCTGATTGAGTTGACTTGAGAATTTCTTGATTAAATCTTTTTCGAAAGAAATTTGAACCATGTGAATTTTGAGCCTAATGATAAGGATGGACCACCATGTGACATACCTATTTTTCTTGAGTAATTTCCCCATGTTTTGTTGCTACTCTAATAGTTAGCTTGATTCTGTGTTGTGCAACTGAGGTGAATATGCATGATTTGATATGATTGAGACATTTCTTGTTTTAGCTACTTGGCCAAATAAACTTGTCCTAACATTAATCCATTAGAAACCCCTTTGAGCCTTAAGTCTATTTTTCTTGTTTTTAGTCATTGTCAGATGAGAAAAGAAGGAAAATAATATGTTCCTACCTTAGAAAAAGAAAAACAAAGAAGGCGTAATGGATTTTGTTAAAAATAAGTGATGAATAAGTGTGTGGGTGAGTTCCTCAACCGCAAAATAATAAAAAAGGGCAAAACGGAAGATGAAAAGTTGGAGTTTTAAAAAGAAAAAAAAAGAAAAAAAAGAGAAAGAAAAGTAAATCTTCCTTAAAAGAGCAAAAAATAGATTTGTTTTTGAAATCAAGTGTCACTACTCTTTCTATATTAATTTCAAAAACTCAAAAATTCCAAGAAAATTCCCTACCTTTGCCTTGGCCTCAATAAAACCTTAAAAAGCCCTCATGATCAATAATTGCATGTTTTCTGAAGTGTGTGAATGTTAGAGTCTTGCTAAATATCAATGTTGTCTACTTACATGGGTATTTTGAGTGTAAACGCAAGCCAAAAACACTTAAGAGAGTTGGGAAGAAATAGATACATTTTGAGTTGAGTGTTATCTTTCATATTTGATTTTCTTGGGAATTCAAAAAGGTCAACTCATGTGTGAAGAATAGAGTAATTTCATTTGTATGTCCATGACAAAGTAATGTCTAGATGATTGGTCTATGTTCGGTGCTATTCATTCTTTTGATCCAAATGCAAATATAGAATAAAATGACTCAGAACAAAGTCTTGGAATTAATCAATTTTTCCCAGGAGTGCAAAAGGATAAGTATGTGGGTGTGATGAGTGCATATTTATGCTTTAAAATTCAATTTTTTGATGAATTCATGTGCTTGAATGAGTGATTTAAAGAGGATTTGTTATGATTGGATATATTGTGTTTGGAAATAAAAGGGACTTAAAACGTAATTTTTAGTTGCATAAATTATTCATGGATATTCTTACATTTATTTTTGCAGCTGAAATTATAAGTTTTATTGGTCCAAATGGCAATTCAAGGCCTAAAATCAGATTTTGTTTGAAAAATAATATACAAATGGGCCAAACAGACAAACTTTACCCTTGCACCTCCTAAATTTCCTTACATACACCCCTCTTTTCTTAACCGGGCCCAATAGTTAAATTTTACCCTTACACCCTCATAATTCCCTATACACATCCCTCCTAAGCCAGACTCTCCCAGATTCTGCCACGTGGCAGTCCACCACTAATAGATCCAACCACTCAGATAATGCCATGTCACCATCTTCTTCAACCTTCAGAAATAGAAACCCTAATTCCCAATCCAAACCCTAGCCGCCGTTCCGCTTTCGCCAGTTCCACCGTGACAGCCTCCTCCACATTCTCGCACCACCGCACCATCCGCAACCATGACGCGACCTCATCACCGGATCTGCAACACCACTTCCTCCAAACCGCCACCATCGCGAGTCCATCATCGCGCTACCATGCCGTAAGTCGCCGTCGCACAGCAACCACCGTCATGCGCAACCTCCACGCCTCGCTTCAGGGCACAATCATCATCCTAATCGGATCGCAAGTCACTACCCAAAGCCGCCGCAGGAACGACCATCACAACGCCTCAATCATGCATCATTCTGCTCCGCCACACCTGCAAATCTCGAAATCCCGAACGCGAATCGCATCATCTCTTTCGCATAACCTGCACTCAGAAAACCAAGAACCAGAAACGCAAAGACGAGCAGCTAGCGATACACGGTTCTCTTCATCGGCGCAGGAGCAAAAGGGGAAGCCCTTTCCCCAATCTGAAACCCCTAATTAGGGAAGGAAGAGGGTAGCCACGTGTGAAGCCCTGATTGGTGCATGCAAGCTGGGTCAAAACTGGTCAAAGCAGGTCAATAAGTCTCCTCTGGTCAAAGGTGATCAAACAGGGGTCTTTCTTGTAATTTCAGAAATTAAAAAAGGGGCTAAAGTACAGATAGAAGAAATTTTGGGGCTTATGTGTAAGTTTGCAAAGTCAGAAAAACTAAAGGATAAAACTCAGTTGTTGAATTAATTTAATTTGGGAATATCAACAGAAAATATCTTCTAAATAATTTATAATTATTTAAATCTTTTAGTTATTTGGAAGATATAAGATAAAAGATTCTGTCAACTGAATATTCAGAGTCCAAGCCCAATCAAGCCCTATATATAGAGACCAAGGGGAAGTAGAAAAAGGGACTTCACTTCATTCATTCATTCACCACTTCTCTCACTTTTCTTTCATCTTGTATTCAACTCCATTCATGGAGAGCTAAGCATCTATGGCTATTCTGCTGTAATTCCATTATGGATTCTGAGGTTAGGTTGAGTTAATGAAATTGTTTATTTTGATTATTGATTTAAGTTGTTCTCTCTCTATGTCTTTCATCTCTCTATCAAATTAAAAGCAAAGATTTTTGCATCATGTTTGAATCTACATGCATATTGATTATATGAGTTCTAGGGTTTTTGGGTTTAATTGAGAATCTACTTTGATTTAATTTAGGAACTTTCATATGATTAAAAGGTTTTTACTATCAATTGAGAATGTACTTTGATTGGTAGTAATAATTTCAACTATAATCAATTGAGAATTTACTTTGATTGATTAGCTTTTAACTTAGTTAGAAGATTTAAGAATAGACATGATTAAACACAATAGAATTGGATTGAGAATGTACTTTGGTTGAATTTATTGTGAATAATCTAGAAAGGTTTTGCATTTGATTGAGAATTTACTTTGGTTAATTGCATGATCGCCCTCAAATCAATTAAGAATATACTTTAATTAATTTGAAACTTGAACAATAATCAATTGAACAATGATTTGTGAATAACTGATGATGAATCTATCTTGGAAAGTAGTGGAATTAGCCTATTTCTTCATAATTATTTCTAAGTTTTCTCTTTCTTTAAACATTCTCACTTTTATTCATAAGCATTACATAACATTCATAAGAGTCATATATTCCAAAGCAATTCAATGTTCGTAGGGAGACGACTTAGGGTTACTTTAGCCCTATCTACTTTTTTAGATACTACTTGGCAATACTGAAGTTGCCTTGAAAAGTAGTATTAATTTGATAGCTTCAACGACAATTTATCAATGAGGCAAGAGTAGGACGGAGTGCAAGAGTTGTGCAGGCAGCCGAGAATGCCTGCATGAAAGCCCAACCGTTCGGGTAAAGTTGGGTGGGAGCCACGTTGAGCACTCGAAGAACGCCTATTTGGAAGTCGGAGAAGGGCATAAGGATGTTCAAGTCGCGAAAGAGCGTTGAATAAGCATAGAAGAAATCTGAGAAGTATCCTTTCCGACCATTGCACGCCTACTCGGTCTTCTTGCAGACGACTATTTTAAAGTAGTCAGCATCTACCGCTGCCTTCACCATGCCAATGCTGCGGAGCAACTCTTTTAGCGAACGGCCGGTATAGAAGGATGAGGTGTAAAGCTTAACCTCGTGGGGAACCCAGTCATAGCTGGCAACAGTAGGCCAAGCTCTACATCTCCCATCCCACTCACTGGTGAAGTCGATGTTGATTCCCACCTACTCATCCTCATTGTCCTCAAGGATACGCGAGAAGTCCTCACTGCCCACTGGACCGGCTTGGTCGTTGGTGTGGGGATCTTGCCCACCGCCGGCACCCCACGTAGAAGAAGAGGACGCTGCCGACGGACTCATCACTTGGAGAAGACATGGTTACCTAAAAGATTGAAGGTTTGGAGCTGTTGAGAGGACAAAAGGTCAGGAAGAACGTTCGGGAGTCAAAGAGCTCGAGGGGAAAGTGAAAATGAGAGAGGACCCTACCACTATTTATAGGGGTGAAGGCAGTTCGCCAAACTCATCTAGGACGTACAAAGGGAAAAGATCTGATGGTTGAAACGTCGTGACGTTATGTTTTCTACCTTTTCTCGCTCTTTTTTACAGCCAGAGATGTGACGTTTGTTGAACTGTCATGACCTCAAAAGCTAAAGAATCCTAAGTCGATCGGTGAGACTTGAAAAACCCTACGCAATATTTAAGATCTTGCTAGGACTAGGGGGGTCTATGTTATTATGGGCTTATAGTTGACCGATCAGATACGGTGACAAACTGGGTGAAAAGGACCGAGTAATAAACGAACGTGTAAGAAAGCACACAGTCACTCAGTCCCGACAACAGTTGAGCAAAGTTAAAATGCAATTATTGTTACAACAGCTACTAATGAGTGATTAAGGTTTGCATTAATGATCATTAAGAGGTAAATTAATTAGTCAGATTCTTATAAACTCTAAAAGTAGAGAATTAATTTCGAGGTAAACTCACTTTTTTTCATAATTGAATTATTATAGACCTATAGAGAAAGATTTTGAATTGAAGGTCAGAGTGTATTATGCAAGTCACCTCCTCTCCCCTACACCGATCGGTTAAACAGAGCAAGAAGCGGAGCAGACGTTCGACGAAGACAGAAACTTTACACAAACATCCTTCTCCCAATCCCACCGAAACAAATGTTATTCTTCAACTCAACTGCAAACAGCAAAAAGTACAAGAACTAGCCTCCATCTCAAATGTTTCGTACTATTATTATGCTAGAGGAGAAAGATAAAAATAAAGGAACAATATACATTAACGCGCATGCAAGGCATGCCTTGTAATTGTATTTGCAGATTTCCTTCCCTCATAAATACATGTCCTTTCTCTTCTTTTGAATTCTTCTACTCTTCTGTATTTTCTATCCAAGAAGTTCCTATGATACTATGGAGAACTTGCACAATAAATCATGGATAAGTCCTTATGCGCAGTACTCGTATGTCTGTTTTCTAAGCTAGCATTTACTCAATTTAAAAACATATTCATGGAGGCCAAAAAAAGCAAAAGAACATG
This sequence comes from Vigna angularis, assembly GCF_016808095.1. NCBI lineage: Eukaryota > Viridiplantae > Streptophyta > Magnoliopsida > Fabales > Fabaceae > Vigna > Vigna angularis. The sequence goes on from NC_068976.1 coordinate 34,763,936, forward strand.
AACTCACCGGTATTCAAGCTTAAATAGCATGAAACATACTTTATAACTGAATATGTTGGAATAAAACTGCAGTTACTGACTTACAAAATTGACTTGGAATTTACCATCATGCGTACCCTCACTCACAGAAGTTAAAATCTATAAAGCTCCAAATGACCAGTGCTCACTAAAAGAAGGGGACAGCAAAATCTAAGTGCATAAATAGGAAAGGCCATAATCAGTGTAATGTAAAACTGCGTTGTATCTTGGATCTCACTGCTTTAAAGCAATATTCACAAATGGTTTTATTGAAATTTTGGTTCTTCATAGAACTGAATGGGAATCAACCAAACCATGTAGCCGAGTTGAACCAACCTGTTTTCTTCTACATATCGACTCTTACTTTTTCAACCAAACTTTTCTGGACAAGTCCTCTGGCGTGCAATTCATTCAACAACTCCGAAGCTTCCTCAGCCAACCCTTCATAAATAATGCCTTCTACAAGAATAGAATACGTAGCCTCTGTAGGTTTACATCCTTTTGCCACCATATCGGCCAGAAAATCTATGGCCCAACTGGTTTGCCGAGCTTTACATAATGCCATCATAATTGAGTTGTAAATGAATACTTTTGGTCTAATTCCAAACCTTTTCATGTAATGGAAAAAATTTATAGCTTCGTGAACCTTTCCTTCCCGACTTAGGCCTCCAACTACTGAAGTGCAAGTAATTGGATCGGGCTTAAGACCCTTACTGCACATCTCTTCCAAAAGCTCTACAGCAAGTTTGGCTTTCCCCATCTTTAGAAGCCCGTCAATGATTATATTGTAAGTAATAATATCAGGTTTAAGACCTATTCTGTTCATCTCTTCGAAGAGTTCCACGGCACGCTCTGTTTTTCCGACCTTCAAAAGCCCATCAATTACTGTATTGTATGTAACAAGAGAAGGAGAGCACCCTTTGGAACATAGCTGCCTCAGTATCTCAACTGCATCATCCGCCTTCCCATTTTTGCATAGTGCAGTTAGCAAAATATTATAGGTCACTATATCTGGGTAACAACCCCTGGATACCATTATTTCCAAGTACTCAATTGCTCTATTAATACCTTTTTCATTACACAACCTTTGAATCAACGGATTGTAACTTCTGGAATTAGGAGTATGACCATGCTTTGGCATCATCTCCAAGACATTAAGGGCTTTTTCTAGTAAGCCCTTTTGGCACAAGAAATTGATCAAGATATTGAAAGTAACAACACTGGGGAAACACCCTTTACGAAGCATGTTAGCCATTAGTTTCATAGCATCCATCCATCTTCCACTGCTACACAAGCTACGCAATACAATATTATGGGAAATTACATCAGGCTGACAACCATAGGATGGCAATTTGTTTAAAAATCTAATTGCTTCATCCAACCTACCTTCATAACAAATCCCTTTTATAAGAACATTATAAGTAATCACATCAGGTTTGCATCCTTTCCTCCTCATCTCATTGAACAGTTTCATTGCCTGACCAACTCCACTTTCTTTACAAGCTGCATCAATCAATACAGTGCACGTAACTATATCTGGGTAAGACTTGTTTTGCATCTGTCTGTCAAGTACTTGCATGGCTTGCTTCAATTTCCCTCTATCACACAAACTACACAAAATTGCATCATATGTAGCAGCATTTGGAGCAACACTCATGCGATCCAAAATCCACAAGGCTTCTTCTGTGTCCCCTAATTTGCAATAACTACTGATTAAAACATTGTAACAGGTTACATCAATAACAGCTCCAGACTCCTCCAGAATTCCCATGATTCGAGTTGCATTCTTAGGCCTGCCAATCTCGCAAAACCCACGGATTAAAGCAGTACAAGCAATGACATCAGGGATCTTACCCTTATTAGTCAAATACTCAAGAAACTTAGAACTTTCCTCCAATTCCCCATTTCTAATCAACCTATGGAGATGACGTATCTCTGATTCTTCAAAATTCAGGGAATTATTGACCCTTGCTGAGGACTCCACCCCATTTAAAGCACATTTAGAAAATCTTTCAGAATGTTGCAGACTACCTTTCAAACCAGAACTTCCATATTTTGAACAAACAAACACGCTAAAGCCCAAATGCTTCCTATTCCAAGTCCCATTAGGTTTTCTAAAGTCAATAGCCCCATCAGACAGACCAAATAACTGAAATTTGCAGGCCATATTATATACTCTCACCAAATTGAATGCAGAACCAGTGCTATATCTTTCTCAGAGGAAGTGTTAATATGAACAAAACTATGTATGTGGTACCACCAAGTCCATTCCTTCACCCACTTCAAACACTTGCTACACAAACTCTAATACCACCAATGCCTTTTCAGCTCTCAACCTGAAAATCCAAAATCATACATTCCATAAGTGCACTAGTCAATATACTTACAAGTTCAAGTAATAAGCACGCTATAAAAATGAGGCAAGCCAATAACGAAACCTGCAATAACATAATAACCGATAGTCATAAGCCAAGCATCCACGACGACTACACAACACCAAGGTAACAATATACTTCACCAGTCATATTCATTCATCAATGTGAACCTATAAGAGTAAATAATACTACAAATCAAGTAAAAAACAAAAATCGCGAAGTTATATTGAGAAATCCGAATTCATGATAAAATCAACATTCCAGAAACAAAAATCAACGATCGAAGTTCTCATAAACTTTATCACACTAATGTCAAAAGAATCCCTTAAACTTGTCTAATCCCTTTAAAACGGGAAAATGAGAACAAGAAAACAGGTTCTGCGGAAAAAAGAACTAACAACTCAATCAAGAAAAGAGGTTAACGTCACTGCGTTTGTAAATAGAGAAAGAAGAAAGTGAAAGATGAAATGTTAGGTTGAGAGGTTTACCCAGTGGATGAGGGTGTAGAAGTTACTCTACGGAAAGTGCGCAACGAAACGGAGGTATCAGTGACAGCGGTGCTCGGGTTGTGCGGCAAACTCAGGTGTCGTGCACACATAGGAAAAAAGAGAAAGAGAATAGCGCGAAGAGGATTCGTTAGGGATGTTAATGTATTTTACAAAGTCGACGATGGTAAACGTAATAGGGTAAATAAATAGCACTTTGTTCACATATTTCTCAATTTTTGTAATAATATTTGTAAATTAACGAAGGTAATATATAAAGCAAATTTATATTTGTTATTAAAGTTAAATATATCTTTATTTATATATATATATATATATATATATATATATATGATAGAACAGTTACTACAATATTAAAGTCAAACTTATAGTTATTACAAAAATAACCATAAAATTTTTAGAATTTTACAAGAGCTTCCTATACTACTATCAAACGTTCATTATATAACCGAACGGTTATATTTACAAAACAAAATAGTGAATGGTCGTTTCACTAAAACTATCTATACTATACGACCGAACGGTCATCTCCTATTCAGCAGGAGTCTCACCATCCAGCTCGTGTTCCAACATGAGCCCTTCCCCTTCTGCTCACATCCAACAAGGATGATCATTGCAATAGAAAACCGAACGGCAACATAGATAAAAACATAAAATAAGGGTAAGCTACTATAATTCAATTAAGCATGCATTCGTACATGAAATAAAACTACAAATCATTACAGACCGAACGCTATAGCATACAAGAGCCAACGTAGATATCACACATAACTTGAATATCCTAATTCACGTACGACTGACACTTGACTTGACCATCCGGATTGTATGAATACGTAGCTTGAGGTCATTCGTGCACTCAGGTGGTGTAGTAACTGGAAAACCATCAACTGTCACCCGAGGTTAGTCCGTTATAACTCACCCAAGAATCTATGGGCTAGGACCTCCCGCCATTCTCACACAATGACTTACCCATCTCTACTTGAGAACTGGTAATCATCAGAATATCAGGATGAACTCCGTGAATTTCACTATCTGTATTCATACTTTACTACAACATTATCCTTACACTAAGACATTCCTCCCCAGAATTCTCTTCCACATTACTTGAAACATAAACTTTTACTTGAATACCAATAATATTTCGCATCCATAATAGATCATTGTTGTAATAAACAACCAACATCAAGCCATAACATCAGCATTGAAAGATCAAACAACATTTCACATAAGAAGATCGAACGCTCAAATAACACCACCCTTAGTTACCAACGAACGGAAAGGATCTAAACAACAAACCAATATAACCGAACGTTTATTTAATAGATATGACTTTGACATGAGTCGAACACAGCTTAAGAATAGAACACTCTAATTAAACCAAATACTTAATATAAGACTAAACCATATTTAACTATCCTCAATACTCGAACGAACGGTATTTCAATATCCTCAAAGTAATAACGAACGATATTCTACTATACTCAAAACAAGAACGAACGTAATTTAAGCCTAGTCTAAGTACGAAGTCTACTAATAATAATATATGAGCTATCACAAACTAAAATACCTAATCCAATAAGACTGATTATAAAGGTATATAACCATCAACACGTGATATATTAATCACTTCCTATAAATCGAACGATTATACCCTGGTAAGGCTAAAATGCTAACTCTATTGATAACTTATTCCCTGACCATAACCGAACGGTTGAGACCGAACACCCAACTATTCTACATAATTTTGCAGAATCCTTATAGACTTATACAGAACCACCCAAAACCCAGAAACATGCATTTCATACACTCATATACAAATCATCAATCAATTCATTCCATACATACACAAAATCATCACATGCATAATTAAATTTAATAGCTTCCCTTACCTCTTAACAGACCGATCGCTCACAATACAGAATTTGTACCACGACCAAACACTCAACCTCTCGGATTCACTGTTTGAGGAAAACAAACCACCCAAAAGTCCAGAAACGTGATCAGAACCTTAGAAGAAGAAGAAGATAAACACATTCAACAGAAACTTGGTTTGCATGTGCCCCAAACTAGACTTTATTAGAATCAGGAAGACCTACCAGTTCAAACCACTAAACGATCGGTTAAAAGGAGGATCCTCGCCACCAGCAACCTTACATACACTCTGATGGATGATCAGATGGAAGAAAACGTGGAGATTTAATGGAGGAAAAGATGATAATTTTAGAGAGAAGTTAGAGATAAGGAGGAGAAACGAGTTCAGAAGGTTTTGAGGAGAAGATTGCATGCAGAAAGTGGAACCAGCTTTTGAAATTTTAGCTTATATATTCTCTCAGAAAGCCGATCGTCCACTCTCCTGCAGCCACCTGTCTTCCACTTCCTGAGTCTCGTTCCCCTCTTGCAGACACACGTTTCCCATTAAGATGGAGAATTTAATGCTTCTGACACAAGTCTTCTAAATTTATAATATTAAAATTTTTTCTAATGAAAAAACCAAGATTGATGTTTATAATATGTTTTAACTTGTCTTTTATAAGAAGTATATTTTTTTGTTAATATATACAAATAACAAAAATAGTAGGAATTGAGTTTATATAAATGTAATAAATAAAAATCATAATTTATTTGTTAATGAGTGTAACATCCCAAAAATACAGTAAACACCATATAGTAGAATTAATTACATTTAATGATAAACCAAATCAGTCTTAGTTAACTAAAGCAAAGGTTCTGGCCGAACGACCTTACAAGAAGCTAAAATACAATAACGACGTTCGACCCAAGCATACCTGACCGAACGGTTTACAAAACAGAAATACCGAACGGTCAATTAATAAAAAGGGGGGTCGTTCACAAACATACGGTATTCTAATCTACTAAACTAACAGATAACCGAACGTACTACTGTTCGGCCTTCACTTCAACATCCACGAGGTTTGCTTCCTCCAAATTTTCTTCTTCCAGTGTTTCCTCAAGCAACGCCTCTCCATCTGCTCACATCCACACGGATGATCATTGCAAAGACAGGACGGACGTACAGAGACAGGACAACACAATGAAAAACGAAGGGTAAGCTTATTGAATTCAATTCAGGTAATAACATGCACTTCATAACACAATCAAACGTATTAAATACATTCCAACATATAATTCAATAAGTTATTTAACTCAACCAAATCCTGATACTAGACTGATTGTCCGGACCGTATGAATTTTGTGTAGCTACGACGTTCGTGCACCAGGTGATATAGTAACTGGAATTTTCATCAGCTACCATCCGAGGTTAGTCCGTTCCGTCTAAGTTATAGTTATGGACTAGGACCTCCTGCCATTCCCACACATGACATACTCCTCTCTACTTGAGAACGAGCACTCACGGAACATCAGGATGAACCGCCAGCTAAGCTTACCACATTCATACTTTACAATTCTCAACTTTCATCCAAGAGTCGTTCCTCCCTGGAACGCTCGTTCAAAACCCACAACCATAATTTCATCTCATATATTGTTCATTCTTTATAATTTATCACTTTATTATCATTTTCATCATTTGTTCCAATTACTTAAAATGACGAGCGTTCAGTCCTCTTCGTAACGAGGACGAACGTTAAAAACTGACACATATCAAATGACGAACGTCTTTATCATCGGAATCAGTTGAATGAACTGACTCTAGAACGATCTGAATCAATACTCATAATCAGTTAAGTACAAAGACTCTAGGCCAAATCCAAATCGATAAAGGTACCTCAAGACGATTGAATGACCATACCGAGAATAATTCAATTATATAAACCGACTGTCAGTCAATGACCGAAAGTGGTACACGAAGTTACTGAAATTTGGACGAATGCTATTTCCAACCATTTGGTAATTAAAATAAGGACGAGCGTTCGGTATAAGACCGAGCGCCACTCATAACGTACGTTTTGGGGTCGAGACCCATTAGTGGTTTGAACTGATAGTAGAAATACAAATTAATATAATAATAATAGATGGGGAAGTTAGGTTTTCAAGAATGACCAAGTGTACGAATTTATATTTACAAGCTTCTCAATTTCTCACATAATACTCAGGCATCTACGTTTGGCCGAACGCTCAAACGTAGCACTTAATACAAGAGGGCGTTCGTCCTCAACTAGAAATCTTTCCAAATGAAAGAATTCAATTCAAAGAAGTTTACTAACAGCACCGAACGGTCAATACTCATTATCGTAGAAAATTCATATTCACAGTTTCATTACATTATACTCATTTCTCAGCATAAACTTTCATACTTTCAAATACTCATACCATAGTCCATTTCATTTTTCTCATACATCAACTCATAACCGTAATCATATACTAAAAATCAAGTATCACAATTTCATGCTTCATAAAACTCATATAACAATCATACAGCACAACACATACACAAGAATTAAACTTAATAAGCTTCCCTTACCTCTAATGTGAACGGACGTCCTACAGTTTGCAACTTGACTTGTCAACTACAATCACTTCTACCCGCAACGCTCACTACTCTTCGAATCAACATCAACGACAGATGAAAAGGATTCAGAATTCAACTTAAGAACTCATGCATCCAGAGTTGGGTGTGCATGTTCACAAGAACGGACAGTTGAAGGAAAATGAACTTACCGGTTTCAGAACTCTAAACTGTTCGGTTCAGGTGAAAGCTCAAGACGCCGGGAATACTTCTACGGTGCCTGAATGGTGATCGGAGCAGAGAAGAGTGAGTTACAGTAGAGAGAAGGAAAGGTTTTCTAGAGAGAAGGAGGAGAAAATAAAAGATCAAGTTTTTTGGAAGATCAAAGGTGCATGCAGAGAGAGTGGGAAGAGGGTTTCAGAAAAATCATTTTTCCTTCCCACGTAAGACGAGCGTCCGCTCTCCTGCTGCCATCTGTATTCCACTAACTGATTTCAGATCCTCGTTTAACGATACCTGGCGTCCGCGCAGAGGGGATTTGGGTGCGTTTTAATGAAATCTAAACAGGGTTTGGGCGCATTAAATGCGATTTAACAGGTGGATTTGGGTGTATAATTACAGGCCTGACAATGAGTCTTTTTAATTTATTGTAGAATATATAATTTATAATTTATTGAGTTTTAAAAACTACAAATAAAAAATCAATAATATCATTTACTTATAAATAAATAGTACAAACATTATTGGTATATATGTTTTGATGTTAATGTATATAAAACGAATATGAATTCGAAACGAATTATGTTGTGTCCTCTTGATGGAAAGAAATAAATTTAAGGATAATGTTCATCTTTTGAACATCAACTCTTTGACCGAACACCAAAATATAACATTTTATAAAGTAATCTAATGATGTGTATGAAAAAAGTGAACTATTTAATCAAAATATGGGCATCCATCAATGAATAGTATGTTATTTAATAAAGACATTCAATATATGTTTGAGATTTTTCTGCGTGCGTAGCGCATCTTTATTCACTTCTTTCATAATAAAATTATAATTATAAAAGTAAATATAAATAATTTTTACAATTTAATTATAGATATTTTTATTTATTTTATAAATTTATTTTTTAAAAATGTATATATAAAAAGTAGGAATTTGATTTATATAATAATATAGAAGTATAAACTAGTAAAAATGTGTGTATTTGAATTTGTTCAAATTTTTTTCGTTGTTCAAGTAGGTTTTAATCTTTGTCAGTTTTAATCAATTTAATCTTTTTATTACGTATAAGTTTGTGGTGTTTTTTTATATATTTTTATTTTTTAATTAAAAAATATATTCCCGTCTTAAGTAAATATTGTGTCACATGTCAATGTTATTATATTTGTTGTTTTTATTCAAATTTTGTTAGATTTAATTGCTTACTTTGTCCACATTTTCACTATAGTGTATCAACTTGTTTTGCACTAAAAGTTTCAACTTCGTCCACATTTGGTATAATGTGTATCAATCAAGTCCAATTCTATTGACGGTGTTTAAATAGATAACATTGACTTATTTTTTAATCCGTATTGTGCATATTTTGTTCTCGTGGCATTGTCTTGGGATATTGATTGTGACGTGTAAGCCAATAAGAGGATGACGTAGATTTGGGGAAAAAACTTGATGTTAATAGAATTAAGGGTTTCAAGCAAAGAAAATGAACTTGGGGATTTCTGATAGAGGATTGTTGAGTTTGTGATCGAAGAGAATTTGTGATCTACATTACCAATAGAGAAGAATCGCAATTGGGGGGTTTTAAAGCATAAGCGCATTTAGGGATTTTAATGCACATTTGACATTGTTCGTGGGATATTTTGAATAGCGAAGTGGGTTCTATTGAAGGTCGAAGGTGCATTTTTGTTGGATGTGTGTCTATGGTTGCCTTATGCTTTATGTTTTGCTTCGTTGTGGTGCCCCATGAAGTTAGATGTTTGTTTCGTTGTGGTCCCCATTATGTTTGTTGTTCTTTTGCTTGTGGTGCCCCATTTTTGTTATGGTCCCCCATTATGGTGTGTTCTTTTATTTGTTTATGGTCTGTTAAATTATTTGTTTATGGCTGTTGTTAGTTTTTATACCATGATGTTTATGGTCTATTGTTATTCAATTAACCCTACGCTGAAGCATGTAGTATATCTAGGTAGAAGCACGAAAAATTAAGCCCCTACTGATGCATGTGAGAAACAAGTGCACATGATATCCCTGGTGATGAACTTGCAAACTGTTACATATCAATTATTATGGGTTGGTTTATGATGTTCACTGGTTCAATAGGTGTCTGTTAAAATATACCAAAATAGTTGAAGCCAAAATACAAATTATGTCCTTTTCTTAGACCATAATAGTTAAAATATACTATAATAGTTGAAGCCATAATATGAGGACACCACCTACCATAATAGTTGAAGCCTAATATATGGCCAGCACCTACCATGTTTTGATCAAAACATAAGGAGTTTGTTAATAGGCTATTTGTGTCGCTTTTTATTTTATAGTTGTATTATGTACCTTTGTTATAAACTAAATGTAGTATTATTTGGCTAAACTAAATGTAGTTTGACAAGAACTTTTATATATAGGCATATATGTTGAGATGTTAACTCTGATATCAAAGTGGTCTTCACCATGGGGTAAGTTTGTCAATAATGAGTCACTAAAATACCAGTTTGGTCAAACCAGTACTTTGGTAATTGACCCATACAAATGGAGTTACTTTAAAATTTTGTCCATTCTGAAGGAGATGGGTTATGTCAATGTTAAAGAGTTGTGGTATTCAATGAGTGGTGGTTCTATGTTAGAAGGAAGGTTGGAACTACTATCTAATGACAAAGGTGCATGTCATATGGTTAACATTGCTATATTGAATGGTCAAGTTCACTTGTATGTTGTACACATGGTGTCAGAGCCTCAGTATATTGATATGTTGGAATATTTTGGTGAACCGAAGCTGTTATGGATGGTGAACCTCAAGTTGAGAGAGAGGGTGGTGAACCTCAAGTTGAGAGAGATAGTGGTAAACCCCAAGTTGAGAGAGAGGGTGGTGAACCCCAAGTTGAGAGAGAGGGAGAGGATGATGTTGATGTTTTGAAGGAGGGTGATGATGATCTTGGTGTGGAGGGTGAGGGTGAGGGAGAGTATGATGTTGTTGTTTTGGGGGAGGCAAAGGGTGAAGGAAAGGATGATGTTGCTGCTTTGGGGAAGGGTGAGAATGATATTATTGTGGAACGGGAGGGCGAGTGACATGATGAGTATGTTGTTAGTAATTGGAATGGGTCCGAAGAGGATGTCTTGAGTAAAGATGATCTTGTGGATGTTAGTTTCCATGGAGATGAAGTGGAAGATGATTTCTGCAAAGGTAGTGTCCTAGTTGAGGTGGGTGAACCAAGTGGGTCTTCTACTCCATTTCAGCATGACAGAACAGGGGTTTATCTAACACTGAATGAGAATCTGAAACTTTAGGCAGTGTTGTATTAAGTGATTCATCATATGATGATAGAAAGCGGTATGGAAATTTTGAAATTTTCTCAATGCCTAAAAGTATGGACGAATATAAATAGGAAGTTGGGACATACTTCGCTGGAAAAAAAAAGATTTTACTGAAGCAAATGGTGTAGAGAATGGCAGGAAATTGAAGGTTTTTAAAAATGACAAAAGAATAGTTTGTGTGAAATGATGAGGGGCAAAAGGAAATTTCCATGGTACGCTTATTGTCCATATAAGGTTGCCCAAAGTACATGGCAGTTAAGGAAGATTATAAACAAGCATACATGCAGTATAAAATTTAATGTTCATTTAGTAACTTCAAAATGGTTAAGTGGCATGTTAGAGAAAAGCCTAAAAGAAAATCCAAATATTAATATCACTAACCTCCAAAACAAAGTTTGTAAGAAATGGAACATTGGTGTGTCTCGGTCTACAACCTTTATGGCAAAAATAATGGCATACAACAACATTGAAGGTTGTTTCAAAAAATAATATAAAAGAGTATATGACTATGCAAATGAGCTACTAGTTCAAATCCTGGATTAACTATCAAAGTTAATGTAGAACCTAATGACGAGAACCCAATATTCAAGAGACTGTATGTGTGTTTGAAGGCATGTAAGGACAACTTTGTATCATGTAGGCCCATTATAAGTTTGGATGAGTGTTTCTTGAAAAGGAAATATGGAGGTGAGTTGTTAACTATACTTCGTTTTGGATTTTTCCATCTCGTGCATGGAAGATGGTCTTGTGGCAACGAGTATCACCAACGTTGTGGAGGCACAACTTAGGCGGCGTTCTTATATTCAATCGTGATTATCAGTGGAACTGTAGGGCCTTCATCGTGCAAGGGGATTATTTTCTTCCCTTTTTTCCTTTTTTTTCATTCTGGATAGCGTCGTAAGGAGGAAGAACTTTCCTTTCCTCTTCTCCTTCGTGGTTCTAGTTAGTGAACACCCTTCTCGCAATGCGGTGTGTGTGACGACGGCGGAAGTTTCTTCTCTTCATTCTGACTTTACGACGCAAGAAGGAAGCTTCCTTCTCCTCCTCCTCTTGTGTCTTTGATTGGGTTCCTTAGGGTTCTGTTTAGATATCTCATTTTTTGTGATTTAGGATATAGGGTTTCGTTTCGCTTTGATTTGAAAAATAATTGGTTCCTCTGAATTCAAAATTGGGTTGGGGTTCTTCTACCTTATAGATCAGTGTGGAGAATTGGGGTTTCGATTCTTTGTTCTTGTTCTCTTATTTATGGAGTTTGCATATCACAAACTCATAATTGACGAAAACAATATGTTCACACTTGAAAAATCAAAACCCTAATATCAGAAAATCACTTCCAAAAATAAAAAAGTCACCTCACTATGCCTTAAAGTGTCCACGTCAGCCAATAAATGGCTTGTCATTGACTGAGTGCTCAATTGGACATTTGGTCGTTAACAATTTAAACGTCGTTTGTCAAAAGGACTAAATTGAACATAAATTACGATATAAAGGACTACATTAAACATTCTAAAAAATTAGGACAATTTTGAACAAAGTTGATAAAAATTGGGACCAACAATGTTATTAAGCCATTATTTTATCAAGGAATATCATACCTAATCAAACTATCGAGATTTGGTCACATATATTGTTAATATATAAATATTTACACCAACAAATATATCTCAGAATATCTTTTTACCACTTTAATTCAATAAACCTGAATGGACCTTTTTGGATCACCATATTATTTAACATATTTGTTAGTATGTACAATATCTATATTAAAGAAAAACAGTTTTGGTTTGGAACATAAAAAAAAAACATCAAATATTATAGCATTCAAGATTTTGTTAAGGCAATTGCTTCCTTCACTCCATCAAATTTCTCCTTTCACCCTATCAAAAGTTTCACGAAAATGTTTTCCATAAAAGAAGAGGGGGTGATTATTTATGGGAAAAGAAATTCTGAAATTATTTATTGTATTCCGAAAAATGATAGGGTGTAGGAAGGAATTTCCTTTTGTTAAGTATGGTTTAGGCTTAAAGAAACCAATCACTCTCGGAATAGAAATAAAGTCCAACTTGGTCACAAATTTTTAAAGTTACGAGATTCCAATAGCCAACAAAACGAACAATGGAAAGAAGGAGAATAAAAGATCACAATAAAATTATTAGAAATTGCATTGTGCTGGTAGCCTTATTACTCTTTCATAGTTTAATTACGGTCTTTATTTTTCTTAGTGGTTACATGAATATAGAAAAGATTCCATGATGCTTCAGTCAACTAGATCACAAATATACTAAAGTGACTTCAAAGCAAGAACGGGTAGAGTTAAAAGAAATAAGTTACAACTAGACCTATAATCTCAGTTATCAGTACCATACATGCACATAAAAAAGAGTGTACAAAACAAGGAATTCATCTACTGACTTCTTAAGTGTGACCATGTGCTTGAAAGGCCATAATATTTACCACAAAAAGGAAAAAAAATTAAAGTAACAAAGAACCTTAAAGTAGACAAGATTTGTTTGGCTCCAACAGATTACACAATACAAGTACTCGATTCACCCAAAAATGAAATTTCATTCAAAGTTAAATGTATAACTATTTTTAAACATCCTCTTAAACATAAACAAGTGAATGGAAATAACATAAATACATAATCAGTGAGCACAACGAATATACAACAAAATACCTAAACATTTTACCCACAATTTAAAAAAGGACCGCGATACTTTAAAAATGTTTTTTTTACAACTTTTTTATAATTGTCATATGTCAGTACATTATTGGAGGAGGTTAACATGATTTTTTTATATGAAAAAAGTAACGTGGGAAAGTGTAATCAGATTACACTTATGAATCCCAAAATACTCTTGTCTTTTTCATTCAGAAAAAGAGGGTTTATTCTCTCTCTACAATTCAAATTCTTCGTTCTCTATGCATTGTCGGTTCAAGGTGTGTCCTTTTTCTTCTCTGTTGAAGGTTTGACCTTTCTTTGTTGAAGGTGTCTCATTTTGTTGTTGAAGGTGTGTCATTTCTTTCTTTAAGGTCTCGTTTTTGTTTTTGTAAATGAAAGCTCTCTTTTGTTTGTTCAAGGTCTCACCTTTTTGGTTTGACTCCATAGATTGTATTGCGCGAAATGGAATTGTCCGGTAAAAGCAAGGTATATATCATATGGTCTTTGGTTTTCCTCTATCTCGTTTCGATTTTTGCCTTTTCCTTTATTGATAGAATTTCCTTTTATGGTTTTATACAATTGTAATTTTTGTTAAATTTCAATTCGTTGATGATGTCGGTGCATCAAGCAAAGAAATTTGTTACTCCTTTATGAAAGCATCAACTATTTGATAACAGTTGAAAAACTGTTATTTTTACACTTAAATTCTATATTAAAAGCAACCTTTAAGACTTAGAAAATAGCTTGAAATCAAGTTTTTGCTTATGTTTTTGGAAATAACAGAGTTGGACAGGTTTTATGCTTGATTTCCTTGTTTTTGCAGGTTTTGAGATGAAATTGATGAAAGAAGTAAAGTGGGATAGAGATGGAATCAGAACAAAAAGTGCAAAAGAAGAGAAACCGCAAGTACCGCTCAACACTAATTACTGCTGAGCGGCACTCTCGAGAACACGTTGGCACCGTTGAGGGGAAAAATGGCGCTGAGGGAAAGAAATGAACACGCGCTACTACCACTGAGCGCCACTTTTCTGGGCTTGGGCTTACTTTTCTGTATTTTTTAGAATATTATATAAGGTTATAGTTAACCTAGGTCAATCATCTTTGGCTGGGACGAAGCAAAACACACTTTTCACCTTGGGGGTAGAATTGAAGATGGTGACGGCTCTCATCTTCTCTTTCTCAGGTTTTTCTATCTCTTCCATTCTTTCATTCCATTGTTCATCTAGTTCTTCCATGACGATGGAGAACTAAACTTATTTTGTTGTTGGGGAATCAATGTAAATCCTTAGAAACTCTCTTGTATGGAATTTGTTCTTCAAGATCATTTTTATGATACATGCTTTCTTTCATTAATAGTTAGGGTTTTTCCTCTTTGCTCAAAGCATGCATTGTTTAACTCATTCGATGACATGGTTATTGGTTTTGTCGATATGGACACATACAGGAAAATCTAGATCTGGGGAATCTCTCCCAACAATATATTACAAACCTAGACATAGGAGTATGATAGTTGGTTGCCTTTAAGCTTTTGTTCACTATAATGCATGATTAATTGCTAGGGAGACAAGACATTATAAACTAATGATTATGATTAGGCTTTCATCAGTGAGACATCGGGTTTAAAGTAATTTAGAAAGTGACATTAATATTAATGAAAAAAATGATGAATTCATAAATACAAGAGAGTGGAAAGGATGAAATTGGTAAACCCCAACAACATATTCATCCATACATTTCAATTCACGTGTTTTGTTTCTTCTTGCCCATTGATCTTCACATGCATACATATTTACTTTTCAGTCTTTTGCATTTGAAACTTACAACAATTTGTTCACAAGTCTTAATTAATTAATAAATCACATAATTGTCTAGGCTGTGAGTCCTTTGGGAGAACGATACTTGTTCTTACAAGGATTATTACTTGATACGATTCGGTTACACTTGCCGAAGGTTAACAAGTTTTTGACTCTGTTTTCGGGGATTGAAAATTTGTTCATCAACTGAAAATATGGCAGATGAGAATAATGGTAGACAGACTCTTGCAGATTACACCACTGTGGTTGGCCCTCAACATTTTAATAGCATAGCAAGACCGAGGGTCAATGCTGCAAACATGGAGGTGAAACCGGCGTTGATTCAATTGGTGAAAAGAAATCAGTTTAATGGGCTATCACATGAAAGTCCATATGAACATCTCACCACTTTTAATGAAATTTGTAACACCGTGAAGATAAATGGAGTGCCGGATGAAGCAATCAAGCTTAGCTTGTTTCCTTTCTCATTGGGAGGCAATGCTAAGTTATGGTTAAATTCTTTTCCAGAAGGTAGTTTTACAGAATGGGAAGCTGTGGTTGCAAGGTTTTTGAACAAATACTTCCCATAATCTAAAGTCAACAAAGGGAAGCAAGAGATCTCTTCTTTCAGACAAGGCATGGAGGAAACATTAGGCCAAGCATGGGATCGGTATAAAAGTTTGTTGAGAAAGACTCTCACACATGGTTTTGATGAAGCAGCAGTAGTTCTATTTTTCCTTGGAGGTCTTGGTTCACAAACCAAGTTGATGTTAGATGCCTCAGCTAGAGGTAATATTAAATGTAAGACTCTAGAGGAAGCAACAGAATTGATAGAGAACATGGCTGATAATGACAATGAAATGCATAATGAAAGAGGAGCTCCTATTCAACAGAAAGGGGTTACAAACAAATGATGCCTTGCTGGCTCAAAATAAGATTATAACTCAACAGTTGGAGAATCTAACAAAGACACTTGCTTAATTTCTAAAGGAATTAAAAACTGTTGCTCAAGTTCAACAACAGATGTGTGAACTATGTGGTGGTGACCATATCAATGGTCAATACGCTTTTCCAGTAGAAGTCTTGGAAGATGTAAATTTCATGGCTAATCAATTTCCATACCGCCAAGGTAATTACAACCAAGGATGGAAACCTCACCCAAGCATGGGTCAAGGTCAAGGACAAACTGGACAATCAGGCCAATTTAACAGACCACAGCAGCAACCATCATTATGGCAACAGAAAAAACCAACACGTTAAAAACAACCTTATAAAGGAATGACGACGAAAGTGTTACAAGAGTAGAGCTTATAGAACCTCGTACATTGGATATCGTCCGAAACATGAGTGAATTTTGTATTTAGTTATTATTGGCAGTAGGAGATCAATGTAGATAGATGTAAATGTAAATGTAAATGTATTGTAATAAATATTTTGAATGTTAATAAAAATGTCGGTTATTCCCTTTGTGACTGTCATTTTCATTTGAATTGTTGTTGGTCCGAAACATCAGTTTTGATTTTATGAACAATTTTTATTCCATTTCAATGTCCTTCATAACTGAAATTTGACATGTCCATTGTGGATGAAAGTCCATTTTTAGGCAAGACATGCCTTGGTAATCGATTAGATCATCCCTATAATCGATTACCAGGGTCTAAATGGCTTTTTATATAGAAAGTTGGTGCTCAGTACCCAGCTATGAGAGTCTCACTCCCTAGGGTAGCTTGTTTGACATTAAGGGGGATTTTTTGAATATTTTGCAATGGGTAACACATCTTAGTAATGGTTGATGGTGGGAAGTGCTTATAATCGATTACTAGGGCAGAAAATGGCCAGAAATGCTTATGGAGCTCATCTAACTTACATGAAAGCACCCAAATTACATTTTTTCTCAACAACTCAATGACCTAACATGTTCGTTGGTGCACTAATCACCATTCATGACCATTGAACTCAGTCACCCATATAAAATAACAAACATGAAACAATAACTTGAAATTAAACTCATTTAGGAATCTTAAAAAACATTTATTTTGGAAAATTACACTAGTACAGTAAAGGGAAACGACATCGGTTATTTTTGCCTATCTGTAGCGATTCTACAACCGAGATATATACAGGCGAGGAAAAAAGTAGTAGGCTTTTTGCCTCATTCTAAATCGATTGAAAAAGATATATGCTTTTGCCTCGATTCAAATGCAACCAAGACAGTAGAGGGTGTTCCTTTAATATTTTTATTTTTCGCCATACTTTTGGCCTCGGTTGTTGGTGAACCGAGGTAGTAGAGGGGGGTTTTATGCCTCGATTTAGAGTTGAACCGAGGCAATAGAGGGTTTTGTTTTTTTATCAATGGGTCATATGAGTTCTTTGATGCTTTGCATGGCCACAAGTTCCGAGAGATTACAAGCTTTGCACCTTGGATTGTAGACTTTGGTATTGAAATTAATTTGATAGGGTCTTTTAGTTGGAGCAAACCCGCAATTGACGACAAAAAAACTACTTAGTCATAATACAAACATGATCATTGAACTCAAAAGAAAATTGCAGTGAAAGGAAATTAAACTAAAAAACATATAATCATAGTAAACTTAATGCAAACCAAACTTAACATTATTTCTTCCTAATTGGTGAATTTAAAGAAGAAATCATGCTTCAAGAAAAGTCAATTCCTCCAAGAAGAAGGAAAGTAAAGACATGAATCGATTAACCAAAAACAAAAGAACCGAGCAAGATCAAGAATTTAAAGGCACATCAGAATCAAAAAAATATTGGGCAAAAATATTAAAGCAAAAAAAAATCTAAAATTGGAACTATTAAAAATCCAGAAAGATCAATGGAACCCAGAAAACACATAGAAAATAACAAGAATCTGGAAATTTGAATAGAAGAACAAAACAAAAAAATTTAAAATGTGCATTCCATTAAAGTCTAAAATAAAATCCGTAGAAGTATAACATTTCACTCTTTGACTAAAAATATGTCATGCTCCAACTCTCTCACTGTGTCAAGTTTTCTTTGCTTAGAGTGTAATATTAGAAACCATTAAGCACACAAAAGTTTCAAACATAGTCAAAACTTTAAGAGTAATATTGAAGGTACCCTTAACTTTATTGAATGCTTTGTACAGTAGAAGATGTAGAATCAATCTCATTCGCTTATATTTTAATGTATAAAGTGGAACTTTAGGGAAAGTAGGGAAAATATTGGTAGAGAATAGAATTGAAATTTATGATGCAGACTTCTCACTATCAGAGGCTTTATTATTGAAAAATAAACAAGACACGAATAGCTTTATGCCCACATAATTAGCAAATATGATTGGGTAAGATATGCAATAGAGGGGTTTAAGACCTACTTAAACTGACAATAAAGATTCCTAGGCATATTAACCCTGCCACAACAGTAGATATTATTGCAATCATGTTCATTTTACCTCCATTTGTATGCTTGTACCATCAAACTACACCACAACTACTATTCAGATAACTTATATATCCAAATCAAATTGTTTTTCACTACTAAGAAAGATTACACAAGAATCTAGAACCAGAAACAAAGACCACTAAATCTTTTAGTAACTTTTCATTAATTCAGACACTCTAGCACGACACTCTAACCAACTGAGCTAATATACCATATTGATATTTGGAAGCAATATATAATATAAGATATCCATATATGTTCAAATTGTAATTTTATAATAACTTTTCAATAATGCACTTCTTTCTAACATGCACTTCTTTAGAAAATGAACTCATCTAATAAATGACTATTACCTTAATAAAGTTTCATAATATATTATTTTAGTAAGCATACTATTATTCAATATATATATATATATATATATATATATATATATATATATATATATATATATATTAGTAACCTTAATAAAAAACGCTCGTGTTCTACCTGCTTGGGAACGCTCGTGTCCTAACTGCTTGGTCTTGGTTATGAAGTCTACCGTTCGGTGCTTACCGCTCGGTCTTGTTAGTTACGTTCGGCCATGAACAATGTTATGTCTTTAGCTGTGTTTAGCCTTCATCTGATTGTAGCCGTTCGGTCTTCATCTGCGTTCGGCTGTTGATTGATAGCGATCGTTCGGTCTTCATCTACTTATCTGACGTTCGGTTTGAATCTTACTCTTTTTCTTTTTCTTTACTGATCATTATGCAAATATGCTTTTAAACTTGATCCAGCAAGAGTCTTCATATTCTTCACTTTGTAGCATCATCAAAATTATTAACTTCAAAACACCAATGCTCCTCATTGGTAACAATAATATGCTCTTCATTGGTAACAATTACTAGTGGAAAAATGACATTTTATAACGTACAAAAATGACTTTTTATAACGTTATAATATGTTGAACATATTACATCGTAGTTTCTGAAGTCCGTCATAATATGCGCAGTTTATTATGACAAATTTTCATTTATGCGTTATAAAAGGTGGGAGGTATAATGATGTAGAAGTTTTTTTACGTTATAATATATGATCTATTATTACGTATATATTTTTGTACGTTATAATATGTGAACTTATCATAACGATTGTTTAGTACGTTATAATATGTTTTTTTTTTTAAAAAAATTGATTATTGCATTTGACATCCAAGAAAATTATAATAATATCCTGTATTATCATCTCATTCAATCAATTTATAATCAATATAACTTCAAATAAACGAATTTAATGATACTAACAAAATAGAATTCATTTCAAACATTAAATCTTCTAATAATTTAATACCATTTATACATGAAACTATGTATTAAATCCAAATATTACATTAATATACATACACTATTGAATTGTGCCAAATTTCTACTAACACTTAAAATAAAAGAAGCTCAGTTCCTTCCAATGTCTTCCATGTCTGCAGCTCCCATGGGAGATGAATCATTAAAGATCTACAAATAAAATAATAGAATTAAAATTGTAATGAAACACATTATGAAAATACATTTAAACTAGCAACTGATACAACATCTTGTAATATGAAGAGTCTCTTACTTGAAATTTGAAATAGGAACACAACAAAAAAAGGTCAACAACCAGCCACCTGCAAAACAAATGTAAAATTAATTGATATAAATAGTAAAATTATGAGAGTAATTTCCCATTTTTTTTCCAATAAATAAACTATTTGTTAGTTCACATTAATTCAACTTTATTCTTCATGCCATCCTTGCAAATCTTATTATACATAATGCTCATGTGTTTACTTTTATCATCATAATCAACTATTTTACTTGAGTGGTATGAATTCTAAATTTGAAATATACGTCTATGAATCGGGGATGAATAGGTCAATATGTAATCAAGAATCAAAATATCACAATGAAGATATAAAAATGAATTACAAGAATTAAAATACATGTTACATGACAAACCAGACGTTTAAGGCATAGAGAGAGGAAAGGCCACTAATATATGTTACAAGGTAGTGAAGATCGCCCACTGCACGATAGAATCTTGTTCATAATTAATTAGCTTCTCATTTCCAATAATAAGACAAGATTCAAACATCTGGTGGACATGTATATCTAACTTGAGAGAGAAAAACGAAAAAAAGTGCTTAAGATTATTTCATCTTTTAGCTAATTCATTCATTTATAGGAACCCTTTGCATCAAAGATATATACAAAAAAAATTAATGATCAGCCTACACATAGGCCAGATAGGTAATATAATACAATGCATAATCTAACCTATTAAACTAGGTTAAAACAATTTTGTCAGACATAAAAGTAACTGGATATTTTCCTTGTAATAAGGACTGAGAAAATTAAAACACAGTTCCAAAAAATAATCAGAATTTTTTCAGATTTCTCTTTAAGAAAGAACTTAGCAAATAGAAATGTGTTACACACTTCTCAAAAGAACAAACAGATTATTCAACCATATATCATAAAAACTAATTAAAACAAAAGTGTAACAATATCTTTGCAAATAGAGATAAAAAATAGAATCCCAAGTAACAGAAAAGGAAATAAATGTATATAGGAGGAAAAACCCATTGAAGGTAAAATTCATCATAGCTATTTTCAAAATAACCATTCTATACATACCCTCAACGTCAAGGCCAGAGGAGAATAAGTAGAATCAAACTACTGTTGAATAGCAGCTGTGTGCTTCACAAGTCCATTTTGAAAAGCCTTGCAAAAGTACTCAGTTGAAGGGTGCAGGTTTTCTAACTTGAATCTTTTCTCAGGCCTCAAGACGATGAAGGTGGGTTGTTCAGGGTAGTCTGTAGTTGATGCTCTATGCCAAAGCCTGCAGCCTAGCAATTGAACAAAAATGAGCATTTTAGCAGTAAAAAAATTGATTTGGGAATAACAATTGAAGAACTAAAATTGGCACACAGATTTCTGAAAACATTTCAGTTCAAGAACCTCAGGTAAGCAAGTCTCCAAGGTTTCCAAATTAGAATCGGTCCTAATAAGGCCCAAAATCCTACAAAGAATCCTATACCCATGCTTATGTACAATGCTTCATAGAAATCAGAGTCATCTCCATCCTTTTCTGTTCCTACTTCTGCCTTTGCTGTTGAATAGTCTCCAGGACAACTTTTGTTGAGTTGTTCACCACAAAGATCAATATTTCCTTCAAAACTAGAGGCTTCAAAGGTCTCCAATAAAAACCAACCTAATTAGGCAGGACAAAACCAAAATTGAAAGAATCAAAGGTTACTCCTCCACTCTTTTAATAGACACCAAAGCAACAGATTCATGTATCCAAAGAAGTGGTTACCTCCACTCATGATTTTGTACAATAAACAAAGAACACGATATATGTCTTCCTAACCTACTACTTACCAAGGTTCTACTCCACACAACTAAAATATTGGAGGTCTTTAAGTTTCTGGTTTCTTCGAAAGATCATCAGAGGCAAAATATCATCACAGGCTAACATGTTCAGTTCCTCAACAAATCAAAAAAATTGAAAAGCGTCCCAACACAGAATAGCAAACCCTAAACCCCACAATTTCTTCCAACATCAACCCTAAAACCCCAAATTTCAATGCCCACTGAAAAATATTCAAACTTTCTCAAATGAGAACGCCACACACAGCAATCGGAACCAAAAATTGAAGGGACCACGTTACCTGCAGCACTCCAAAACGCACCTCACACAGAAAAATAGGAATCGCGATAATCACCAAGATGGAACCGGTACTAAGGTTTTGACCTACACAAGGATGCCAAAATCGCAATCCTAAAACAACAACGACGATACCTGTTAAACCAAAAACCAGTAGGACCAAAGACAAACCCATAAAGGGAAATCAATCAACGAAAAAATGCAAAACAGTGCACAATCATATCTTCGTACTACTTCAATGCGAGTGAAAGCCAACCACAATAATGCCCCCTTCCTGCCCTAATTTTAAAGACGGAGAAATGCGAGTGAGGAGTGCCGAGAAATGCGAGTGAGAGGGATGAGACGAACGGAAGAGAAGAATGAGAGTGAGAGGCAAAGTAAAATGAAATCTAGGGAGAGGGAAATGTGAAAAATAAGTGAGATATTATATCTGATTTTTAAAACTATGTTATAATAAGTCAATAATAGGTTTTGCATTTATTTACAAGTTTGCCACCGTATTTTATATTATAACTGATTTTTAAAACTACGTTATAATATGTCTTAAACTTATTTACAAGTTTGCCACCGCATTTTATATTATAACTGATTTTCAAAACTACGTTATAATATGTCTTAAATTTATTTACAAGTTTGTTATCGCGTTTCATATTATAACTGATTTACAAAACTACGTTATAATATGTCCTATTATAATGGATAATTTTTATCCATCATAATAGGTTCGTTATAGAAAGGTCTTTTTCTACTAGTAATAATATGCTCTTCACATAACTAATTTACATGTCATTATAGTCATCATCAACCATAAAAAAACTAGTTAAGTTCAAAATCAAATACAATAAATATAACTTTTTATAAAAAAAAAATCAACTTGTTTTTTTTAAGAAATAAATTTTAAGTCTAAGTTAACTCCATAAAACTAACTAAATGTTAAATTGGTGGTCTGATAGTCTGATAGCCGGTTTGATAGTATGTGCAGTAATATGTCCAATAAATAACAAATTTTGAATTCTAACAAAACTCTTATATAATGTTAAGAAGTAGAGTTTAGCCTAATTCAATCTTACAAAACTAATTTGTAAAGTAAGATTTACACTTACTTTATTTTAAATTAACCTTATTTATATTAAATTAACCTTATTTATAGTCTGTTAAACATAGTGAAAATTATATATGGGATTAATCTCCCTTATGTTAAACACACATAGGGTTCTCTATTTATAATAGAAGAAATATGGGTTAAGCCCAAAATACAAATAATAAATAATAACAAACTAACTGAAAGATAAACTGAAAGATAACAAATATAATATTTCTAACACTCCCCCTCAAGCTGGAGCATACAAATTGTATGAACCAAGCTTGAAATAACTAAACTAGGTTTTCAACTTCAAAAAATGTACGAAGGAGAGCAGCAGAGAAGGAGACAATAAACACTTCAACTTCAGAAGTGGATGAAGGAGAGCAGCGGAGAAGGAGGCAATACACACTTCAACTTCAGAAGTGGATGAAGGAGAGCAGCGGAGAAGGAGGCAATACACACTTCAACTTCAGAAGTGGATGAAGGAGAGCAGCGGAGAAGGAGGCAATACACACTTCAACTTCAGAAGTGGATGAAGGAGAGCAGCGGAGAAGGAGGCAATACACACTTCAACTTCAGAAGTGGATGAAGGAGAGCAGCGGAGAAGGAGGCAATAAATACTTCAACTTCAGAAGTGGATGAAGGAGAGCAGCGGAGAAGGATGCAATAAACGCAGCAGATCTGTGCGGCAAATACAATAAGAAAGGAAGAACAAGGCAAGAACAACAATACAGAGGCGAAACCCTCTACGGAAAATTACGCAGAAAGAAGAAGGAGGTTCGAAGATACAGAAGCATGCGGTGAGAAGAAGACATATTTCGATGGCAGCAATGGCTGCTCTTGAAGGTCTAAACAGAGAGAGGGAGGTCCGGTGATTCAGAGGAGGCAGTGGTTCGCAGGAGACTTGTCTCTGATTCTGGGTGCTGAGATTTAAGAAGAAGAGAAAATGAATCTTACAAAATTTTTAGGGGCTGCCGGCAGCCATGACGGCCGGCCGCCGGCAGACAGTAAAGACCACCGGAAGAGATCAGAAAACCTGCTCTGATACCATGTTAAACATAGTGAAAATTATATATGGGATTAATCTCCCTTATGTTTAACACACATAGGGTTCTCTATTTATAATAGAAGAAATATGGGTTAAGCCCAAAATACAAATAATAAATAATAACAAACTAACTGAAAGATAAACTGAAAGATAACAAATATAATATTTCTATTACTGAAATTTTTAATCAACATAACTATTTAATAAATTAATTCAATCTTTCGTTCATCGATTTTCAAAAAAATCAAGATTTTAAGTTAAATTTTATATTAAAATTCATTCATATTACTTTTTATACGAATAAGAATCTACCGCATAGTCTCTTTAGTTTGATAAATATTTCATGTAATATTTCTTAAATAAGAGTCACAAATAACATATACTTTTATAACATCGAAATTATGAAATAATGAAATTTTCTTACTTAAAATATCAACTCCTACTATTCTACACATAAGATATATTAATCCTAAGAATTTTGTGACACCCGGGCACGGAGACGAGGGCGGGGAGTGACACCGGTGCAAGAGGCATGGTGCAGGGGGCACGGACAAGGAGCGGCTCCTGGCAGCTTCGGGTGGAAGGGGTACATGGACGAATCGAACATACACCGGAATGAGAGGGATCTGGAGACTGTATAGGTATGGGACTATACAGTTGAAGGATAGCTTAAAGGAATTGATTTGACTACTCATATCACCAAAATGCATTTGCTTTTCGGTAGCCTGACTCATAAGAACTCCATGGTTAAGTGTGCTTAGCCTGGAGCAATTCTGGGATAGCAATTCTGGGATGGGTGACCTTCTGGGAAGTTTTCCCGGAAAGTGTGCGAGTGAGGACAAAACACACTGGAAAGCCTGGTGGTGGTCTGTGGGGGCAGTCAACGGTCCCTGTGAGTTGCCGGGGCGTTACAAATTTAATATATATTAACCACAACAATAATTCACATTAACAACAACCATAAAATTCACATTAACCCAAAATTAGTTAAACACAACTAAGATAAAATTAAACATAAAAAAAAAATTGTTGTTACCATAAAACACACACAAACAAATCATAATTATCAAATATATAATAGTTAATCGTTTCCATAAATGCCCAGAGTTTTAATTATTCGAAAGATTGATTATATTTTAGAAAAGAGCCAACAAAGATATTATATTGTTCAAAATGAAGAGTTTATTTTAGTGACAATAGATTTATTATTATTGATATATATGGGATTTATTAACTTACGTTACCTCATAAAAGTATACCAAAATTTAATTGACAAAAAGTAATATAAAGATATTTTTGTTAATTAAATTTTAGTATTTAAAAGGTTATATATATATATATATAATATAATATAATATAATATAATATGTTTAAAATTCTTAATTTATCTGACCCAAAAATATATTAGATGTGTTATAAAAATCATCACTACCTATAGTTATAGCTAGTATTATGTCATCCTCTTATCTGTAGTTACTACAACATTTGGATTTCTTCATGAAATCTTCTTTGATGTTTGATTGTGATCCACCCGTCAGGATATCCTATGACTTATGTCCAATTTTATTACAGTGAATACAATTATAATTACTATTTTAGAACCTCTTTATTATTTTATGTATTTCCTTTCATAAAGTGAAATCACAAATTTTATTTTAAATCTAATTAATTAGGGTGTTTTTCTTTTTAACTACTCAAATAGTTTTTATTTTTGGTGATTTTTTTTAAATAAGTCATTTACTATTTTTTGTTGTCTATATTTTTAAAAAATGGAAGTATTAATTTACTGTCATTAGTTTCGTACAACACTATTAAAGAAGGCGTCACGTGTCAGTTTATTGTTTTTTTAAATTTTTTAAATATGTTTTTTGTGACACTAATAGGATTACATGTCACGTCGTCGTGTGTCATTGCAATTGTCTCCATTTGGTCGTTGTATTTTTATTTTGTTTTAATTTGGTTCCTATAATTTTATTTTGCCTCAATTTAGTTTTATTTTTTAAAAAAATTAAACAATTTTGTCTCTTTCCAAAATTTAAACAAAATTTAATTTGTATATAAATATATACAAATATTTTTTAAAATTGATATTTTTATTAAATATTTTTAATAAAATTAAGTTTATTTGTATTTATTTTTATTTAATTGTATAAATGCTAATTATATTTTTTAAATATACTTGTAAGAATTAAAACTTGAAAAATTAATGACGTGAAAATTCACCTTTTTAAAATAAAAAATTGAAAAAAAATGTGAAAATCTTAATTAATTTGTAAAAAAATAACTAACGAAATTATAAAACATAAAGGTGACTACAACTATATTTTATTTTAGTAAGTATTATTCTAATTAGATTTTAGTTAGAAAATTTAAATATTATATATTCTATTTGTATTATTTAACTGTTTTTTTAATATATGAAATATAATTTTGACTTAAAAATTAAATGATTAATAAATTAAATTAAATATAATTATTTTTTCTCGAAAGGATTTTGACAAAGTTGAATAGAAATGATTTTAGAACATTAGTTTGTATTAAAATATCAATTTGTATAAAAAATTTTGTATAATTAAAAAAATATCAGTTTGTATAAAAAATTTTGTAAAAATTTATATATAAATTAAATTTTGTTTGAATTTAGATACAAACAAAATTGCTTAATTTTTAAAAAATTAAAACTTAATAATGGAAATAAAATAAAAATACAAATACCAAATTGAGACAAAATAGATACAAAATATAATATATGACTAAATTGGGACAAATCTAATAATATGTTACGTGATAGTAACAAGGTGACACATGACATGTGACACTGTCAGTGTCATGTTATACTATTTGTGTCATGTTACACTGTCAATGCCACGTGATATAATATATATGACTAATTATTTTATTCAAAAGAAATAAAATAAGAAATAAAAATAAAAATAATTTAAAAAATTAAAAAAATCACAAGCTAAGATGTGACACATTCTTTGAACTATTAATATCAAACTAACCCTAAAAGTTTAATTGTTTTAATTTTAAAAAATAAAAAATTAATTGAGACAAAAGAAAAATGAAAAATCTATTTAAAAAAAATCACGAAAAATCGGACTATCTGGTTAAAACTTTTTTTTCTTTTTATATCAATGTATCACATTCTTCTAACAAGAAATATATCATATCAAGATCCTTCTTCTTTACTACTTTAATGGCAATGGTATAATTCCATATAAATCCTAACCAACTTTCTATAATATTCAATTGATTAAAATTCTATTATTGTTTTTTACCATGAATGTCTTTTCATTTAGACCAGTCACCATTAATTATATTTGTTTTTAACAAAATATTACGTACTGAATGAGTCGATGGCCTAGATAATATTTCACACCGAGCCAACCGGACGGCTTTGGAAAAGAGCAAGCAGTCAAGCAACAAGGAAATGGCTAAATCAGTACGTAAGACCGGATGACTCTAAAGAAGAGGAAGCAGTCAAGTAGCGATGAAATGGCTTAACCAATAGGTAAGACCTGTTAGCAAAATGTGAAGATGAAGTTTTGATGATGTACAAATCAAGTCAAGAACAACCAAGACTCATGAAGACTCATCTTTGAAGACTTGTAACCTTTTGTAATAATTGTATAAACATAGGAGAATTAGTAGTTTTATGTATGCATTCAAAAGTGATGTAAAAATAAATCAAAAGTAAAATTCTGTGCAGTGTTAATCGATTAACAGAGGGTGTTAATCGATTAACGTTAATCGATTAACAGAGAGTGTTAATCGATTGTTCCAGTGCGCCATGGAGAAGCCCAGCAGTACAGTGCTAATCGATTAACAGAGGGTGTTAATCGATTAGCGTTAATCGATTAACAAGGGCTGTTAATCGATTAACATAGTGAACGTTTGAAAAACTAGCCGTTTTTTTGAGCCGTTGAAGTATCCGTTGGGTTGTTAATCGATTAACCACTGTAGCTAATCGATTAACACAGTCAGAAAGTCTAAAAGCGAAAATGGAGGAGCCTTTGGATGAGTCTATAAATAGACTCTCATTTTCTCTCAACTCCAACTCTTCCCTTGTGCTAAACATCTCTGAACTCTTTGAGAATTGTGTGCTCTTGCTCAGCTAAGGAAACTCTGTCTGTAGAGTTGGTGAAATACTACTACGGTGATAGAGGAATAGCTGGTTCATCCTTGGTTCGTCTAAGGAAGTGTTCGGAAGAGGAAGTCATCCTTCGTGAAGTATTCGGAGGAAGTGTTTCATCCTTTGTGAAGATTCAAAGGAGGTGTTGTTTCATCTCTTGTGGCTTCAAGAGAGGTGTTTTCTAAACTTTTACAAATTGTATCTGTGTGATTGTAGTTTGTAATAGTTTTGTGATTAGTGAAGTGTTTATCTTGTTTGAGATAAGCGACTGGACATAGGATCCTAGTGATCTGAACCAGGATAAAATACCTGTGCAATTTTTCTCTTTCCCTTACTCTGTTATTTACGTTTAATTATCTGCTTAGTAAGAAATTAAGAGAAAAATATTAAAAAGGGATAATATTTGAATATAACCAATTCACCCCCCCTCTTGGTTTGTTCCCACGCTAACCATTCCGCTGCAGCCGCTCTGACAATTGGTATCAGAGCTTGCTTTGATAGTCATTCAAATGGCAGGATTACATCAAACCTTTGCAGAGGGTGCTTCTATCAATAGACCACCACTATTCACTAGTGAGAATTACGCATTTTGGAAGGTAAGAATGCAAATATTTATGGAGTCTATTGATATAGATATTTGGGATGCTGTTGCATCTGGTCCTTTTGTTCCAACTAACAATATGCAGGAACCAAAGCCCCGTGACCAATGGACTGCTGAAGATAAGAGAAAATTTGGTAATGATGTAAAAGCTCGTAATATTATTTCATCTGCTTTAACTGTTGACGAGTTTTACAGGATTTCTATTTGTAAAACTGCACAAGAAATGTGGGAAGTACTTAGAGTAACCCATGAAGGAACAGATGATGTTAAGAGAGCTAGAAAGAATACTTTAATCCAGGAATATGAAATGTTCAGGATGAAGCAAGGAGAAACAATAGTAGATGTTCAGAAACGCTTCACCAACATAGTAAATCATCTTATTGGATTAGGTAAGTCTTTCGATATTGATGAGCTTAATATAAAAATTTTGAAATCTTTAGACAGGTCTTGGCAACCAAAAGTGACTGCAATTTCTGAGTCACAAAATCTCAACACAATGACAATGGCTGCATTATTTGGAAAGTTGAGAGAGCATGAACTTGATCTCGGAAGACTAGATGAAGAAGAAGCAAAAACTAAGAAAAAGACTCTAGCCTTCAAATCTGAGGTAGAAAAGAGCAAAAGCAAAATGGAAGATGAAGACTCAGAAGAAGATGAAAATTTGAGTTTACTCATCAAGAGGTTCAATAGGTTCATGAAATCTAAAGGCAAAGGGAGATTCAGAAATGAAAAGAGAGAAAATCAAGGATCTTCCTCAAACTATAGATGCTATGGTTGCGGAGAAAAAGGACATTTAAAAGCAGACTGCCCAAATCAAAAGAAGGGTGAAGAAAAGAAAGAAAAGAAATTCTTCAAGAAAAAGAAAGCATACATCGCATGGGACGATGACAACGAATCAATTTCTGACTCGAGCAGTTCTGATGAAGAAGCAAACATATGTCTAATGGCGGATGACGATGACTCTAGAAGCCAAGTAAGTACATCTAACAATTCAGATAATTCTAGTCAATATGATAGTGAAACTGAATTGCATGATACTTATGCTGCTTTATTAGTAGAATCCGAAAAATTAGGTATAGCTCATAAGAAATTGAAAAAGGATTTCAAAGAGTTAAAATTAAAGTTTGGAAATATTCTTGAAGAAAATGAAAATTTGAAAATTACTTCTGAAAATTTCTCTAAAATTAATGATAATTTGAAAACTGAATTTACAAATTTGTCTGAAGAAAACAGAAGTTTGAAAAATAAATTTTTATATCAAGCAGAAGAAATTAGAAATTTAAAAAGTAAAGTTTTATTTTATGAAAAAGAAAAATTTATTGCAAATAATGAATGTGAATCATGCATTAAATTCAAATATTTTTCTGAAAACACAACCACTGGAGAATGTAGTAAAAATAATGAAAATAAGGTTGTAAAAAATAAGTATGTTCCTAAAATTAAGCATAATCATAGAACCCGTAGAACTTGGGTAGAAAAAGGAACAAGTTATAGGAACACAAATGTTGCATCATGCTTTTATTGTATGAAAAAGGGTCATACATCTAACAAATGTAAAATTAAGCATTATGGTGTTCCAAGTGGTAGATATGCTTGGGTTGTAAAATAATTTCATTATATAATCCAAAGGACCCATACAAAATAGTTGGGTACCTAAATAGCTTGTTCTTTTTATGTTGTAGGAATTATCAAAACCAAGGAAGTATATGTGGTGTCTTGACAATGGATGTTCAAAACACATGACCGGAGATAAAAAGAAATTTACAAGCTTTCGGAAAAAGGAACGAGGCTTTGTCACCTATGGTGACAACAACAAAGGAAAAATCCTTGGAATAGGAGATATTGGAAGTGAAGATACCTTGATGATCAAAGACGTATTATATGTGGAAGGATTAAAGCACAACTTAATTAGCATTAGTCAATTATGCGATAAAGGATTCAAGGTAACCTTCGAACAAAATTCTTGCACTATTTATAAAAATGATTCTTCTGAAACTGCGTTGAAAGGAATTAGGCATAACAATATTTATTTGATTGATTTAGAAAATGCATCAAATAGGAATATTTCATGTTTAGTAGTAAAAGAAGAAAATCCATGGTTATGGCATAAAAGAGCTGCACATATTCATATGCAACAATTGAATAAACTCATTTCTAAAGACTTAGTAATTGGTCTACCAAAACTAAAATATGTGAAAAATAAATTGTGTGATGCATGTCAAAAGGGAAAACAAGTGAAATCATCTTTTCATTCGAAAAATGTTGTTTCTAGTTTGAAACCCTTAGAAC
Organism: Vigna angularis; assembly: GCF_016808095.1. Classification (NCBI taxonomy): domain Eukaryota; kingdom Viridiplantae; phylum Streptophyta; class Magnoliopsida; order Fabales; family Fabaceae; genus Vigna; species Vigna angularis. The sequence goes on from NC_068976.1 coordinate 34,795,515, forward strand.
TTTTGCACATGGATTTATTTGGTCCCTCTAGGATAAAAAGTTTTGGAGGAAATTATTATGCTTTAGTTATTGTAGATGATTATTCAAGATACACTTGGACTTTCTTTCTTACTCTTAAAAGTGAAGCTTTCAAAGAGTTTAAAAAGTTTGCAAATTTAGTTCAAAATGAAAAAGATTTGAAAATAAAGGCTATTAGAAGTGACCATGGAGGTGAATTTCAAAATGAATCTTTTGAAATTTTTTGTGAAGAATATGGCATTTCTCATAATTTTTCTGCACCTAGAACTCCTCAACAAAATGGAGTTGTAGAAAGAAAGAATAGATCCTTAGAGGAACTTGCTAGAACTATGTTAAATGAATATAGTGTTCCTAAACAATTTTGGGCTGATGCTGTGAGTACTGCATGTTATGTATTGAATAGAATGCTTATTAGACCTATTTTGAAAAGTACTCCTTATGAACTTTTTAAAGGTAGAAAACCAAATGTTTCACATTTAAGAATTTTTGGATGCAAATGTTTTGTCTTAAATAATGGAAAACAAAATTTAGGAAAATTTGATTCCAAAGCCGATGAAGCTATTTTTCTAGGATATTCTCTAACTAGCAAAGCTTATAGAGTTTTTAATCGGAAAACATTTGAATTAGAAGAATCTGTGCATGTTGTCTTTGATGAAATTGTGGACCTTGAGGCAAAATCTCTTGAGTCAGATGAATCAGATGCAGGTGAAATTGAAGACTTGCAAAAGACAACAAATGAAGAAAAATTGAATAATCCTCAAGATGATGAAGATCTAAACAAAATATGGCAACAACCTAGAGGATTATCATTGGACAACATCATTGGCGACATATCAAAAGGGGTAAACACTAGAAGAAATTTAGTAAATTTTTGTATGAATGTAGCTTTTATGTCGCAGATAGAACCCAAGAACATTAAGGAAGCTCTTCAAGATGAACAATGGTGTATAGCAATGCAAGAAGAACTCAACCAGTTTGAAAGAAATCAAGTTTGGGAATTGATTCCTAGAGAAGATACTCATCAAGTAATTGGAACAAAATGGGTATTCAGAAACAAACTGGATGAAGATGGAAACATCACCAAGAATAAAGCTAGGCTTGTGGCTCAAGGATATAGTCAAGAAGAAGGTATAGATTATGATGAGACATATGCTCCAGTTGCCAGGTTAGAGGCAATACGCCTACTTCTTGCTTATGCATCTATAATGAAATTTAAATTATTTCAAATGGATGTTAAAAGTGCATTTCTAAATGGTTTTATAAAAGAAGATGTGTATGTTGAACAACCACCCGGTTTTGAAGATTTTAAATTTCCAAATCACATCTATAAGTTAAAGAAAGCACTTTATGGTTTAAAACAAGCACCTAGATCTTGGTATGAAAGACTTAGCAATTTTCTTTTAGAAAATGATTTCAATAGAGGGAAAGTTGATTCCACTTTGTTTATTAAGAGAGTCGAAAAACATATTTTGATTATTCAAGTATATGTTGATGATATTATTTTTGGATCAACTAATAAATCTCTTTGTGAGGAATTTGCTAAGACTATGCAGGGTGAATTTGAAATGTCTATGATGGGAGAATTAACATTCTTCCTTGGTCTTCAAATTAAGCAAATGAAAGAATGTACGTTCATTTCTCAAACTAAGTATTGTAGAGAAATTCTTAAGAAGTTTGAAATGGACAAAGCAAAGGAAGCATCTACACCTATGGGAACCTCTTGCTATCTTGACAAAGATGAGTCAGGTAAAGAGGTAAATCAAACTAAATATAGATGTATGATAGGTTCTTTGCTATATCTCACTACTAGTAGACCAGATATTATGCAAAGTGTTTGTGTATGTGCTAGGTATCAATCTAGTCCTAAAGAATCTCACCTTACTGCAGTTAAAAGAATATTGAAATATCTTAAGGGAACTGCATCCTTTGGTTTATGGTATCCATCTGGAACGGAACCTAGTCTTGTAGGTTTTTCAAATGCTGATTATGGAGGTTGCAAGATAGATAGAAAAAGCACTAGTGGAACATGTCATCTTCTAGGTAGTTCCTTAGTTTCTTGGCAATCTAAGAAACAAGCCTGTGTAGCCTTATCTACCACTGAGGCTGAATATATTGCTGCAGGAAATTGCTGTGCGCAAATTTTATGGATGAAACAGCAATTAGAAGATTATGACATTCACTTAGATCATATACCACTTAAGTGTGATAATACAAGTGCAATAAACCTTACAAAGAATCCCATAATGCACTCTAGAACCAAGCACATTGAGATTAGGCATCACTTTCTTAGAGATCATGTGCAAAAAGGAGATTGTGAAATAGAATATATTGATACCCAACATCAATTAGCTGATATTTTCACCAAAGCATTGCCTAAAGATAGATTTTATGAGCTTAGAAGAGACTTAGGAATATTAAAAATATCTTAAAATTGGACAAAGGGACAAATTTGCTGATTTTCGGAAATCAGCGTCAGTTAATCGATTAACAGAGGGTGTTAATCGATTAACGTTAATCGATTAACAGGTCGTGTTAATCGATTAACAGCGGTAACCTGCAGTAAATTCTGCAGAATCTAGCCGTTATAAACGGCTATAAACGGTCATTTTCTTAATTTTGAACGTTGGGGGGTCCTTTGTAGGCCTATTTAAACCCATTCTATCCATCATTTTTACCCACTCACTTTACCCATCCTTCTCCAACTCAATTTCACTTCTTTTCTTCACTCAAATTCCATTCTTTTGCTGTCCAAACTTTCTTTCACACTCTCATGGCTGAACCATCAAGAAGAAGAAGAAGAAGAAGCTATGGATCGGAAAGCACACCTCTTGCACGTGGTCCAAACATTCATGGGTGGATTTCCGATGATGGAAAGCATGACGAATATCTACAAATGTGGAAAGAACGCAAGATTCTTCGTCAAAAATTTGTAGATCTCAATTGAATCACCACACATCAATTTCAATTTTCTCAGCAATTGATTGAGCAAGGCGTCCAGCATCTAATGCAACTTCAAGGGCATTATTATCCAGATTTGGTAAGAGTATTCTACTACAATCTAAAATCCCAAAATGGTATTGTTTACACTCGTGTAAAAGGGATAGATATCATTCTGGATAATGACATTTGGACAAATGTTGTTCATCTTCCCATTTTAGAAAATACCATGCATGTGCCAAATGACTTTGGTGATTTTAACAAAATTTTGGCATATCGTTCGTTCATGCGCAACCCTCAACAACCTCTACCAAATAGGCGATATCTTCTTGTAGGAAATCTTAGAATGGAGGAAAGGGTTCTTCATTATCTTATTGTATGGTTGTTGTGTCCAAGAGGCTCAAACCTAGCCCAATGCTTTGAAATTGATCTCATGATCATGTCTGCCATTACTCAAAATATCAAAATCAATTGGGCAGATCTCATCTCCGACACTATTGTCCGGGCAAAGAGGTATGATAGAGGTCATCTTCCATATCCCCTCCTTATTTCCTTAATATGTGTGTATAAAGGAGTTGATGTTACGGGAGAGAAACATCTCTCCGTCTTAAGAAATCATGAAATTGAGGAATCAGCTTTGCATCAAATGGGCTTTATACGACAAGGAAATCTGTTTGTCCGTGCTGAAGATGATATTGCACCAGAAGATTATGCATCAGCTGAAGAAGATGAAGATATACCTATGCCTCATCCAACCAATGTTGCTGGACCATCCCATCCTCCCCAAGAATATAGTCTAGAGAGTATATCTAGACAAATTGCAGATATGGCTTCTATGCAACAATCACGGATGGATGATATGATGGCTTATCATGCTCTTAGATATGATGAAATTGATAATCATCTTAAGGAGATTGATGACAAACTGGAAAAACTCTATGTACCCGATAGCGATGATGCGCCATAGGCAATTTATGTTTCTATGTTTTTATTAGTGTGTGCCCTTTATATTTCCTTGTATGCTTGCATCTTAATATTCAATAAAATGTATGTTGTTTTTCTTATTCTTTCTATGCATACATGCTTTTATTAAGGGGGAGTATAATTTCTAATCAAAATAGGGGGAGCACTTCTACATCACTTTTTAATAATGATCAAAAAGGGGGAGAAATATTTAAAGTCTTCAAATTATCTCTAAGTCTTCAAATTATCTCTAAGTTCACTAACAAATTATTTCTTCCTTAAGTTGTTTTTCTAAATACAGATTATTACCAAAAGCTTTAAATCAAGAAGGTTTTGATCATCATCAAAAAGGGGGAGATTGTTAGCAAAATGTGAAGATGAAGTTTTGATGATGTACAAATCAAGTCAAGAACAACCAAGACTCATGAAGACTCATCTTTGAAGACTTGTAACCTTTTGTAATAATTGTATAAACATAGGAGAATTAGTAGTTTTATGTATGCATTCAAAAGTGATGTAAAAATAAATCAAAAGTAAAATTCTGTGCAGTGTTAATCGATTAACAGAGGGTGTTAATCGATTAACGTTAATCGATTAACAGAGAGTGTTAATCGATTGTTCCAGTGCGCCATGGAGAAGCCCAGCAGTACAGTGCTAATCGATTAACAGAGGGTGTTAATCGATTAGCGTTAATCGATTAACAAGGGCTGTTAATCGATTAACATAGTGAACGTTTGAAAAACTAGCCGTTTTTTTGAGTCGTTGAAGTATCCGTTGGGTTGTTAATCGATTAACCACTGTAGCTAATCGATTAACACAGTCAGAAAGTCTAAAAGCGAAAATGGAGGAGCCTTTGGATGAGTCTATAAATAGACTCTCATTTTCTCTCAACTCCAACTCTTCCCTTGTGCTAAACATCTCTGAACTCTTTGAGAATTGTGTGCTCTTGCTCAGCTAAGGAAACTCTGTCTGTAGAGTTGGTGAAATACTACTACGGTGATAGAGGAATAGCTGGTTCATCCTTGGTTCGTCTAAGGAAGTGTTCGGAAGAGGAAGTCATCCTTCGTGAAGTATTCGGAGGAAGTGTTTCATCCTTTGTGAAGATTCAAAGGAGGTGTTGTTTCATCTCTTGTGGCTTCAAGAGAGGTGTTTTCTAAACTTTTACAAATTGTATCTGTGTGATTGTAGTTTGTAATAGTTTTGTTATTAGTGAAGTGTTTATCTTGTTTGAGATAAGCGACTGGACGTAGGATCCTAGTGATCTGAACCAAGATAAAATACCTGTGCAATTTTTCTCTTTCCCTTACTCTGTTATTTACGTTTAATTATCTACTTAGTAAGAAATTAAGAGAAAAATATTAAAAAGGGATAATATTTGAATATAACCAATTCACCCCCCCTCTTGGTTTGTTCCCACGCTAACCATTCCGCTGCAGCCGCTCTGACAAGACCGAACGTCTATCATCAGGGACGTCTGACCTAATTCAATAAACAGGTTTTCTATGTCTTTCATCTCTCTATCATATTAAAAGCAAAGATTTTTGCATCATAATCTGTTTGAATCTACATGCATATTGATTATATGAGTTCTAGGGTTTCTAGGTTTAGTTGAGAATTTACTTTGATTTAATTTAGGAACTTTCATATGATTAAATGATTTTTACTATCAATTAAGAATGTACTGTGGTTGGTAGTAATAATTTCAACTACAATCAATTGAGAATTTACTTTAATTGATTACCTTTTAACTTGGTTAGGAGATTTAAGAATAAACATGATTAAACACAATAGAATTTGATTGAGAATGTACTTTGGTTGAATTCATTGTGAATAATCTAGAAAGGTCTTGCATTTGATTGAGAATCTACTTTGGTTAACTGCATGATCGCCCTCAAATTAATTAAGAATGTACTTTAATTAATTTGAAACTTAAATAATAATCAATTGAACAATTATCTATGAATAACCAATGATGAATCTATCTTGGAAAGTAGAGGAATTAGCCTATATTTCTTCATAATTGTTTCTAAGTTTTCTCTTTTTTCAAACATTAATTCTATTAGCATAATTTCTCACTCTTATTCTTGAGCATCACATTGCATTCATAAGATTCAGATATTGAAAAGCGATTTCGTATTCATTGGGAGACGACTCTGGGTTGCTTTAACCCTATCTACTTTCTTGACTACTGACTTGGCAATACTGAAGTTGCCTTGAAAAGTAGTATTAATTTGATAGCTTCAACGACAGCATATCAAATTTGGCACCGCTGTTGGGGAATACGGTTAGTATTTTGAATATTTTGATTCTTATTTTTATTTTTATTTTTATTTATCTTTATTTCTTTTTAACGCACATACATTTAATTTAGTTTGAGTTATTTTGTAGTCTTTAGTCATTCTTATTTTAGGAAAAAATCTTTGTTCTTGTTTTAATTAAGAATTTCTCTTGAGAAATACTTGAGGCTAGTTTGAATACACTCTGGCTAGGAAAAACTTGGTACTTAAGTTGTCCATTGTGACGCACCTCTCTTTCCTAGGAGTGGACCCAAACAAATTCTCTCTTATATCTTATTTGAAATCTTTCTCTAAAGCAAGAACAAACGAAAAAGAGAAGTCAAGAACGGAGAAACAAGTTCAAGCAGATTGCGTAGTGCATGATCAGAGCTAACCCGAGAGAATTTTATCAAATTAACCCGGAAGTTGAAAGGAACTTGCGTAAGCTGCGGAAAAGTTTGAAATTTGGGTGTTCTACTGAGGGAACACTTCCTACATCTGAAACCATACCACCTTCATTATCTTCAGTCACAAACATACCATCCAATCCTTTACATGATCCTAACCCAAACAATATGGCACAAAGAACCATCAGACAGTTAGCCACCTCCCACAATACAGCTATCCGAAGTAACATTGAATACCCTAATGAGGAATGAGAATTGAGACCTGACCTGTTAAATGCCTTACCAAAGTTCAATGGGTTATCAAGGGAGAATCCACACAAGCCCTTGAGACAATTTCACATGTTGTGTGAAAACTTTAGATCTCCCAAGATCACAATAGAGAGCCTTAAAATGAGAGCTTTTCCATTTACTCTTCAAGGAGCAGTTGAAGATTGGTGGTATTATCTCTCTGCACGGATTACAAATTGGGAAACTATTGAAAGACTCTTCATTCAAAAGTATTTTCTTGCATCCAGATTATCTGTCATACGCAGAGAAATTCAAGATATAAGATAGAGATATAGAGAGAATCTTAGTGAGTATTGGGAAAGATTCAATGTGTGTTCTGGGTTCCTTTAGCAGAGTTGAGACCATCTCCTACATCAATTAGGACTACTTTTGTATCTTCAACGTTTGCAGCCCCTTCAAGATTAGTAACAACTGCAACATCCATATCAGAGGTAAAATGCACAATTGAATCATCAAGCTTTACAGAATTGTCACAGGTAAAAGCACAATCATTCAGCAGATCATCAAGAACATATGCATCAGAATCAAAGTATCCAATATCATTTGTTTTAATCTGTTCCACAAGAAAAATTTTATCTAGACTCACACAATGGCCAGACATAATATCACAAAAATCAGGTAGAGGTTTCACAGATTCAGCATGCAAAATGTCATCAACACTATGTTACCAATGAGGAAGCATTGGTAAATTGAAGATAAATGATTTTGATGATGTGCAAGAAGATAGACTTGAAGAAGCTGTTATAATTGTTGTAAAAGCACTTTGTAGAATATAAATGTATTAGGAAAGTCTTTGAATATGTAAAAACTTAGAAAATCTCGTTTCCTTAGTTAAGTTTTGCATTTAATCCATTATGAGAAGCTATAATTGATTATCCTGAGCACTCTTGGAAAATAGCATTTTGCTCTGGAATAATCGGTTATTCCTTCAAATAATCGATTATCAACTGGTCCTCTTGAGAACTGCCAAAGTCTCTGGAATAATCGATTGTTCCTTAGGATAATCGATTATCACTTCTTGAAAAATCCTGTAACGGACTCAAATAATCGATTATCACTAACAATAATCGATTATCAATGGCATTTGTAATCCATCTCTTCGAACTCAGACCACTTGCCTATATAAGGTTGTTCCAAAACTCTTAGAATGTTAACTTTGAGCTTTTTGAGAATACAGTGTGATATGAGGAAGTTCCAAAAAGTTAGTTCATTGCATTGCCTGGTCTCGTGAATAGGAGAAGCTCGCGCTTTGTGGGTCAAAGATCAGAGCGGTTCTCTTCGAGTTGGCAACGTTGTTGTTCTTCCAGTTCGTTGGTCGAAGGAAGACTATTTATGCACTGTTCTGGTTCGTTGGTCGAAGGAAAGTGTAGATTGATCGCTTCCGGTTCGTTGGTCGAAGGAAGCATCCTTCCGGTTCGTTCGTCGAAGGAAGGTTTTATCTTACTGTTTCATTCACTATATTGTATATCTGTGAAACTATTTTTTAGTGAAAACGTTAATCACCTTTTATAGTGATTAACAACTGGACGTAGATTCTTTTGAATCGAACAAGGATAAAAATTTTGCTCTGGAATAATCGGTTATTCCTTCAAATAATCGATTATCAACTGGTCCTCTTGAGAACTGCCAAAGTCTCTGGAATAATCGATTGTTCCTTAGGATAATCGATTATCACTTCTTGAAAAATCCTGTAACGGACTCAAATAATCGATTATCACTAACAATAATCGATTATCAATGGCAGTTGTAATCCATCTCTTCGAACTCAGACCACTTGCCTATATAAGGTTGTTCCAAAACTCTTAGAATGTTAACTTTGAGCTTTTTGAGAATACAGTGTGATATGAGGAAGTTCCAAAAAGTTAGTTCATTGCATTGCCTGGTCTCGTGAATAGGAGAAGCTCGCGCTTTGTGGGTCAAAGATCAGAGCGGTTCTCTTCGAGTTGGCAACGTTGTTGTTCTTCCAGTTCGTTGGTCGAAGGAAGACTATTTATGCACTGTTCTGGTTCGTTGGTCGAAGGAAAGTGTAGATTGATCGCTTCCGGTTCGTTGGTCGAAGGAAGCATCCTTCCGGTTCGTTCGTCGAAGGAAGGTTTTATCTTACTGTTTCATTCACTATATTGTATATCTGTGAAACTATTTTTTAGTGAAAACGTTAATCACCTTTTATAGTGATTAACAACTGGACGTAGATTCTTTTGAATCGAACAAGGATAAAAATTTTGCTCTGGAATAATCGGTTATTCCTTCAAATAATCGATTATCAACTGGTCCTCTTGAGAACTGCCAAAGTCTCTGGAATAATCGATTGTTCCTTAGGATAATCGATTATCACTTCTTGAAAAATCCTGTAACGGACTCAAATAATCGATTATCACTAACAATAATCGATTATCAATGGCAGTTGTAATCCATCTCTTCGAACTCAGACCACTTGCCTATATAAGGTTGTTCCAAAACTCTTAGAATGTTAACTTTGAGCTTTTTGAGAATACAGTGTGATATGAGGAAGTTCCAAAAAGTTAGTTCATTGCATTGCCTGGTCTCGTGAATAGGAGAAGCTCGCGCTTTGTGGGTCAAAGATCAGAGCGGTTCTCTTCGAGTTGGCAACGTTGTTGTTCTTCCAGTTCGTTGGTCGAAGGAAGACTATTTATGCACTGTTCTGGTTCGTTGGTCGAAGGAAAGTGTAGATTGATCGCTTCCGGTTCGTTGGTCGAAGGAAGCATCCTTCCGGTTCGTTCGTCGAAGGAAGGTTTTATCTTACTGTTTCATTCACTATATTGTATATCTGTGAAACTATTTTTTAGTGAAAACGTTAATCACCTTTTATAGTGATTAACAACTGGACGTAGATTCTTTTGAATCGAACAAGGATAAAAATTTTGTGTTGAATTTTTCTTACTCTCTATACTCTTTACATTTTGCGCATATCAACTATTTGATAAATTTTCTCTAAGAAAATTGATTTTCTAAAATTGACCATCTTAAAACGAGTTTGACCGAACACGTTTTCCGCTACCTTAATTTATTCCGCTGCGCGATTCTATAACGGTACCGATTGTTCCGACAATTGGTATCAGAGCTTGCTTTGATATTCTTTCAAACTTTTGTGAAAATGGCCGGTCATCAAACTCAAATGTATGCCGAAGGTGCTTCCATCAACAGACCACCACTTTTTACTAGTGATGACTATGCATTCTAGAAAGTCATAATGGAAATCTTTATGGGGTCTATTGACAGAGGCATCTTGGAAGCCATACAAAATGGTCCATATATTCCAAAGAGTATTGTTGATGGTGTAGAAGTAGAAAAACCATACTTTAATTGGACTGCTGAAGAAAATAGACGAGCTCAGTTTGACATTAAGGCTCGTAACATTATTTCATCTGTTGTGGTACTTGATGAATTTTATAGAATTTTAGTGTGTATGACAGCACAGGAAATGTGGGAAGTCCTTAGAATCACACATGAGGGTACAGATGACGTGAAACATGCAAGGAAGAACACACTCATCCAGGAGTATGAGATGTTCAGAATGCAACTTGGAGAAACAATCTCTGATGTCCAAAAGTGTTTCACTCACATTGTGAACCACTTGACAGGTTTGGGTAAGACTTTTGACACTGATGAATTGAATGTGAAAATATTGAAATCATTGGACAAGTCTTGGCAACCAAAGGTGACTGCCATCTCGGAGTCTCAAAACCTCACTTAGATGTCAATGGTGATTCTCTTTGGAAAGCTTCGTGAGCATGAGCTTGAGTTGAGAAGATTAACTGCAGAAGAGGATCAAGGCAAAAGAAAGACGCTTGCCTTCAAGTTTGAAATCTCAAAAGGAACATTATGATGCACAAATATTTGCTTTTAATATGATAGAGAGATGAAAGACATAGAAAAAAAGCAACTTAAATCAATAATCAAAATAAACAATTACATTAATTCAACTTAACCTCAGAATGCATAACGAAATTACAGTGGAATAGCCCTAGGAGCTTAGCCCTCCATGAATGGAGTGAAACACATGATGAAATAAAAGTGAGAGGATTGATGGATGCTTGCTTCCAGTGGAGGAGTTTGAGAGAATAGATGAAGTGTCTTTTCTGCCTCGCTTGGGTATTTTTATATAGGCTTGATTCGGCTTGGACTCTGAATAGTTTGTTGATAAGATATTTTCAGTTGATATATTATATCTTTCAAATATTCATTAGATTAAGTCAGTTTTAAAGATTATTTGATAGAGATTAACTTAATTATCTTATATCATATATCTTCCAAATAACTAAAAGATTTAGATAATGATAAAATTATTTGGAAGATATTTTCTGTTGATATTCCCAATTTAAATTAATTCTACAACTAAATTTTATCTTTTAGCTTTTCTGACTTTCCAAAATTGCACAAATGGCCTGAAATTTCCTTTATCTGCACTTTATCCCCTTCAGAATTCTCCAAAAGTGCACCAGAATCCCTGTTTGACCAACTTTGACCAGACTTAAGCAGTGTTGACCAACTTTGACTGAGGAAGGGTGCGGCTAGTGAGAGCTTGCCATGTGGCAGACCTCTTTCTCACCCAATTAGGGTTTCAAATAAAATCTGATTTTGGGCCTTAATTTGCAATTTGGACCAATAAATCTTCAATTTCAGGTGCACAAATAAATATTATAACATCCAAGAATAATTTATGCGCTAAAACTCACCTTTTATATCTCTTTAATTCACAAACCCAATAATTCTAATTGTCACGGATCCACTTTAAATCAACCATTTAAGCATAAATATCTCATCAAAAATTTGGATTTTAAAGCATAAATGTGGGCATAAATATGCACTCATCACCAATCTTCGTGTCGAGGTTGAAACGCTGAGGACCACCCATGGAGGGTACGAGAAAAAGCAAGTTGATCTTCAACTAGAGTTGGACGAGGCCAATCGACAACTGACGGAAGCTGCTGAGAGGATTCAAGCTGTGCAAATAAGGGGAGACTAGGCGGTTGAAGAGTGCGGCAGGTTGAAGGCGACACGACGAAACAAACGGAGTGGGAGCAAGAGCTAGCTGTCAAGAGCAAAACTAGGAAGGTTTTAACAAGGCCCTCCGCCAAACGTATTTCTTGCTAGGATTCAATCCGTATGCCGAGGGTTTTGATGTGTTGAAAGAAGTTTATGAGGGGAATTTGATCCCTCTTGATGAAATGTATGACAGGGAGGAGGAACCAGCGGTTGAAGAGGACGCTATCGAGGAAGAACCGGCGCCTGCTGATGACAATGATGGGGCCGGGGATGAGTAAAGTAGACTTATCTTGGGGGGGGGGGGGGGGGGGGGCTTTTTGTCTTTTTTGATTTTTTGGATGTGGCTGGGCGGTAAACACTTAGGTTTTGTTAGAGTGTTTGCTTCACCGGCCCGTTATTACTATTTGATGTATACCCCAAGATTAATACAACAGTTTCATTTTCCTTTTCATATTTGAGCATTATTTTCTGCCTAAGTTATGGACGTTCGGTGGCGTAGTTTGTTAGGTCACATATTTGAATGTTCATGGTGCCGTATTGACGAATTTACTATTCACCGCCTGACCAAGTTGACAATGACTCTTTTTAGAACTCTCCGTTCATCAACTTATTTGAGTCGAGCAGTAATGGTTCATTGTTGAACTCGTCGTTCACCACCCGACCAAGTTGACAATGGCTCTTTAGAGCTCTCCATTCATCAACTTGTGTTAGCATTATTTGAGTCGGGCAGTAGTGGTTCATTGATGAACTCGTCGTTCACCACCTGACCAAGTTGACAGTGGCTCTTTAGAGCTCTCCATTCATAAACATGGATTTTGTTGGCACCGGGTAGCAGTGGTTCATTTGAAGAACTCGTCGTTCACCGCCTAACCAGGTTGATAGTGGTTCCTTTTAGGAGCTCTCCGTTCATCAACCTAGGTTTCATTCACTTTTGTTATCCGTTTGTTGTTAGTAGTGTTCATGCGCAATATTGCCATGGATGAAACGTTGTGGACATTATATTAACTTTTGACGAAAAAATAAAGTGCAATGGATAGTTATTCAACTAAAATAAAATTTTAAGTGGGAAGCATTAACCCTCGGCGCCACAAACTTGTTTAACCCTTGGCAAGTGTGACCAAATCGTATTAAGTAATAAAACTAGGTAAGACCAAGTATCATTTTCCCAAAGGACTCACGGCCTAGTTAGTTATCTGATTTATTGATTATTTAAGACTTGTGAACGATTGATTGTAGGTTTTTAATGGAAAAGACAATAATTAAACATGTATGCATGAATTTGATCAATAGCAAAAAGAGTAAAACAAACACGTAATGAATGATATGGATGAGTATGTTGTTGGGGTTATCAATTTCATCTTATCCACTCTCATATACTTTAGGACTTCATCATTCTTTTCATCGATTGCTAATGCCACTCTCTAAATCACCTTGCAAGAAGGCCTATCCTTAATTATGAGTTCATACAATTCCTAGCATTCCTAGTAATTAATTCTGAAGTGCGGGATCTTAAAAGGCAACCAATATGCTATTTGGAGAAATTCCTCGGATCTAGATTTCCCCGTACGTTTCCATATCGACAAAATCAATAATCATGGCAATGAATGAGTTAAACAAAGCAAGCATTAAGCAAAGAGAAAAAACCCTAACTAATGATGAACGAAAGCATAAGTCTTAAAGTAAGATGTTAAAACAAATTTCATATATGAGAGTTTCACAAGACTACATTGATTCCCCAACAACAATACAAGGTTTAGTTCACCATATTCATGGTGAAACTAGATGAACAATAATGAAAGAATGAAAGATAAAACCCTAGAAAGGTGAAGAGGTAGCCTAACCATCCAAGATCTTCCTCCAAAGGGTGGAAAAGTGAGTGTTTGCTTCGTCTCAGCCAAAGATACAAACCCTAGGAACACCTAAAGCTTATATACTATTCGTAAAATTACAGAAAATTAGGCCCAAGCCCAAAATAGTGCCGCTCAGCGGTAAGTGCGTGAGTTGTTTTCCTCCCCTCAGCGGCCTTTTCACCCCTCAGCGGATCCAACGTGAGTTTCTGAGTGCCGCTCAGCGGTAAACTGCCGCTGAGCGGTAGTTGCGACTTCTCCTTTTGCACTTTTTGATGTCTTTTCTGATTCCATCTCTATCCTTCTTCACTTCTTTCACTAAATCACCTTAAAACCTTCATAAAACACTGAAATCAAGCATAAACCTGTCCAGCTCTCTTATTTCTAAAAATATGACCAAAAGCATAATTTCAAGCTAGTTTCTAAGTGTTAAAGGTTGCTTTTAGTATTAATTTTAAGCATGAAAATAACAGTTTTTCAACTGTTATCAGAAGCATTCCAGGTGTTGGGGATGAGGCGACCGTTAGGATGGGCGAGGCGGTAGGCCCCATTCTTAATGTCTTATGTTATCCTCAAAAGGGTCCTTCCCATTTGGATGCAAGCTTGTCGTGTGTCATCGTCCGTCTTGCGTTCCCTATCTTTCTCCATACCAAGTCCCCTTCTTGAAAGATCCTAGGTCGTTCTTTGGTGTTGTATCTTTTCTAAACTAGTCGTTTGCATGCCTCCGATCGTACTATCATTGATTCTCGCGGCTCCTCCAAGGTGTCTAATTCGACCCTAAGCTCTCCCTCGTTTAACTCGACGTCCTCTAATTTTCTTTGCAATGATGGTTCCCCTACCTCAACGGGGAGCATTGCATCAGTGTCGTACGTGAGATTGAAGGGCGTCTCTCCAGTCGTCCCATGCGAGGTGCACCGTTACTCCCGTAAGACTCTAGGCAGTTCATTCATCCAAGCTCATTTCTTCTTGCCCAATCTTCTTTTTAATTCGGCTACAATGGTTTTGTTGACTGCCTCTACCTGGTCGTTTGTTTGTGAATGCTTCACGGATTTGGTGACGTGTTTTATCCCCAAGCTCTTATAGAATTAGGACAATTTTTTGTCGATGAACTGCCTCCCGTTATCGCTGACAACCGTTCGGGGGAGTTCGAACCTACGTATTAGCTTCCACGCAAATTTCTGCACTTGCTGGGTCGTGATGGTTGCTAGGGGTTCTGCCTCTTGACCATAACCACATTGGCGAGCCACGTGGTATCGGTCACTTCCCTTACAAATCTTGCCCCCACGAGCTTGGCACTTCTTCATCTACAATCATCCTCTTCTCGTCCCCCATTCTTCTCTTCTTTTGGTCGACCAACCTTGCCTCATTGAAGAGCGCAAGTTTATGGGACATGACCGAGGGGTGCATCCTTGACATGTCGGTCGCCATTCAGGCAAAGAGGTCGCGGTTACTGATGAGTCAATATTTTCTCAATTTCACTTAGCTTATTGTACCGAATTTAATCAGGGAATTGTGCTTAAATGTCCAGTATTTTTCCATTTTTCTTAATTGTGTTTAATTTGATCGGAAATTCAAATTTTAATTAATTTGAATTATTTGAGCTAATTATTTGCATTATTAATTGTAGGGAAATTGTTGGATAAATTTTGGAACATTTGGAGGTCAAAAGAAAGATGCCACATCAAATATATTTTAAAATAAAATGAAAGAGAGGTGTGGATTTAAATTGGGGGGTGCACATTGAGAAGCTGGATTCGTTTGGAGAGGTGCACACGGTGAGCAGCCACGCGTCCTAAAATGTTTCTTCATTTTAAAGCAGCCACATGCCACATAGGTCACGGCCCACATAATGGAAAAGAGGTGCAGATTTTAATTCTCGGTGCTTTCCACTCTACACATAAACTTTTGACTTTTCAATTGGAGATGAGAAGCAACTCTCGGTGTGTGCTTATTGGAGGGGCCCTCATGGTTTTGCTACAAAATTAAAAGCACACGGCCTAGGGCCCATGAAGCAGCATAGAAGCAGGAGGTGCAGCACATCAGCACACGCGGCCCACATCCAGCATTGGAGAAAGGAGATACATACGCACATGGGAGGTGCACGCGGGAGAGCGTCACTGAGAATGGAAGCATGGAGTGTGGTGTCATGAAGAAAGATTAGGAGGTGCAGGGAGCTCACGGTCCAGTAGCAAAGCAGCCACACAGAGAATGTTGGCTTTAGCAGGTGCATCCAGTACATGGTCCAGCACGCAATGGGGGTGTTTACTCTTGGAGCTGGAGGTGACATCTAGAAGAGGAACCCTTCACTCGGTCCAGGGCTACAGTAAAAAAAGGGGGAGGAGAGTAGTTTCCGGAGAGTAGTGGAGTGTAGGGCTGGACGTGGGAGGAGCCAGCCGCCACCCTCATTGGAGTTATTTTTATTCTGGCTGGGAACGTTTAGATTTGGAGGAAAAAAAAATGTGAACGTTGTTGCAGATTACACATTGCTCTTTTCATTTTTTGTGTTCAAGAATTTTGTTTTTATTGAAGTTTTCAATCTAGTATTTTGTTGTGCACGGTTTTTTTTTTTCTATTGCAGCAGCTCTGGGTTTTATTTTTAGTCATACTTGAGAGAATGAAGAGGTGGTAGGTGAGAGTAGGTGTTGTCAAGTCCACCAATAGGAGAGCACGTTATTATTCTATTTATCTTGCTTGTTGATTTTCTTTTGGTGAAGCACACGGTGATGGAGTTCTTTTCCTGGCTGGAATGAATAAAAGTCCAGGATTTGTTTTTTTGGAAGCACGTTGGATAAGCGGGAATTCACCTCATGCTTACACTAGGATAATAATATTTGTGGATTTTTACTTTTCTATGTTTGGAGCATTGGGAGTCGTAACTTAAGTGGGGCTGGACGTGTGAAGGGAGCCGTCAGCCTCACATTTCGTTTTTTTTTGGAGTTTTCATTAGTTTTAATCCAATGAAAAAGGATGCACACAGTGATGAATTTTTGCTGGGAGAAATGAGGCACGGGTTGATGGTGATTGGCTGGGAGGAAGAGAAACACTTGGTCAAGGTGGTAGGTGCCATGCTGGAACGCTGATTGAAGGAGTAGATTAGGTAGAAGAATGGTGTGCACGGAAAGTGGTGTGCTGTCACGGAATGGGAGGATGCACAAGCTCACATTTTAACTTTTGATTAAAGCCTTTTATTGCTTCTTTGCTGCAATGCATTTAATTTGTTTTACTTTAGCTCAATCATTGCATTTCAATATTAGCTGCGTTTTTGTGATGCTTATCATTTCATTTTATTTTCATTGTTCACGCTTTTTTTTTGGGAAGAAATGGAGTTGATAGATACTGCATGGTGCTTTTCATTCATTAGCTTAAGTGTTGCAAATTCTCTTTAATTCCCGCCGCATTGTGCTTATGGGCTGATGCAAATTTGCATTTATGATATGTGCATTTAAATTGGTCCACGCAAGCTTCAAGTGAAGGGCATTTTTGCTCCACGGTACTTCCCTGTTTCAATGCACGCATATTTAGTTCCACTTAGTTCTATTTCCTTTTATTAACTACTCCATTTTTGTCAAATTTAATTAACGAACTGGTGTGAGGTTTAAGATTGTTCGATTTAATATTTTCATCTATCTTGATGTTTCCAATTGTATTCGGTTGTATTTAATTCTCGTCTTTAATTTCGTCAATTGCATTCAAAAAAATCTTTCAAAACCCCCCCACTATGTGTTTGATCTAAGACAGCCACATTTGGTCCTTGAGAGACGACCTAGGAGTCACTTCCTAGTCTATACTGCATTCTTTTATGCAGAACGTTTGTTGGGAGTTGCGACCCTCTCATCAGTTACGCCAGAGGACGTACCTCATCTCCCGCTTGGCATCGGGCTCTAGCCCTCCAGCCATTGTAATGATTTTTGAGTCATCCTTCCCTATGATGACTAGTTGCATGCCCCCAATGGCTCCATCCAATCCTCCGTGTTCGTTCGCGGGTCCAAGTTCGTCAGGGCAACCTTTGCTCTATTTGCCCTTCTAATGGTCACCATTGGGTATTAATCAAGTGACTCGGTCCACGGTGGGCACCAAAATGTTTCGGGTATGAGGTTGAGTCACTTCAAACACCTACACAATTTCTCCTTCGAGGCTGTTCGGAAGCTTCTCGGTCTAGTCTATCTTCGCTCCACCGTCTAGAGGGCTATCTTCGCTCCACCGTCTAGAGGGGTACCTACCAAAGGTTCTCTGATGCTAAAGTCTGCAAATTGTCCGTACGAAAGTTCAATGTAATGCTATTAAATGTACTGTAAATGCCACCAACTACCTCTTACCTTTGACCTATATTTATAATTTTTAGCGTGGGCTTGACATTAGTGAAATCTTAATATCAACCCAATCTCAGCTCAATACCCCTTAATTACCATTTACCTTAATGCCCACAACTCCAAATGGAAGATTTTATTCTAAACTTTTATGAAGGTTTAAGTCCTACTGATAGGTCATGGGCAGATGCTGCAAGCAGAGGATCTTTCTTAGACAAGTCACCAAAAGATGGTATAGATCTAATAGAACGGAAGGCAGTAGACAATCAACAGTATGACACAAGAGAAAATTTAGTGACTTTGTTGAAGGGAGTGCATGAAATTGATAATGGTGCAGTTGATGGAAAAATGAAAGATGAAAGATTGAATAAGATAGAAAGAAAACTCGACAAGAATGCAAGTTTGTTTAAAACCTCAACTCCACAAATTGCTAAGAAGTGTGCAATTTGCATTTCAACTGACCATTATACTGATGAATGTCCTAGCTTGGTGGAAACCACTGTGGAAAACCCATCTCAAGCTTTTGTTGCAAACATGTTTGAAGGAAATAGATCATACCAGAATTATCATGATTCATCCTCCAATAGGTATCAGTAGAACATGCAACCTTATGTTCCACCTCAACAAAGGCAATAATCTCAACCTGAAATGTAAATGCAAGATTTCATGAAGATAATAGTTAAGCAAAATTCAGAAATAAAGAAATCAATTGCAGAGTTGACTCAGAGGGTGGATAAGTTAAAGGCTAAGGAATCAAACAAATTGCCTGCACAAACAGTGATCAACCCGAGAAGAAACTATGTGCTTCATGCCCGCAACTCTAAATGGAAGATTTTATTCTAAGCTTTTATGAAGGCTTAAGTCCTACTGATTGGTCATGGGCAGATGCTGCAAGCAGAGGATCTTTCTTAGACAAGTCACCAAAAAATGGTATAGATCTAATTGAACAGAAGGCATTAGACAATCAACAGTATGGCACAAGAGAAAATTTAGTGACTTTGTGGAAGGGAGTGCATGAAATTGATAATGGTGCAGTTGATGGAAAGAGGATATATAAAAGATTGAATAAGCTAGAAAGCAAAATCGACAAGATTTCAAGTTTTTTTTAAAACCTCAACTCCACAAATTGCTAAGAAGTGTGGAATTTGCATTTCAACTGACCATTATATTGATGAATGTCTTAGCTTGGTGGAAACCACTGTGGAAAATCCATCTCAAGCTTTTGCTGCAAACATGTTTGGAGGAAATAGATCATATCAGAATTATCATGATTCATCCTCCAATATGTATCAGTAGAACAGACAACCTTATGTTCCACCTCAACAAAGGCAGCAATCTCAACCTGAAATGTCAATGCAAGATTTCATGAAGATAATAGTTGAGCAAAATTCAGAAATAAAGAAATCAATTGCAGAGTTGACTCAGAGGGTGGATAAGTTAAAGGCTAAGGAATCAAACAAATTGCCTGCATAAACAGTGATCAACCCGAGAAGAAACTATGTGCTTCATGCCCGCAACTCTAAATGGAAGATTTTATTCTAAGCTTTTATGAAGGCTTAAGTCCTACTGATTGGTCATGGGCAGATGCTGCAAGAAGAGGATCTTTCTTAGACAAGTCACCAAAAGATGGTATAGATCTAATAGAACAGAAGGCAGTAGACAATCAACAGTATGGCACAAAAGAAAATTTAGTGACTTTGTTGAAGGGAGTGCATGAAATTGATAATGGTGCAGTTGATAGAAAGAGGATAGATGAAAGATTGAATAAGCTAGAAAGCAAACTGGACAAGATTTCATGTTTTTTTTAAAACCTCAACTCCACAAATTGCTAAGAAGTGTGGAATTTGCATTTCAACTGACCATTATATTGATGAGTGTCCTAGCTTGGTGGAAACCGCTGTGGAAAACCCATCTCAAGCTTTTGGTTCAAACATGTTTGAAGGAAATAGATCATACCAGAATTATCATGATTCATCCTCCAATAGGTATCAGTAGAACAGACAACCTTATGTTTCACCTCAACAAAGGCAGCAATCTCAACCTAAAATGTAAATGCAAGATTTCATGAAGATAATAGTTGAGCAAAATTCAGAAATAAAGAAATCAATTGCAGAGTTGACTCAAAGGGTGGATAAGTTAAAGGCTAAGGAATCAAACAAATTGCCTGCACAAACAGTGATCAACCCGAGAAGAAACTATGTGCTTCATGCCCGCAACTCTAAATGGAAGATTTTATTCTAAGCTTTTATGAAGGCTTAAGTCCTACTGATTGGTCATGGGCAGATGCTGCAAGCAGAGGATCTTTCTTAGACAAGTCACCAAAAAATGGTATAGATCTAATTGAACAGAAGGCATTAGACAATCAACAGTATGACACAAGAGAAAATTTAGTGACTTTGTTGAAGGGAGTGCATGAAATTGATAATGGTGCAGTTGATGGAAAGAGGATAGATGAAAGATTGAATAAGCTAGAAAGCAAACTCGACAAGATTGCAAGTTTGTTTAAAACCTCAACTCCACAAATTGCTAAGAAGTGTGGAATTTGCATTTCAACTGACCATTATATTGATGAATGTCCTAGCTTGGTGGAAACCACTGTGGAAAACCCATCTCAAGCTTTTGCTGCAAACATGTTTGGAGGAAATAGATCATACCAGAATTATCATGATTCATCCTCCAATAGGTATTAGCAGAACAAGCAACCTTATGTTCCACCTCAATAAAGGCAGCAATCTCAACTTGAAATGTCAATGCAAGATTTCATGAAGATAATAGTTGAGCAAAATTCAGAAATAAAGAAATCAATTGTAGAGTTGACTCAGAGGGTGGATAAGTTAAAGGCTAAGGAATCAAACAAACTGCCTACACAAACAGTGATCAACCCGAGAAGTGTAGATGCTATAACTTTGAGAACGGGTAAGCAAGTAGAAGGCCCAGAAGGAGCCCAAGAGGATGAAGATAAAGAGAAAGAAGAAGCACAAATTGATGACAATGGAGGATCAAGTGAGCCATCACTTGAGACTACCACTGAAAAATCCAGGTTAGTATCTTCTAACTCTTCTTCTAAAAATTCTTCTTCATCTTATTCTCCACCTCCTCCATATCCAAATCGGTTGAAGCCGAGAAACAAAAAAATGGAGGAATTAGACCAAGAAATTTTAAATACTTTCAAGAAGGTGGAGATAAACATTCCTTTGCTTGATGCTATTAAACAAATCCCTAAGTACGCCAAGTTTTTGAAAGAACTTTGCACAAATAAAAGGCGCATTAGGGATAATGAGGTTGTGAATTTGGGAAGAAATGTGTCAAGCTTGGTTAAGAAACATATTGCAATACCACGAAAATGCAAAGATCCAGGTATGTTTTTTTTACCTTGTGTTATTGGAAATTTAAAGTTTGACAATGCCATGCTAGATTTAAGGGCTTCCATTAATGTAATGCCTTTATCAGTGTTTACTTCTCTATCTCTGGGACCTCTTAAGACTACTGGTGTGGTCATTCAACTGGTCAACCGTAGCATAGTTAACCCTACAGGTGTGCTTGAGGATGTCCTTGTCCGAGTAGACAAGCTAATTTTTCCTGCAGATTTCTACATTTTGGATATGAAGGATGAAGATGGAATCAAGTCATCAACTATTATCTTCTTGGGAAAACCTTTCATGATGACAGCACGAACCATGATAGATGTGCATGCAGGAACACTGACCATGGAGATATGTGACGAGAAGGTGCATTTTAATGTATTGGAAGCCATGAAGCACCCAATTGAAGAGCATTCTCTGTTTTGTATTGATTTATTAAGTGAAATTGTAAATAATTTTTTAATTAGTTTCTTGGACGTTTTTTCAACTTTTTCTCCATCTTTGGACTTTTCTTTTTCAAACCTGTCGTGCCTGATGCTGGACGACACAGAAAATTGTAAAACAGGAGATATTGAGGACACGGTGTTAATAGATGATACATTTGTGGCGTTCGAGTGTGATGTTGAGGTGGCTGAGATTACCTTAGATAGTAAAATCCTGCCATCTGTGGTACAACCACCCGTTTTGGAGTTAAAACCTTTACCATCCCATTTGAAATATGATTATCTTGAGAGGGATGGAAAACTCCCTGTTATTATATCTGCATTGCTTATTGATGAGCAGGAAAAACAACTATTACAGGTTATCAGAGATCACAAGAAAGCGATAGGTTGGACTTTGGCAGATATTCCTCATATTAGCCCTTCATTTTGTATGCACAGAATACTTTTGGAGGAGATGCTAAACTTGTGAGACAACCTTAGAGAAGACTGAATCCTCAACTGATGGAGGTTGTCAAGAAAGAGGTAACCAAGTTGCTACAAGCAGGTATCATATATCCCATTTTTGACAGTACTTGGGTGAGCCTTGTACATGTGGTTCCCAAGAAATCTAGAATCACAGTGGTGAAGAATGCGAAGGATGAGTTAATTCCTACTCGTATTCAGAATAGTTGGAGGGTTTGTATTGACTGTAGGAGATTGAACCAAGTCACTCGAAAGGACCACTTTCCTTTGCCATTCATGGATCAGATGCAAGACCGTTTGGCAGATAAGTCACATTATTGTTTTCCAGATGGATTCTCAGGGTATTTTCAAATCTGTATAGCTCTGGAGGACCAACATAAGACTACCTTCACTTGTCCTTTTGGTACATATGCTTATCGGAAAATGCCATTTGGTTTATGCAATGCTCCTGGTACATTTCAACGATGTATGTTGAGTATTTTTACAGACTTATTGGAGCATTGTATTGAGGTTTTGATGGATGATTTCAATGTGTATGGTTCATCTTTCGATAATTGTTTAGCTAACCTTGCAAGAGTTTTGCAGGGATGTGAGGAAACTAACCTTGTCTTGAATTTTGAAAAGTTTCATTTTATGGTGGAACAAGGTATAGTTTTGGGTCATATTGTTTCACAATTGCCTTACCCCTCTTCTGTACGAGAGGTTCGATCTTTTCTTGGTCATGCAAGATTTTACAGAAGGTTTATACAGGACTTTAGCAAGACAGTTAATCCTCTCTCCAACTTACTTTAGAAGGATGTACCATTTGACTTTAGAGAGAAGTGCAAAGCCGCTTTTGATTCCTTGAAAAAGGCACTAAATACCACTCCCATCATCCAACCACCTAATTGGACATTGCCATTCGAGTTGATGTGTGATGCATCAAACTTTACAGTAGGAGCGGTACTTGCACAAAGAAATGGGAAGCAACCACATATGATATACTATGCTTCCCGAACATTGGACACTGCACAGACAAATTATACCACAAATGAGAAGAAATTACTAGTTGTTGTATTTGCCTTGGATAAATTTAGATCGTACATACTTGGATCCAAGGTAATTGTTTACACACATCATACTTCATTGAAATTCCTTCTACGCAACATAGTTTGATTACGAGGATAAACATAATTATAACAATAAAAATTCACGAATTTGGAACCTTTCGAGAAAATATACGAAACATTCAAGAATACTAAAAAGGCAATTGAAATGGTTGAAAATATACAAACATTCAATAATGGTTGTGCTCCCAAAGCAAGTATTCCAAGTGAATAATGCAACAACAACACAAAAAGGAACAATTACAACAACTAGGAGAATGGCATTATGCAGAGCTCCAAGAATAAAAGCACTAGCAATGAGTCCCATAATGAAAATCAGAATTATAGACCACAATATTGGCTTTGGGAAGTTCTTGCTAAAGTAATATTCGTCATCTAGGCTAATAATGGTCGTGGCTGGATTGCAAGTTATAGAGCTATGTGATTTCGTTGATCCTGTAAAAACGCAGCAGGGACTAGTGGTTTGGCCAAGTTAAAACGCAGTAGGGACATTCAACCTTTCAGTTGGGGCTGATCGAAACAGGTAAGTTTTTCAATCATTTCGATTGCATTTTTAGTATTCTTGAATGTTTCGTATATTTTCTCGAAATGTTCCAGATTTGTGAATTTTTATTTTTATAATTATGTTTATCCTCGTAATCCTTCTTCACGGTCTGCTTTCGTGATTTAAGGTTTGTATTAGATTAAATTTGGGGACTTTTTGTTTTTTCATTGGAAGGGCAGAGAAGGGAAAATGGGTTTCATAATGGAATTTACGGAAAACTTGGAATTGAAGTTGGTGGAAGACCCGAAAGAAAGAGATCGGAGGTTCAGGGAGCACGTTTATAGAGTGAAGGACAGGTGCGAGAAGACAAAAGAGATGTGGAGCTACCGCATGCAACCCTATGGTTTTTGGACATTCGAACGCCACAATTCTCAGCTTACATGGGATGCCCAAATTAGCCAAGTTCCTGGTAGGAGGGACCCTTATGATGATCTCATCCAACATTACTCTGCCCCACCTAAATGAGGTATTATTCTCGAAACCCTAATTTCCAAGTATGCATTTTTCAAATCTAAAAGCAAAAGTAAATTTTGTTTTAGTTTTTTTTTTAATATTCGTTTCCTTTTCTTTCGTTAAATTTTGTTGTCTCTTTGATTGTCGGTTACTGTATAGAGGTTATGTTAGTACTTCGAGCATGATGTTTTAACTGGTCTACATGCTATTATTAGTTATGAATGCATTATGTTTTTGGGGTGCATTTAGAGATTCACAGCTTTTTTAACCCTTTGGGTTGAGATTCTGGAGTTGGTTAGAAGGATAGTTGATGGGGAATCTATGCACTTGTCACTGCTATGGTCAAATTTGTTATATAACATGACAAACTTTGTCTTTAGTAACTGAAGTCTGAGGGGTAATGATTTTGTCTTGGTTTTAAATTAGTTCCTTATCGTCATCTCGGGGCAAGCTGAATGGCATGAATGAAATGACTTGGTCAGCATTCATAGCTCCGAGGCTCTTTTATTACATTTAAAAGTGAGTTTCTGATATTCCTTTAAAAAACCGAAGTCAGTGAGAGATATTATGATAAGCTATGTTGGCTTCAATGGGACTCTATTGAGCCTATTATTTTGGGAAATTTCAGAACCCTAAACTCGTGCTTCACCTTCAGGAACAAAATGAAGAGCTGGTGTCATGATGCATGTATTTTGCCGATATATAGCTAGATTAACTGTTGAGAAAGAAGACAAATGGAAAGGTAGAGATGTGGAGACATGCTTTGAGAACACGTAAATTTTGTGTAAGTAGATGTTAAACATAGTGTGTGAATGTATGTTAAGCAGAAGGGGCAGTGGTTTGACCTTATACTTAAAATGGGAGGCCATACCTTACGTCACATGATTGAAGTGGCTTGGAACCACAGTACTTCATAATGAGAAAATAGAGAGGAAGATAATAAGCCATACAACTCAAACGGTTGAGAGAAATGAGCGAGCGTTGTAAGCATTATTAGTGATAGAAAAGTGATAATCCTCTAAATTTACGTATTTTTTTGTGTTTAGAAGGTAATTTTAGTTTCCTTTAGATTCTAATTTTCTATAATTAGGTTAGTTTAACATTTTTTCTTTAATTTTAGAGTTTTGTTAAAATAGTGTTAATTTTGTGTTTTTAAATGACAAATAATAGTTTTAAATAAATAGTATTTTTTTTATAACAAAATAAAAATGTTTTGCTGTTATTTTTCTAATTTCTTTTCTTTTTGCAGATCAGCCCATATTCAAAGGGGCCAAAATCTAAAAGTGGGCTGATGATGTTGGGCTTGAATTGGGCTGAAGCAATGAACTGACTATTTTGAATTAAATAAAATAATGGGTGTTGCTCCCTCCACCTCCCCGTTTGCTTCCTCCACCTCCTCCTTCCTCTTTTACCTCTCACTCTATTTTTTTTTATTTCTATTTTATCCTTCAGTAAAAGTTTATTTTTAGGGTTAAATTTTTATAATTTCTACTCACTCCCGCACACAACCTATTTATTCTCTTTTATGTTCTACTTTATGCTCTCATTCTTATTCTTTCGTCGTGGGAATTTTTTCTCTTCTCTTTCTTTCATTGTTGTGGTGTGAGAGTGTGGTGAGTGGGAGATTGTTGAAAGGAATTGTTGTAGGAGTGACAAAGTTTAGTTTATGTGTTACTTGAAGGTGGTGGTGGACTCTATCAACGCTTTAACAAAACTATGTGAATAAGTGGCGAGGTACGTGACCCTAAATTAACCTGGAAAACTCTTAAACGGATATGAGCATCCGTCGACGGATGTCAATATCCGTTTAAGGTGAAACGAATGTCAAAAAAATTATTAATTTGAAATGTATATACAATTTATATTTGAGGTAAAATTAAATAAATAATAATTTAATAACTAAATTATAAAAAAAAATTCCACTAACAAATTAAAATAAAAACTAAATTTAAATAAATCTATATATACATTTTAAATAAAAAAATTAATAAACTAAAAATGAAAAAAAAAATAAAAACCACCCAGAGCCAAAACGGATGTCCCATATCCGTTTGGCCTTGAAACGGATGTGTGACATCCGTCGACGGATATGCGACATCCGTTCTGGCCTAAGCGGTTATCGTCTTCCTAAAGGCAGCACACAACAACAGCGAAACACCAGCAAATAACAACGAAACACTAGTGAAACCAAACATGCACACATTCAAAGTAGTAAATCTAAGATCTATGCATGCATACTAAAGACTACAAAACGAACAACACCTGGTAGGCGAACAAAGATATGCACCACGCAAAAGAGAACCACTACCATAACAACGAAACACCACCGCATCACGCACAGCAAAAATAGACACATCACTGCACCACACCACCGCACCGCACCACCACGGAGAGCAAAGGTAGAGTTTGGAGAGTTTGGATGAGAAGGCACCGAGAGTGTGACAGAGGTGGAAGAAGAAAACACAGATCTCAAAAGTTGGGCGAGTGGGGCTGTGAACAGAGATTAAAAGTGAAGTATGCAGGGGTGAGGGAGGTTAAAAAGTAAAAAGGTTAAAAAAGGTAAAGAAAAAGGTTATTTTTATAATTAATTTTTTTTTTTAGAAAGTTAGGAAGGTGGAGGGAGGAAACAGGGAGGTGGAGGGAGCAACATCCTAAAATAATTGGGTCAGTGTTGAAATGAATGAACAAAAACATAGCACCTTTGTTGAGATGGGCTGAAGTTTTCTTGGAGGATTAATGAAATGCAGTTTCATAATGTATTGAGGCAAAGCAGGAATTAGGCCACTGCTGAATTGGACAGCTGCTGCCACGCTGTTGGGCTATTGATGAGTTGAAGCCTGCTAGACTTTAGTGAACGGTGCGTTTTGGTTTTCTAAAGCTGCTGATAAGAGAGTGTTTCATCCTACACCTTCAACATATCATCCTACACCTCTAAAAATTCTATTTTTAACCTTCTGACATCTTGCACCTCCAACTTTTTAAGAAAAATTATTTTTAATTTTAATAAATAATTTTTTATTTTCATCTCTTTCCTATTTAAGATACTTTAATAAATATCATTTTATTTTATTATCTTTCTTATTAAAGACATTCTACACCACTTTAATAATAATATAATTTAATTTAAAATTTAAGTATTATTTAATCTAATTTTATATTTTAATAATTATTAATATATGATTTAAATTATAATAATAGTAATATTAAAAAATTAAAAATAAAAACAGTATAAAATTTGATATAATATATTCAAATATATTAAATTATATTAAAATATTAAAATAAATTAAATAATTATTAAATT
The DNA here is from genome assembly GCF_016808095.1 of Vigna angularis. Lineage (NCBI taxonomy): Eukaryota > Viridiplantae > Streptophyta > Magnoliopsida > Fabales > Fabaceae > Vigna > Vigna angularis. The sequence continues at coordinate 34,823,239 of NC_068976.1, forward strand.
TTAAATGAAAACAAAAATTTTTAAAATTTTGTTTATCAATATCAAAATGAGTTTTATCTTCTATTTAAAATTTAATCAATATTTAATTTAATTAAAAATTATAATATTATTTTATATTTTTATAATTTAATAATTGTTAAAATATGATTTATATTTTTATAATAGTTTTATTAAAAAATAAAAATAAGATAATCATGAAATAAAAATAATATTAAAAATCACATTTAATATATTTAAATATATTAAATTATATTAAAATATTAAATTAAATTAAATAATTATTAAAATTTAAGTAAAAAATAACATTTTAGAAACGGATATAGAAATCCGATATTATGATACGGGTATCCGATAAATAAATTTTTCGAAAATTTTGATTTTTATTTAAATTTTAATATAATTTAATATATTTAAATATATTAAATGTGATTTTTAATATTATTTTTATTTTTATTATTTTTATTTTATTTTAGTTATTGTTATTTTTATTTTTTAATAAAACTATTATAGAAATATAAATCATATTTTAATAATTATTAAAATATAAAAATATAATAAATAATGATATAATTTTTAATTAAATTAAATATTGATTAAATTTTAAATAAAAGCAAAACTGATTTTCGATAAGTTTTTGAAAATTTTTGTTTTTATTTAAAATTTAATAATTGTTTAATTTATTTTAATATAATTTAATATATTTGAATATATTAAGTCAAATTTTAAATTATTATTATTATTATTTTATTTTTATTTTTATTTTAATTATTTTATTTTTTATTTTTTTAATATAGTTATTATTATAATATAAATCATATTTTAATAATTATTAAAATATAAAATTATATTAAATAATATTTAAATTTTAATTAATTTAGAATTATTATTAAGGTGGTGTTCTTTAATAATAAGAAAGAGAAGAAAATAAAAAAAATATTTATTAAAATGTCTCTAATAAAAAAAGAAAAATGTTAAAAGTGAAATTTTTAGAAACATTGGAGATACAAAATATCAGAAAAGGTTAAAAATAAAATTTTTAGAAGTAGAAATGAAACATTAGAGGTGTAAGATGAAACACTCTTTTATCAGCCATGACAAGAAATGGGCCAGCGCTGTTGCAATGAATGGGGCTGAAGTTTTTTTTGTGAGTAAGTGAAACGCAACGTTTTGATGGCAAAAGTGAAGGGAGTCTCCTGTTTTACACTTCATTCGTGCAAAGGATCGATCAAAAGGTGGATTTTCCCAATTCACAAACCCTCGACTTAGGGTTCTTCAAGAGCAGAAGAAGAGAACCAGACGTGAGCCCCAATTCACAAACCCTTGACGTTGAAATTTTGGTCTGGTATAGTCCAATTAGCCTTTCCTTTGCTACCACGTCTCTTTATAGCTATGTGGTGCTTGATAATTATACATTGCTAATCCATTAAATCTTGATTTTGGAACTGATTTCAGTATTGAAAAAATGCAAGGAAAATTGACGTTGCTTTATTTCCTGAACTTTATCCACGTGTTATTTTGAAAACAAAAACTGACTTGTTTGGCTGCTTTAATTTATCTCTTGTGGTGATGTTTCTGTTGGTTTCTTCTTTTATTATGTTTCTATTGGTTTCTTCTTTTTTTTGTTTGCCAATTAGTATTGTTGTTGCCTTGTTTCTGTGCATTTACATTGGAAGCCCCAGGGCCTCTTCTAAAGCTAGACCCTAATTTTTTAGCCCACACCTTAGGGGCTTTTCCAAAGCCCCTGACCCCTGGAGCCCCATGAAGTGGGTTAAGATAGGAGTAGGGCTGGGTTATGCCCCAGATGAAAAAATTCGGTGCGTGATTTTCACTCCACTGCTTCTTCTTCTTCTTCTCCTCTTTGCACTTCTCTTTTTCTTTGTCGTCTTCCCTTTGGATCCCGCCGACAACCTCATCACCGCCGGCACGACTCCTCCATCGACCTCTTCCAATTTCTTCCTCTTCGAGTTTCTTCCTCTTCGATGCTATTCAGCAGATTGAGTTATCGCAGCCTATTCACGATTCATCGTCCTCTCATTCAACAACCACTCCTCAACACCGTTTGTTGCATTTTAATTTTCGCTTTTACTCCAAGGAAAAAGGTCCAGGCATTTGTCTTTTTTCTTTTGTTAATTCCCAGCATGTTTATTGTTCCTGGTTGATTGTTGCTTAGTACTGTTCAAAACTTTACGGAGTGTTTTGGAACTGTTTTACTTTTTCTTCTTTTTTTGGTTCGTGTTTTGAGGTTGTGTTTTAGAATCCTGTAACCAAGGTAAAAGATGATGGATGATGAAAGTGATTAGAACTGTTGCATAAATTGTGGTGCCGCCACTAGAGAATATAAACTTATTTGCAGCCTGTCCATAGATTAACATTGTTGGTTTTTCGAAATCTTTTTTCTCTACATAAATTTTGGTAAAAAAAAAGGCCATGGGCTGGCCCGGACCCATAGGGTTTTGGGAGTATTTAGCTTTTTTAATAAAGGGCTGTTTTGGTCCTGTGGACTTTTTTGGCCCCAACTCATGTGGGCTAGGGCCAAGTCCTATGATGGGACCTTATTTGACAGGTTTAGGTGTAGGCCAATGAACTTTGAAACATGTTCTCAAAAAATAGATTTAGTATATTTTAATCCAATTATTGAGTTCAAATTCTTAAGATAAAAATAAAGAAGGATTTCAGGTTATTTTATATTTAATCCAATTAGTTGCATGTAGGGATTATTATATTTTATACATCTATTTTGTTTTTATACTACCAATTTATTAGCAAAGAGACAATAAATAGATTTAGTATTCCATTTTTTCAATTCGAAATTGATACAAAAACTAGACATAGAACTCCAGATATTAATTGAAATTATTAAAGATATTCTAAAAAAATTATAGATTTCACTTTTGATTTCACAAGTCTAACCTATATGAAATACCCACAAATAATTTAAAAAGATACCTTTTGAAATACAAAGTATATGTATTATAAAATGTATTTTTCTCTTTCATATTTCGTGATTTAGGGTTGTATTAGATTAAATTTGGGGACTTTTTGTATTGGAAGGGCAGAGAAGAGAGGGAAAATGGGTTTCATCATGGAATTTGCGGAAAACTTGGTATTGAAGTTGATGGAAGACCCGAAGGAAAGAGATCGGAGGTTCAGGGAGCACGTTTATAGAGTGAAGGACAGGTGCGAGAAGACAAAAGAGATGTGGAGCTACCCCATGCGGCCCTATGGTTTCTGGACATTCGAACGCCACAATTCTCAGCTTGCATGGGATGCCCAAATTAGCCAAGTTCCTGGTAGGAGGGACCCTTATGATGATCTCCTCCAACATTACTCCGCCCCACCTAAATGAGGTATTATTCTCGAAAACCCTAATTTCCAAGTATGCAGTTTTCAAATCTAAAAGCAAAAGTAAATTTTGTTTTAGTTTTTACTTTTTTTTTAATATTCGTTTCCTTTTCTTTGGTTAAATTTTTTTGTCTCTTTGATTGTCGGTTACTGTATAGAGGTTATGTTAGTACTTCGAGGCTGATGTTTTAACCGGTCTACATGCTCTTATTAGTTATGAATGCATTATGTTTTTGGTGTGCATTTAGAGATTCCCAGCTTTTTTAACCCTTTGGGTTGAGATTCTGGAGTTGGTTAGGAGAGTTGATGGGGAATCTATGCACCTGTCACTGCTATGGTCCAATTTGTTATATAACATGACAAACTTTGTCTTTAGTAACTGAAGTCTGAGGGGTAATGATTTTGTCTTGGTTTTAAATTAGTTCCTTATCGTCATCTCGGGGCAAGCTGAATGGCATGAATGAAATGACTTGGTTGGCCTTTATAGCTCCGGGTCTCTTTTATTACATTTAAAAGTGAGTTTTTGATATTCCTTTAAAAAACCGAAGTCAGTGAGAGATATTATGATAAGCTATGTTTTCTTCAATGGGACTCTATTGAGCCTATTATTTTGGGCAATTTCAGAACCCCAAACACGTGCTTCACCTTCAGGAACAAAATGGAGAGCTGGTGTCGTGATGCATGTATTTTGCCGATATATAGCTAGATGGAGTGTTGAGAAAGAAGACGAATGGAAAGGTAGAGATGTGGAGACATGCTTTGAGAACACATAATTTTTTTGTAAGTAGATGTTAAACATAGTGTGTGAATGTATGTTAAGCAGAAGCGACACTGGTTTGACCTTATAGTTAAAATGGGAGGCCATACCTTACGTCACATGATTGAAGTGGCTTGGAACCACGGTACTTCATGATGAGAAAATAGAGAGGAAGATAATAAGCCATACAACTCAAACGGTTGAGAGAAATGAGCGAGCGCTGTAAGCATTATTAGTGATAGAAAAGTATCACTAGAGATTGAAGGAAAATTTTACTGCATAAATATAGGAATCGTTAAGTCATATAGTATTGAAGAGTAAACTGTTTATTTGGTCCCTATATTTGTAGGAAGTTGTCACATTAATTAAAAAGTAATGTGACTGAGGTGATGATACTAACATTAATATGGAGACAAGAATGATGGTAACTATATAAGTTTTAAGGACTAATATGATGGTGTCTTCCTCTTTCAAGGACCAAAGTAACCACTTACTTAGAACTGAATACTAAAGAGTAATAAGCAACAAGGAAATAAGCATGGTAGTGCAAATGTGAAAATATTATAATACATGAGTAGAAGCACTAGATAATAAATATAATTAGAAATGATTGCATTAGAGAGGGTGATGGAAACCTCTTCAAGCAACTTGATGAAGCCTCCGTGGAGATGAAGAAAGATGAGCGGAAGCCATGAATTGATGAAGGAAGATAGGCATGTAAAGTGGGTTTTGGGATGCTTTTGAAGGAGGTTAGGCCAACCTACAAGTAAAAGGGTTAAGAAGAGTCTTTGTAGAAGACAACCTAAGTGAACTTAGAAGAAGAGAGAATGCAATTTGGCATAATGTGTCTAGTGTTTATTTCCAAGTTCAAAAAATTACAAATGGTAGAGCATTCCTTTTATAGGTGAAGGAGTGACTCTAGAAAGGACTAAAGTTCATGAATCTAAAGAAGAATACATTGAACTAAAAAGGCTCTTGAATCTGCCAATGTCCAAGGGGGATGAGTGAGGCTTTCTACTTTGAATGAGACTAGATTCAAAGCATGGGAGCCTTCTCTCTCTTTTTAGAAGAACCTTAAGGCTTTAGCAAAGCCCATAAGAGGTGCTCTCCTTCTCCAAAGCCCAAATTAACGCAAGAAGCTCAAGAACTAGCCTAATTGACTACATCTTGGCAGTTCTGACCTTTGCCAACTGTTTGACACATAATTTTCTACACAGAATTCCAAATGAGCTGATTGTTTTTTTGTTGGAAACTAGACTCAAAGGGCTTTCATTCGACTATGGGCACATATTTTCTGGACCTGAGTTAGATCCGGTTAAATTTCCAAAATCTTCAACTTTTTCTAAGTTCCCTGGATGGGTAGGTCCTTGGCCCAAATACAACACCTAATGAAAGACATATGTACATTTTTACAAAGCTTAAGAGAATGGTAAAATCAAGCTTGAAACACCATCTTCCACAAGAGTAAAAGTCCTTGAAGTCCTTCTTTCTCCATTCTCCTAGCCCTGGTACAAGTTGTAGCTCCTTGGATGGATCTCCATCAAGCTCCTTAGATGGGTTTCCATCCCTCTTGAAAAACGATCTTTCCATAACTCCTAGTTGTTTATTTCCTCCAGGATCAAAGATGTACCTGCAATAACCATTAAACAGAAGATGAATGAGTTTTTGTCCCATGGTAGATGTATATCTAAAGTAAAGAACAAATGATTAAAGTCTTTTTGTATTTTCGAAATGATTTTCCTTTACAAAATTTAAAACTTCTGATTCACTAGAATGAGAGTCATATAGGCTTCCAATGTGTTGATCTTTCTAAACCATTATTCTTTTGTGAGGATATGCAGAAGAAATGTTCTCTCTTTCAAAGCACTTGAAGCACTGAACACCTCTTGTTTTAGTTTCTTTGGATTTTTTTTAAAAGTAATAAGACCTATTTTACAAGAAAGTTTTTGTCCACCTTGAGTTATTCGTAACTTGTTATGCAAAAATAACTCAGTGTGATTTTTCAAAAGCTATTCAGGAGTTAAAAACAATGGGGAGTGAAAGTGGAGTTAGATTTTCAAAAGTAAAGAAATGAGAATCATTAATGAAATGGTAAGAATTCAAAGATTGAAAAACTCTTTAAAACTCTTGACTAAATTATAATTGTGGGAGTAGGAGGTGCCTTGAGTAGCTTGGAAAACTCCCTTTAAAACTCTTGCTTGAATTATAATTGTGAGAGTAGGAGGTGCCTTGAGTAGCAATTCTTTTTTGAGTCGGATTTGTTCCCTCTCCTTCTCGCTTCTTTCAAGTTCTTCTTTCTCTTTCTTTTCTCTCTCTTTCTTTTCTCTCTTCTCTCTCCTCCCTTTCTCTTCTCTCATTTTCTTCCTTTTCTTTCTTTTCTCTCTCCTCCCTTTCTCTTCTAGCTTCCTCCTCTTTAACTATTTTAGCTTCTTCAATTCTAGTTCTTAGAATTTTTTTCTTCTCTAGCTATTAGAGGTTCTTTTTCTTTTGCCTTCCGAGCTAGTTGCATTTGTGATTTTCTACCATAAGGTGATGTGGCACTCTTCAGTCCAAGAAATAAATTTCCAAGCCCAGAAAAATGCTTTACAACAAAACCTAAAAACAAAAATTAGACCAAATGTATTCAAATTAATTAAAATCTGAATTATTGGCCCAATAAAACCCAATCAATGAAAATGCACTAACAATAGACAATTAAGCACGTATTAACAATTAAGATCGGTACACAAAGGCAAGAAAATAGGGAAAAATAATGGCTCATGACTCTTTGAAAGTGAAGGCCTTGAAGGAGAGAGAACTTTCCTATTTCTTGTTCTTCTCATTCTATTCAATTAACCCTTTTTTTTTCTTTCTCTTTTCAATTCTTGATTCCTAACAGATTTGGTGTACCATTTATTGTTGAAAAGGTGGTAAATCTTACCTTGGGTAGTAGGGTTTTGTGTAGAGAAGACTTGTAAATACCCTAATAAGCAGAGTGAATTAGATGAAGGGTAGTGCAATATTGGAGACAGAGGATAAATGGAACTTAAAACAAAAACACTATACGTCCCATTAAGAAAGTTTAGATTTAAATGGTTCATCATTAGATATGATTTAGATTTAGACATTATCCTGTAGGAAAAACACTTTTGTTGCCCCTTTAAATTTATTGCTCTTTGTTTGTGAATATTTTCTATTATAGTCTTTTGTTAGTGTGATTAGGTCCGTTCTCCTTTAGAATTGCAGTACCTACCATTGTGTTATGTAATCATATTTTGTATTCTCTATTAATGCAGTGTTGCTGACCTTGCCTCTAGCATTATTGGTGGAAAAGGATGAATTTTTTATAATTTTCGCTTTTAACATACTGGTTTGTGCTTTTTTATTCCTCTATTTTGAATAAAGGTTCCACCATATAACCATGGTTCTGGCAGGATTTTTTCCCTTGAGATTCTTGCATTATTTTGCAGTTCCTGGCTATATTTCTATTTAAACAATGTTTCATCTCTATTTAATGGTCTATTATGTCGTAATAGAATGCAGCTAAAGGTTAGGTTTGTAATGGGAGTGGATTGTCTAATTTTCTGGTGGCAATGTTACTACTTAGTTTGGAGCGTTTCGTGTAGTGCATTGATTTTTGGCATAATATTTTTTAGCCAAAAGGATATTTGTTGAGCTTTTATCTTCAACTCCTGAATCTTTATGTTTCCCCATGTTGACCTTGATAGAGTGTCCTGTTCACTGACTTCTTGGTATCAGCATTCCAGTTTCTTGTTCACTGACTTCGTGTCGTATCAACATTAAGAATGAATTATTCACTGGATAAAACCTCCCTTATCAAATAATGGCTTTCAACCAGTAAAACATAAAAAACAGACTCAACATATCTAGAATAATCTGAAATTATTGCATTGGAATAACTACAAAAGTTCAAAGGAAAAATTAGAAAACGAGCGTGGTCTTTGTATTCAGCCTATCCATAATATTTATTCCACAAGTTGAATAAATTATTATATGTGTGAATTTGGCTCAATTTGGGCTTCATTTACCTTTCCTGCGTTTTCCTGTCATTGATCTACTTGTGCTTTATCGTCCCTTTTCCTTGGTTGATCTTCATCATTCCCTCCTTCTTTAAGTGATTTTGTCCACAAATTTAAAGAGGATTGAACAATGATAAGTGTTATTTTCAAGTCTCTAGGGCTTCGCATTGTGAGCTAAAAATAAGATTATGCAAATCACATAGAGGAAACAATGCAGTGAACATTTTATTAAGCTCAAAAGGTAAACTAGTTGAAAAAGAAATACCTATCTTGTTAGGTTTCCAACAAAACAAAGGTAGCTATTTTCCAGCACATAAAGCAATGGTTACAATCAGGGAATAATCAGCATTTAAATTTGGTTCAAGAACAGGGAATGATGATGTTCTATTTTATTTATTTAAATTTGGTGCAGGCAATTACCTCTACCAGGATTTTTATTTTTATTTATTTTTTTGGCTAAAATATCTGTAATATTTCTTTCTTTGGAAATTTTAGGTGTGGTTGCCCTAATGAACGCAATAGGCTCATTGATTTTTTCTAAAATATTTTGATATTTTGTAATCAATTATATATGTATTTCTGAGACTAGTTTTGACATTGACTGTGATGAATTTATTCAGTATTTGTATATACAATAATAATGTGAAGAACAAGAAACAAATAAACACTTAAACATGATAGACAGTTAATTTGTCATGTTGTCTACAAGTAAAATACTAAATAAAAATAAGATACATCGCTTTTAAAAATTAGAGAACAAGATAAATATATAAATGCATGTAATGAGTTATGGTGCCCTTAAAATCTCTATCACTAATTTGGTATATAAAGTTAAGTTTTAATTATATTGTACATCTATTTATTTATTAGAGTCAATCCCACTTTATCTCTTCTAAAACCAGTGCTTCATGAGTTTAGAGGAATAAAATTAAATAATGCCAATTGTTAATAAAAAATTAAAAAAAAAAACTAAATTTTGATAAATTCATGATTTATTATGAATATACAATATAAGTAATGTTTTGCTTTTGTTTTGCTTTTGTTTCCTCATTAAACCGCGCAGTGTATGTATTATGTATTTCACATTATTTACATTATTATTTAAGTTTAATCAATCTTCGTCAAAATATAAAGAAATATTAAATTCTAAGATATCATATAAAATAAAATAATGTATTCTCAACACTGACATGAAAATATTTTTATTAGGGTTTAAATTATATTACCGCTAGTTCAAAAAAGTGAACTACTTAAAAATAGTCATTAACAAGACTTTTAGGATAATTAAACAGATTATTAATTAAAATTTATGATTAAGTGAAAGTGTAAAATTATTGTATACTATTAGTGTACAGATTTTACATTTATAAACACATAACTTTGTTACAAATTAAAACGCGTAATTCTATTATTATTTAATAATTATAGATTTTCTCATACAAGTATTTCTCAGACAGACCTAACCTAATCCACCAAAACACCATCCTCGTACGAAGGATATGTGACTGTCGCCTTCTTTCTTGTTATCAGCTCAAGCAAAAAAACCCCGTAAATGTACACATCAGACTCCCTACTACTTGTTGTTGCATAAGCATTCTCTGTCCATGTCACAAACATAACAATGCATAAGAAGATTTATTAAATCCGATTTGTAAAGGAAACACACATCCAATCAAGAATAATGTACAAGACTTACCTGGAGCAATATAACCAATTGTACCGTGCACAGCAATGGAAGTATTTGAAGCAGGAGAAGACTGTTCCAGAAGTTTGGCAATACCAAAGTCAGCAATGTGAGGCACCATGTCAGAGTCTAGAAGTATATTGCTGGGCTTGATGTCTCGGTGCACGATGGGAGGGTCACAGTCATAGTGGAGATAAGCTAATCCATGAGCAATTCCAACAGCTATCTTATACCAGACATTCCACTTTAAGGTTGGTGTTGGAGCCCTTTCATGCAAAACATCATGGAGACTTCCATTTGCCATGTAGCTATACAAAATTAGACCACAATCTTTTCTCAACCAAAAGTCTTCCAATTTGACAAGATTTCGATGCCTGATTTTCCCAAGGGTCTGAATTTCTCTCGCCGTGCTTGAGTTCTTACCTTGACTCGTAGTAAATCTTATCTTTTTCATCGCAAAAGCTTTGTCTGGACCTATCACAACTTTATAAACAATTCTGTGGGCTCTGTTAACCCTCGACAAGTCTAACCGAATCGTATCAAGTAATAAAACTGGTAAGACCAAGTATCGTTTTTTCAAATAACTCACGGCCTAGACAGTTATGTGATTTGTTGATTATCTAAGACTTGTAAAACCAATTCTTTGAGATTTTAAATGCAAATTACTAAAAAGTAAATATGAATGCATGTATTGATCAATGGAAAAGAAGAAGCAAAACACGTGATTTGAATTATATGAATGATTATGTTGTTGGGGTTTACCAATTTCATCCTATCCACTCTCATGTATTCAAGAATTCACCTTTCTTCATTAATGTTAATGTCACTTTCTAATTTACCTTAAATCCGATGTCTCGGCGAAGAAAGCCTAATCCTAATTACTCGTTTACAATGTCTTGTCTCCCTAGCAATTATTCATGCATTATATAGCACAGAAGCTTAAAGACAACCAACCATCATATTCCTATGTCTAGGTTTATACTACTATTGGGAGAGATTCCCCAGATCTAGATTTCCCTGAATGTGTCCATATCGAAAAAATCAATAATCATGCAATAGAATGAGTTAAACAAAGCATGCATTGAGCAAAGAGGAAAAACCCTAACAATTAATGAAAGAAAACATATATTATAAAGAACAAATTCAATACATGAGAATTTCAAAGGATTACATTGATTCCCCAACAACAATATAGGTTTAGTTCACCATATTCATGGTGAAACTAGATGAAAAACAATGAAAGAATGAAAGATAAAACCCTAGAATTTGAAAAGTGGAGCTTGAGCATCCAAAATCCTCCTCCAAGGGGTGAAAAAGTGTGTTTTTGCTGCGTTCCAGCCAAAGATGATTGACCTAGGTCGACTAAAACCTTATATATTATTCTAAAAATTACAGAAAAGTAAGCCCAAACCCATAAAAATGGCGCTCAGCGGTAAATATCGCTCAGCGGTAAGCGCGACACTTCAGATTGACGCTCAGCTGCATTTGCCCCTCAGCGGTGACTTCGGGATCAAGAACGCCGCTCAGAGGTAATTTCCGTTGAGCGGTACTCGCGTCTTCTCTTTTTGTGCACTTTTCACTTTCTTTTCTGATTCCAAGTTCTTCCTACTTCACTTCTTTCATCCAATTCATAAGGAAACCAAGCATAAAACCCATTCAACTCTCTTATTTCAAAAACATAAACAAAAGCATGATTCCAAGCTAGTTTCTAAGTCATAAAGGTTGTCTTTAAGGTTAATTTTAAGCATAAAAATAACAGTTTTTCAACTGTTATCACAATCCCAAACTTAGAACTTTGCTTGTCCTCAAGCAAACAAAATGTAACTCAATCTTCCACCAATCCACACGATGGTTCACCACATTCAAAACTCCTTCTTTCAAGACAAATAAGTACTCAAATTAGCTCATCACAAAGACTTCAATCAAGATGTGCATATGCTTTAGTGTTCACGCAATCACCTAATATCCAACAAATGCTATTTTCATGAATGATCAATCAACTAAGCATATATGTTCTTATGTGTTCATGGAATCTTTCCTCACTAGATAAAGTGTTTCACTCAAACACACAAGTGTATAAGAAGTCACTAATCCACTCTACTATCACAATGTTGCATGAATTAACTTTGCCTTTCATTTAACCACAATCAAAAACACTTACAAGCAATTTTCATCACAAGGACTTTTCTATGGCTTATAATGTGGCTGGGCTAACAAGAAAATTGGTTTTTCTGGATCACAAAATCCTTGAGTTAAGTGAATCATTACAATCATTCTTCTTTCTTCCCAACTTTCTTTTGCATTGAACCTTTCTCTTTTTCTTTCTTTGCTTTCCTTTTTCTTTTGATTTTCATGTGCTTAGCTCTTGGCTCAATGCTTGTTATTTTCCCTTTCTAGACTTACCAACAACCCCAAACTTAAACATTTATCAATACCACAAAATATTCTCAACTCAACTTAAGGTAAAGCTTTTCAAAAAGGGTTTTCAAATCATGTTCAAAGCTAAAGGTTCAAAGGATAGAACACATAGTGTTCTCTTTTAGTGGGCTAAAATCATGAATCTTGGCTAAAAAAGGTTACCAACAAATGCCTTGATCATATGACACATACAAGCAAATGATTCAATCATAGAAAACCTGGGCAAAGTCATTCACGCTTTCAAAGCAATAACATTCAATCAAAAACTCTAGATCTCAAAAACCTCACATATAGGCTCATTTAACCATTCCACATACACATCCTGCTTAGCATCATAATCACAATCACAACATCATGCATTTATTCACAAAGCTTGTGAAATATTACCTGTATCTCAGCATATATTGCACAATCTCAACATCAATCAATATCCAAGCATCATCAAGTAATACTTATCATGCATAAGTCACAAGCAAACCATCATAACAGACACAATTTCAAATTGAGTACATCAAACCCTATTCTACTAACAGAAGCAAATAAGTTCAATTGTACAAAACAAAAGATAGAAAGATCCTACTCTAGTGATGATAGCATCCATCAGTAGATGCTATCTCATCCCATGTTGTCAGCTGTATCTTCATCCTCTCCATCATCTTCATCATCTTCAAATGTGTCCTCTTCATCATTATCCATAGCTGAAGCTTCAGCTGCTCCAGCTCTACTGCCCTAGGCTTGCTCCTCTAGCCACGCTACCACATTATGAAACTCATCCATGATCCACTTGTGTGTTGGGGGTGTATCATACATCCCAATAATCATCTCAGCAGTGGCCACCTGCCCTCTGTGGATCGACTGCATCTGGGCATCTATAAGAGACATGTACATGTCCCTCATCTGAAATGGATCTGCCTCATGAATCTCTGCAGATGCCTAACCCCGTGGTGGTCCTCTTCCTCTACGAGGATGGCGTGATGGTACTGGCTAAGCTGCCTCATCACCTCCACAGTACTGTCTGTAATAAGCCTCATCAATAGATTTTCTCGGCCTCTCAAATGGTGGAACATAGATGTTCAGTCCAGCAAGCTCACATAGGTGCGTGATCAAAGAGGGGTGTCCCAAAGGTGCCTTGGTGTCCGTAGTGTTGGCACACACTTGTATCTCATTGGCTATCACCTAGCCAATGTTAATGCTCATCCCTCTGAGCATACAATATAAAAGAAGCGCCCTGCTAATAGTAATATCAGACACATGGGAGCAAGGCTGAATGTTGGCATGAGAGAAAACCATCTAATACTTTGCTAACAGAGTCAAATTAACTCTCCTAATGTTCACCACTGCACCATTCATGTTTCTCTGAAAATTCCCTCCAAGCACACATAACACACTCTCTACATCATCAAAATATGTTCCTTCCTCCAAATTGAGAGCGAACTGACATTGCTCACCAACCCATTCAGTATCTAAAAATCTATTGATAGAGTCAGGATCATACCGAATGACGTTGCCTCTAACATAGCTCAAGTAATCCTTAGCAGGATGATCACCTAACCTCCTTGCATTGGTGTAAAATTCTTTCACCACTGCTATGTTAGCTGGTGCAGGGTAGGTGGCTAATCTCCTCTAGTTCCTACTCACCATTTGCTCTCCAAACTGTGGAGCTAAATCAGGAATCAATCCAGCTTTTCTTTCCATTAGGAGCCTCCTATCTTGGACAATTTTAAAATGTTTCTCATGCTTGCGGGAAAGGAACTTGCTAGAATGAGTGTGTTCTGGTTCCTTATCCTTCCTCTTGGTTCCTATAGTCTTGTATCTCTTGCCAGATGAGGAGGTCATCCCTACATCAAACACAATTCACAAAACCACAAGACATGATGTTAATTATTAGTAAACCACAAACAACACCCCAAAACCATGCTAAATCACCGTTGAGGGAAAACAAAGCCCCTCAGTGCAAGCTATGCATCAAACCAGCAAGCAAAAGAGCCAAAAATCCATTCTGCCAGAATCGCGCTCAGGGGAAATTTCTGCTGCGCGGCGATTCTGCAGATTTTTCAAAATTCATTTTAGAATGTCCTATTCTCCACCCTTATGCAATCCTATTAGTTCCAGACCCAAATCAAGCATTTTAATCGGTTCAAACATCAATTAATTCATCAAATCATGCATAAAAATCAAAACCCTAAAGAATCATGCTTAAACAACCATGTTCAACTCTATTCATGCTTTCAAGAACCCTAGAATGAAAATTGCTTGAACTTACTTGGGTGGAGATGCTAGATGAATGAAAAATTCTCTAGGAATGTGAAGAAATCAGGCCCCAATAGCAATGCTCTCACCAAACCCCAGACTTGGATGGAACCCTAGTAAGAAAGTGAGTGGAAAAGAGGTTTTGTAAAGGGGGAAGAGGGAAAAAGTGTAGAGAACTCTTGAGAAAGTGTTTAAGAGTGTGTGGGAAGAAGGAAATCTGAAGATAGAGGTAAAACCCCGCCCTAGAGTATATAAATAACCTAATGGGCCCTACTCCCGCTGAGCCCAAATGGACCAAACAGTTAAACCCAAATCTGCAGTGTTACCGCTAAGCGGTACTTGCGTGACTTATTCTCCTTCTTCCTAGCTCGCCCTAGGTATCTTATACTCATGCCTCTCACTCACTCCATGCACTTAAGTTCTCACATCACTCAAACATTCAATCTCTATCATGCAACTAAAACAAAATCATAACAATCAAACAAAAGTAAAGTCAATCAACTGGGTTACCTCCTAGGTAGCGCTTGTTTAACGTCACGAGCCTGACCCAAAATCCACCAACACCCATCAGCAGGTGCAAACCTTTCTTACCAACACCCATCAGTAAGTGTAACAAACATAGTATCCTTCAGTAGATACTTAACCACCTAGCATCCATCAGTAGATGCTATAACCAAAAGTCTCAACATACAACATTGTCCAAAGTTTATAAAATTACATCTCCCAAAAATAAAATAAAAAATAAAAAAAAATGAAAGAAATTAATGTTCTCAAATCACTGGGATGCCTCCCAGCAAACACTCTTTTAACGTCACTAGCTTGACCCAGTAAAGCTCAAGTTCCATCTTCAATGTTGGTGTTCATCTTATTATCATCACACCAACTCATCAGCTGCTTCCGGTCCACCTTCTTAACTCTTCTTGAATATGGAGATTCAATCTCTATCACTCCATTCTCTTTATAGTCTTTCACAACCCACACTTTGTTCTTGAATCTTACAGATTTACCAATTTTAAGTTGTGCTTGCATCAAGTCATCATGAACCGTCCTTCCTTTGCCATCTTTTTCTTCTTTCTTAACCTGTGACAAGAAACAATTTTTACTTTGAAGCCCGACTTTGCATCTTTAGAGATAGTCATGAGTACATCTTGATATGTAGCTTTATGACTAGCCTCTTCCTTTTGCATCTGTGGCTCCTTTGTGAAGACATTAAAGACCTCCCTTTCTTCTTGGTCTTGAAGCTCTATCATCCCTTCATCTACATTAATGATAACCTTGGTCGTTTACATAAACGGTCTTCAAGAATAATTGGAGTCAAATTCTCCTCCATCTCCATCACCACAAAGTCCACCAAGAATTTTAGTTTGCCCACACAAACCATAACATCTTCCACTACACCATAAGGCTTCTTTGAAGATCCATCCGCCATTAACAAAGTCACCTTTGTTGGCTTGACTTCAAGATCACCAATTCGCTCAAATAAAGATAAAAGCATCAAATTAACACTTGACCCTAAATCAAGTAGGGCTTTCCTTATCTTCTCCTTCCCTATGACGCAAGGAATGGTAAAACTTCCTGAATCTTTTACTTTTGGAGGAAGAGGCTTCTTCTTAGCAGCTTTGCACTCATTAATCTCCTCATCTATATATCTTCTCTTTGTGGAGACTAGCTTCATATGCTTCGCATAAGCTGGAAATTGTTGCAATGCTTCATTCAAAAGTATATCAATCTCCAATTGATTGAAGATATCTTTAAAAGGCCCAAATTGTCTCTCTTTCTCTATTCTCTCACAATCTTTTGGATAAGGAAGAATTTTTTTAAATTTTTCAAAAATTTTCTCTTCTCTCTTTTCTTCTTTTTCTTTTCTCTCATCCTCTCCTTTTCTCTCTTCTTTTCTCTCTACTCTCTCTTCTTCTTCTTCTTTTCTCTCTAACTCAACTTTTTCAATATCCACACTCACTAAAACTTTACACTCTTCCTTAGGGTTAACCTCAGTATTAGCCCAAAAACTTTTATCAAACATATCTTCCAACTTCTTAGCTATTTGGCCAACTTGCATCTCTAAGTTTCTAATCGCCGCTTCAGTGCTCTTGTGATTGGAAATAGTCACCTGCATAAATTGTTGAAGAGTCTATTCCAACTTTGTTGATCTTTCATTGAGTGTAGACACTTGTTGACATAATGATGGTTGCTGTTGTGGCCTATTCAATTGCCCTGATTGTCCAGCTTGTCCATTTTGACCTTGACCCATGCTGGGATGAGGTTTTCACCCTTGGTTGTAGTTACCTTGGCGGTATGGAAATTGATTGGCCATGAAATTTACATCTTCTAAAGCCTCTACTAGAAAAGCACATTGACCATTGATATGGTCACCACCACATAGTTCACACATATGTTGTTGTTGAACCTGTGCAACTCCCTTTAGCTCCTTTGGCAATTGAGCAAGTGTCTTTGTTAAATTCTCCAACTGTTGAGTTATGATCTTATTCTGAGCGAGCAAGATATCATTTGATTGCAATTGTAGAACCCCTTTCTGTTGAATTGGATTTCCTCTTTCATTTTGCAACTCATTATCATTAGTAGCCATATTCTCTATCAACTCGGTTGCTTCCTCTAGAGTCTTCCATTTGATATTACCTCCAGCTGAGGCATCTAGCATCAACTTGGTTTATGAACCAAGTCCTCCAAGGAAAAGTAGGACTACTGCTGCTTCATCAAAGCCATGCGTGGGAGTCTTTCTCAATAAGGTTTTATACCGATCCCATGCTTGACCTAATGTCTCCTCCATGCCTTGTTTGAAAGAAGATATCTCTTGCTTCCCTTTGTTGACTTTAGATTGTGGGAAGTACTTGTTTAAAAATTTTGCATCCACAGTTTCCCACTCAGTAAAGCTACCTTCTGGAAAAGAGTTTAACCATAACTTGGCATTACTTCCCAATGAGAAAAGGAAACAAGCTAAGCTTTATTGCTTCATCCGACACCCCATTAATCTTCATAGTGTTGCAAATTTCATTGAATGTGGTGAGATGTTCATATGGACTTTCATGTGATAGCCCATTAAATTGGTTGCTCTTGACCAACTGTATCAATGCCAGTTTCACCTCCATGTTTGAAGCATTGACCCTCGGCCTTGCTATACTGTTAAAATGTTGAGGGCCAACCATAGTGGTGTAATCTGCAAGAGTGCGTCTACCATTATTCTCCTCGGCCATAGTTTCAATGCTTTGATTAGACCTTGGTGGTGAAGGTTGTAAAAGTATCTCCGGAGGAGGGAATAATTCTCTTGAAGTTTGAACTCTCCTCCTCCTTCTACTTTCGTGCATGCCTTCAAGAAGAGGTTCCAAAGTGATTCTGCTCCTAGTTCGAATTGTATCCTGCATACACAAGAAAACAAGTTCCTAGAAACAATTGTTAGTACAAAAAGATAAAAAAGATAGATTAAAAAGATAGAAAGATAAAGATTAAGAACAAAAGATAAAAAGATAAAAAAACTAAAAATATCAAAAGATAAACTAAAAAGATAAAAAGATAAAGATAGAAAACAAAAAGATAGAAAGATAAAAAATAACAAATCAAGTCAAAGTTAATCAATAATCACACAAATAGAATAGTTCAACCACGAGTCCTCGGCAACGGCGCCAAAAACTTGTTAACCCTCGACAAGTTTAACCGAATCGTATCAAGTAATGAAACTGGTAAGACCAAGTATTGTTTTCCCAAAGGACTCACGGCCTAGACAGTTATGTGATTTGTTGATTATCTAAGACTTGTAAAACCAATTCTTTGAGATTTTAAATGCAAATTACTAAAGAGTAAATATGAATGCATGTATTGATCAATGGAAAAGAAGAAGCAAAACACGTGATTTGAATTATATGAATGATTATGTTGTTGGGGTTTATCAATTTCATCCTATCCACTCTCATGTATTCAAGAATTCACCTTTCTTCATTAATGTTAATGCCACTTTCTAATTTACCTTAAACCCGATGTCTCGGCGAAGAAAGCCTAATCCTAATTACTAGTTTACAATGTCTTGTCTCCCTAGCAATTATTCATGCATTATATAGCACAGAAGCTTAAAGGCAACCAACCATCATATTCCTATATCTAGGTTTATACTACTATTGGGAGAGATTCCCCAGATATAGATTTTCCCGTATGTCTCCATATCGACAAAATCAATAATCATGCAATAGAATAAGTTAAACAAAGCATGCATTGAGCAAAGAGGAAAAACCCTAACTATTAATGAAAGAAAGCGTATATTATAAATAACAAATTCAATACATAAGAGTTTCAAAGGATTACATTGATTCCCCAACAACAATATAGGTTTAGTTTACCATATTCATGGTGAAACTCGATGAAAAACAATGAAAGAATTAAAGATAGAACCCTAGAATTTGAAAAGTGGAGCTTGAGCATCAAAAATCCTCCTCCAAGGGGTGAAAAAACGTGTTTCTGCTTCGTTCCAGCCAAAGATGATTGACCTAGGTCGACTAAAACCTTATCTATTATTCTAAAAATGACAGAAAAGTAAGCCCAAGCCCATAAAAATGGCGCTCAGCGGTAAGCGCGGACCTTCAGATTGACGCTCAACTGCATTTGCCCATCAGCGGTGACTACATGATCAAGAACACCGCTCAACTACTCGCGTCTTCTCTTTTTGTGCACTTTTCACTTTCTTTTCTGATTCCAACTTCTTCCTACTTCACTTCTTTCTTCTAATTCTTCTTAAAACCTGCAAAAACAAGGAAACCAAGCATAAAATCCATCCAACTCTCTTATTTCAAAAACATAAACAAAAGCATGATTCCAAGCTAGTTTCTAAGTGATAAAGGTTGTCTTTAAGATTAATTTTAAGTATAAAAATAACAGTTTTTCAACTGTTATCGGGCTCCTCTACCAATAATATATTGATCATTTAGGTTTTCTGTAGCCTCCATGAATTTGTTATGAAGGGATGAAGAACCCTGTTCAGAAGAGATATGGTTTTCCTGCTTAGTTGTTCTCCCAAAAACAATAACACAAACTAATTCCAGTAACGACAAACCAAGAAATATGGACAATCCAAGAAACATCTTCACAGTTTGAACTTTACTCAAGCCTTTCCGTTTAGTAGATTTTCATCGCATGATTTTAGAGAGCTTCTTTCCGAGCAAGCCAAGCAATCTGACGCTGAAAATCTGATGCATAGGCCAGGATATTGCCCAGGAACGATGACAAGGGACAATTAAGCAACTTCATCAGCGTGTTTGATACAAGACCACAAAAAGAATTGTATGAAATATTGAGTTCCACTAAGGAGATGAGTTCACCAAGAACTTCTATGCTTCCTGTCAAATTGTTATGAGACAGATCCAGTGTTCGCAACATTTTCAGGTTCCTAATCTCTACAGGAATTTCACCAGTCAACCTATTTGAACTTAGATTCAAACCATAGATCAAGTTCTGCATTGCTCCAACTGATATCGGAATTTTGCCTCCAAACAGATTGCCACCAAGTTGTAGCTTAGAAATCATTTTGAATTCCGACAGGAAAGATGGGAGGCCCCCACTAAAGCAATTCTCGCTCAACCATTTCAATTGCACTTTTAGTATTCTTGAATGTTTCGTATATTTTCTCGAAAGGTTCCAAATTCGTGGATTTTATTGTTATAATTACGTTTATCCTCGTAATCCTTCGTCACGGTTTGCTTTTCGGACAGAAGATGCAGAAGTAATTTAATAAGGTTGCTTCAGTTAAAAAAACCACACCCATCAAAAGAGCCTCGGAATAATAAACGAATACGAATTTTCATTAGCTATACAACAAAGTAGGAGTTGAGAGTAAGAAAAAGAAAATGACCGATGTCAGTTGTAGACCCATCACGCTTACCAATAACACTTACAAGAATACAAACTTGAACCACCATATTTTTAAGCCGTGGTAAGAAAATACTTCTTCCAAGAAGAATATCAAAATGGGGGTTTCTAGAGAGCGCAACTAGACTGGAATGACATCAATCTTTGATGTGTCTTCACATCTCAAAATAAAACCCTCAAGGCTAACTAGAAATATACATTTAGCCCACTGGCATCCGGTCGTCAAAGGTTCAGGAGGAGGGACAATGATAAGTACATTGTCATTTCTTTGAACAACTCCCATTATGCTAACTGTGCTACCTTCTTTGATGTACCTACACAAAAGGAACAATGGAAGTCTCATAAGAATATCTTACCCACCTACCGAGGGTCACCCCAACTTAAGAGCCCATATGGTCACCATTAGTACCACTATGCATGACATGAATTATGAATTATGTACACAACTACAGTTAGTATATCACCAATACGCAGATACGTTACACAAAGCAACACGCTATGAAAAATAGCTGCTTTTGCCTCTCCTGAACAACTATTGAAAAGGATTTAACCTTGACAACTTCCCGTTAGACAAATGCATAACCTGGAGATTTAAACTCTTACGCAAAGGGAAGAACTTTACCCTTCTTTTAATTGCATCATTCGATCATCACTTGAAGTATTTCTGTCTCTCAACCACCGAAGGAACTCTGGGGACATGTCTTTATTGTCAGGGCTAACATCAATTACAATAGAATCGTCAACATAAGGAGTCACTCTTGCACCATAGCTTGTTTTAACCAATGCTCTCAGTCTAGATTGGAAATCAGAAATATAGAAGTCCACCACAGGCCTCTGTATTATATAAATGTTAAGGTAAATATTAATATACTTGAGATATAATAATTAGATAGCAAAAAGAATTTCAAATGCAGGTCTAGTACATGAAGTTATTCTTAGTGACAATAAGAGAATATTTACTTAGTGAATAGCAGATAAAGCCTTCAAGGCATGAAGCCAAAGTCCTCAAAAAATTGGGCGGTCAAGAGCAAGGGATAAAGGCATTAATTGAATTGTTTACTTGGAAAGTTAATAATAATAATAATAACTTTATCTCCTTTAATTAGCTTGAAGACTCATAGAACAATAAGCTTCAAAAACTTAACAAACCAATCTGTGTAAGCCATTTTTAGGAGTAGTTTATTATGAATATGTAGCTACAGACGTCCTGGCCATTGTGGTAGTGAAACAACTGACACCAATCAAGTTACTACCCGAGGTTAATCCCATAATACCTACCTCGACACCCTGAGGGGGTAGGACCTCCTGCCATTCTCACACATGAGTTACTCCTCTCTACTTGAGAATGAGTAATCACAGAATATCAGGATGAACATCAAGTTAGCATATCCATAATCATACTTTACAATTTCACAACCACACACGAGACATTCCTCCTTGGAATTCTCTTCCACAATATTTTAAAACATATATATTTACCACTTAACATACAAATCATACATCAACTACATTGCCAATCATAATAAAAAGAAAACTTGTGGACATTGGAGACCGAACACCTTCACGTTACCCATCTGAGAGAAAAATCGAACGGTTTATACGAGATAACAGAAGAATTTAACCAAACACTATTATTGGCCGACCACTATCGAAAACTGACTACTAGAAACTTAGCCTAAATATGTAAACCTTAAACCGAATGCTCATAGCTCAAACTGATCCCTTAAAAACTTAGAACAAAAGCTTATACTATACCGAGCACTTAGATTGTATGGGATACTCTATCTAGACCGAATACTAGTTTAATATCTAAAACTATGACTAGAACGAATGGTCATGAATGAATAGTTATTCCACTAGACCGAACCCGGTTAATGACTGAGTACGAGACACGACCGAACAGTCAACAACAACCGTTCGATTATATACATGATTTTGTAAAACTTCTACTAAATATTGAATAACGTTCTATATACTGAAACAAGATATTTTTTGAACTTCTAAAACTCTAAACTTGATTTGTAATTTCATCTAAATCTAACTCATTGAACGTATTTGACACCAACTTACATTTCAAATCCTATCTTATACAAACCAACAAAGACCGAACGGTCTACACCAGGAAACTTCCAACCTAGTTCACAAGTCTCGGCCAAACACAAAATTTGCATACAATTCAATCAAACATGCCATCATTCATACATGTAAGCATTCAAACAGGAATTTCAACACATAAAAACATAATTAAATTACTAGCTTCCCTTACCTTGAATATATTCAACACTTCCTAAGCTTTCACCGTTAGACTGACCAACAACCACTTCTAAAGCAACATTCTAAAATTCTGATCGGTGAACAGAGACCAACCAGAGAATAAAATACAAAAATAGGTTCAGAAAGAGATAAAGGAAGAACACATGCAAGCTGAACAGTGCTTGCATGTATCAAAAAAACACAAAACTTACAAAGATTGAGTGGTTTTAACTTACCAACTTCACACAACAACTGGATTGATGAAATAAAACTCTTGTTACTTAGAAGGAACTCAAACGCAGCCTAAATGATGATTGAAAAGAGAAGAAAATGAGAAATTTGGTAGAGAGAAGTAAGAGAATTTTAGAGAGAAGGAGGAGGAACTGAAAACTCAGATTTTTGGAGAGAAGAGGTGCATGCAGAAAGTGATCCGAAATTTTGAAAAGTTTCCTTATATACTACTGTCAAAACCGATCGGTCCAACCAGCTGCATACACCTGTCTTCCACTCACTACTGAATTTAATGGCTCTAACAGCCGACCCCGTCAAGGAATTTCGGTCGGCCAAAATATTTTATTATCAATTTAAAATACCTCTTTTTAAAATTCTTGAAGGACACTGAATCCAGTTTAAATAAACAATTGTCCTTAACGGACGTTAGGGATACCCATCCTTGCTTAGCAAGGGGGCGAACGTTGAAGTAATGAAGAAAGACGGAAACGGTAGGGGTAATCCCAAGGCCGAGCAAACCACTACTAACACTTGGATGGAAGTCTAGCCGTTCGGGTGTAGTTGAGGAGGGACAACATTGAGTTCACGAGGGACGACCGATTGAAAGGCCATAAAAGGCACCTGAACGAACATCTAGTTGAAAAGATAGGTATACACGAAGAAAAAAATCCTCTACACTAGACCCTTTTCCATGAAAAGCTTGTTCGTTCGTTCGGGTAACGCCTAATCGTATTAAGCAGGCATCCTCTCCGTCTTAAAGCACGAACGACCGGTCGACCCACCATTGCAACTCCCCTTTAGTACCCATATCCTCAAATGGTTGGCCAGCCACCCTCGGGTACCTTCTCGTCATCATCAATGTCGACCCGACCCTAAAGAAAACCGAGAGCCACACCGTTAATAATCCTCTCCCCACCATAGATAGGGGACCGAGGCTCCGAGTTGTCCTCCTGCTCGGTTGTCTCAAGGTAAGAGGACGACACCGAGTTCGGGGAAGAAGACCGATCATATCTACCTGCACAATAACACGCACAATAGCCATTATTATTACCTTAGAAAAGAATATCTTCTTGACCGGACGGTATGTAGAGAAACGTAAAGAAAATGATGAAAATTGACAGCACCCCACCCTCCTATTTATAGAAAAAATTTAGAAACTGTCAGACCATCACAATCGTTAAAAAACCACCACGTCCAACGATCCTGATTGAACGACGTTACCACTAACCGAGAAGGAGGTTGCACGAGCTTGCGAAATGTGTTTTCCCGTTAAGTGGTATTTCAAAAGCGCACTGGCCGAACCTCACTAAACCCCTCGAATACCAGTACCATCCACCACAAAACCCAACGCTAACTACGTTGTCTAGGGCTTAGGGGGTTGTGTATCGTATGAGCCAGACAACCCTACATAATATCCCACACCGAGCCAACCGGACGACTCTATAGAAGAGGAAATAGCCAAGCAGCGAGGGAATGGTTGAACCAGTAAGTAAGACCGGACAACTCTAAAGAAGAGAAAGCAACCAAGCAGTGAGGGAAATGTGCCATCAATGTTCTTCCATTGTGGGGAATCAGCTGGGTATCGAAGAAAATTATCACATTTTCTTCCATTAACGTGCCACGTAAGATTCTTCGCATATTCTTTAACAGAAAACAATCGTTTCAACCTAGGTACTATAGGTAAATACCACATGTAGCCGGTGGACCTTCATTGTGTTCACCGTTATTTCCATCAAGTTTCTTCTTAAATCGTGACGAACCACACGTCGGACACACCTTCATTGAAGCATATTGATCTCTATACAATACACAATCATTGGGACATGCATGTATCTTTTGGTATTCCAAACCCATTGGACATAGAATTTTCTTCGCGTCATAATTACGGATAGGTAACGTGTTATTTTCTGGAAGCATCTCCTTCAGCAACTCCAACAATTCCGTGAAACTTTTATCAGACCATCCGTTTCTTGCTTTCAAACAAAACAATTTCAAAGTAGCCGATAACCTTGTAAAATTGATGCATCCTGGATACAACTCTTGCTCCAAATTGTTCTTAAGACTATCGTATAAATGAGCTCTTCCAAAATTTTCTTCGCCAACGTCACGTACCATTTTGTCTAAATGATCACTCATTCATTCGTCGACATAATCCTAACCTCTTAAAGTTGTTGGCTTATATAATACTTCCCCATGTCAAGTCCAAACTGTATAACTTCTCATTATTTCATAGATGAATAGATGATCACAGATGTTGTCCAAGTCTTCATATACTTGATTGAGACAACAAACACAAGAGCAAAAATATGCCCCGTTCACTAGTTTTGCGTGTTCTTTAACATATTGTATGAACTCAGAAATCCCTCGCTCATACTCTTCACTAATGCGACGCTGATGAATCCAGCTTCGATCCATACTACTACACTAAAAGCAAAGAATCCACGAAAAAAAAAACTAACTTACGTAGAGAACCAAAAATAAATACCTATCATACGTTGAAGGAAAAAAATAAACTATCATAGTATAGGTACACAAACACAAATATCTATCATTATAGATATATCATTTGTCCAGAATCGACAAACACGAACATATATATCATACGTAAGAGATATTGAAGGAAAAAAAACAAACTTGAAATGGTGTCACTAGAGAAGATGATGAAGTTTGCTGACCATGAACAAACACAAATATCATACGTTGAAGGAAAAAAAAAACTATCATAGTATCGTTATACATATAGATATCATACGTCCAGAATCGACAGACACAACACAAACACGAGCACATACATCATACGTAAGAGTATTTTAAGAAAAAAAAACATACTTCAAATGGTGTCACTAGAGAAGATGATGAAGTTCGCTGACCACGTATGAAAAACAGCCTAAAGATAAACGAAAAACAATTGGTCAACCTTAGAAATGAGAACAAAATGACATTACAAAGACATAAACGACTTAAAAATAACCTTCTTTCTTTATCGCAGTCGTCCACCAAGAAGAAAGTTCAAGCAGAAATGGAATGGCGAAAAACAATGAAAGTGTGTTTTGTTTTTACATTCAATAAATAAATTTCACGTCGAATATAACAAAAATTTGACGTTATGTTTAAGAACAACGTAAAGGTCCCAAACCATTCGACGTTTTCTCTTAAAACAGCACGCCTTTTTTATTAATTGTTTCTTATAAATTGCAAAGGTTACATCGAATTTGAAGGGGCTTGGACGTAGTATTGGAAGCAAAAAGTTTCTACCTTTTTAATTCTATTTACTTTTTTCTTTTAAACACGACAACATTAATAGAACGTTGAATTCCGTTGGACGGAATTCGACGTTTTCTTCTTCTGCCAGTATAAAAAAGTAGCACACTTTCGGATCTTTTTTCTTTTCTCCCCTCCCATAGAACGTCGAAGGCTGCGGGGCAGGGACGTGAAGGGAATTGAAGTAAATGGGAGCATTAATTGTGTGCTTAATAGAATGTCGTATTCGATAGGGCTTCGACGTTTTTTTCTTCCGCCAATATGAAAAAAGTGACGCTCTTATGATTCTTTTTTCTTTAAAATGAGACATGAAATTTTTTCTTTTTACTTCTTCCTTAATCGATTCAAGTTAGCAGTGTACTGAAATTTGCACTTTTAAACCCGTGATCAGTTTTTTATCAATATCATAACTGCAGAATCTTCTCTTCTCAACTAGATTGAGGGTTAGTCCACATACAAAGCAATCAACACTCACAATTCACAGATCGTTTACTAAAATAAATTTTCATTTCATTTCAAAATAAAACCGATAACAGTACTTAAAACCAGAGGTCACTTAATAGCATGATTACAAAATATAAAAAAAAATACACATAGAAAAGTAGTCCCTATTCTTATGAAGAAGATTCCATTCAATCTTCATTAATTGACTCATCATCAAAAGCTTTAGTTTCAAAGCCAATGCCATTCTTGTTTCCCTTCTTCTCAAATCTGAAAAGAGCATCTTCAACTCTCTTATCCCTTTCAGACTTCTTCCTAAATTGATCAACAACATATTTCTCAAAATCAATTTTTGGAATGAAGGCAGTATGATCTACAGCAGGAGTAGGTGTACTTCCAACAATTAGCTCATCTCTGAAGAACCATCCATTCACAATCCTTTCCAGCCGAATAGAAACAGACTCCGTATACCAATTTCTTGTGACTTGTTGCACAAAAGTTTGTCTTCTTGAGATACATCTACTCCTTGGAGTATCAGCACCTGACTGATAAATACTCCATATGGCAATTTGTGGGCATATTTATGACCTGCAGCGATCATACGGTCTTTTAGTACCGCAACTCAGTTGGTTGGGATTCTAGTCTTGATAGCATTCAACAAAAATACATCTCCTATTGACATTCTGTCCTCGAAAAATCTTCCAGGCAGCAGTAGCCAAGTCAGGACATAAGCAATCAGTTTCTCCTCCTTGTTTAAGCCATCATGTAGGTACTGCTTATCCACCCTGTGCCTTCGTGGATATCTTAAGCCGTTTATATATATAGCTCTCTTTGTTAGCCATCTGTTTGACTCAGAATCACGAATATGAGAATCCAAACCTTCAGCTTTCCGTCCAGCAATATCTGACCAAACATTAAGTTGCACTCTTTCGTTAGATTTTAGAGCTATCTTCTTTCTAAGGGAGGATAACACTTAAAGACAATTTAAATTTGAAATCTATTTAGACAATTGACGTCGAATGGTGAGTACTCGTGATGCAAAGACATCTAGAGTTTATTCATTGTTCACATCGTTTTTATGTGATAACCAACGTCCTATACCCATTTCATTGATTCAAGTTAGCAGTGTACTGAAATTTTCACTTTTAACCAGTGATAAGTTTTTGATCAATATTAAAACAACATAATCTTCTATTCTAACTAGATTGAGGGTTAGTCCACATACAATGCAATCAACATTCATAATTCACAGATCATTTACTAAAATAAATCTTCATTTCATTTCAATCTAAAACCGAAAGAAATACAGAAACCATAGGTGGCTTACTAGCCATGATTACAAAATAAAAAACAAAATTCATAGAAAAGTAGGCTCTAAAATAATTATCAAGAAGATTCCATTGAATCTTCATTGTCAGAATCTTTAGGATGATCTTGATCAAGAGTAGGTGGACTTCCAACAGTTTGCTCATCTATGAAGAACCATCCATTCACAGTCTTTTTCAGCCCAATAGATGACAGACTTGGTATACCAATTTCTTCTTACCTTTTGCACACAATTCCTTCTTCTTCAGATACATCTACTCCTTGGAGTTCCAACACCTTGATGATAAATACTCCATATGGCAATTTGCATGCATAATCATCTCCTTCAGCGATCATGTGGTGTTTTAGTACCGCAACACAGTTGGTTGGGATTCTAGTCTTGATAGCATTCAACAGAAATACATCTTCTGTTGACATTCTGTCCTCGTTCAATCTTCCAGGCAGCAGTAGCCAAGTCAGGACATAAGCAATCATTTTCTCCTCCTTGTTTAAGCCATCATGTAGGTACTACTTATCCACCCTGTACCTTCCTGGATATCTTAAGTAGTTTATATGTATAGATCTCTTTGTTAGCCATCTGTTTGACTCAAAATCACAGATATGAGAATCCAAACCTTCGGCTTTTAATCCAGCAATATCTAACCAAACATTATCGTCAATAGTAATGTTAACACCTTTGACCCTTGAGTGAATGACCCAATTTATAACCCTTAGGTTTGTGTAGAAACCCTCAACCAAATCTGGATAGCAATGTCCTTTCATCTGCACAAAATCAGTAAGCCCTTGATATGCAATCCACTCTTGTAAAAAGCAACCATTCTTTCTTAAACAATTGCAGGTCAAGATACTTGTGAGGAACTACATTTTTGGAATGTTTCTAGTATAAAAACTTTCCTCGCATGTCTGGATCACTTATCCATCCAGATGGGCTTGCGTTTCTTATAACCTGGTCAACCTTCTCTTTTCCTCTTGATGATGACAATGGAGAAGTCATTTCTGAATAAAATTTTAGGAACGTCGTTCACAATCTCGACTTCTGAACTTCTCAACTTCTCAGCTTAAAAAATACAAAGGAGACGTCGAATTATAGAGGGCAGGGACGTAAGATTGTCAGCCAGAAGAGAAAGAGTTAGAAAAAGACGTCCAATTCTAGGGATATTTGACGTTTTCTTCTTCATCCTCCGGCCCTCCTATTTTTGTTTTTTCCTTTATAAAACCGCTCATATCCTCCCATTACCATTATATTTCAATATAATATTTACATTTTAAGATAACCTTCCATTATAAATGCAACGTTATCGATATTCGAGGTTTTCTTCAGCCTCCCGCCCTTTTTTTGTGCTTTTGTCGGTGAAATTTAAAGAGAATAAAATTTTATTTGTTTAAAATATTAATTTAATTTCATATGGAAAATAATAATAATAATATTTTATGAGAATTGAATTTAGTTATAAATCACAATAATTAAAATCGTAATAAATATTATTGTATTATTTAAAATAATTTCAAATGAATGTTTTAGGGTAAAGATAAGTATGATTATACTAAAAGACTTTGATTGATTTTTAAATTATAATACCTTAAGTTTGAGAAAAAATTAAGTTGACTGATAAACTAAAGGTGTTAAGATAGAATATTGTGGACAAAAATGGAGATAGGTCAATTAGAAAAAAAAATTATCAAAAGAATGTTGTCAAAGTATAATTATCCAAAAATATTTAGACAAGTTAACAACAGAGATGCATCACACCAGGTCAAATATCGAGAAGAGACAGCGTGTATGGGGAATAGTCAGACAGATCTAGACCCAAAATTAAGCAGAATGGGTTGGGTCAAAGATTAAGGCAGATTAAGTTTGACGGTGGAGACTGGTTGACCCAAAATGAATGTTCGGCGATTAAGACTAAAGGTCCAAACAACCTAACATAAGTTGAAGATCGAGATGGGCTGACCCGAGCGAAAGGTAGGATAGAGGACTATCTCTTGATTAGTAATTAGTATAGGAAATAAAATAAATTGTATTTTTCTTATCAAAGATTAACATCTTTGTGGCGAATCTTTCTTTTAGGGTTTCTTAGGTTCCTTAAACATTTATACATATATATAGGGACACCAAATACATATGTAGACATTTTGGAAGTCATAAATTTTCATTTGCAACATTGAGAGAGGATTCTTTTGGTTCTTGGTTCTGTGATTCTTATCAAAGATTAACATCTTTGTGGCAAATATTTCTTTTAGGGTTTCTTAGGTGCCTTAAATATTTATACCTATATTGTGGTGTTTCCATCTTTGTCTTATGAACCATAAGTAAAATTTAAAAAATTCGAGAAGGACGGGCAAGGTCATGAAAGAGATTTGTCAAAATTCTAGGAACAACAAAAATTTTCTTAGGGACTAATGATATGTTAAAAACTTTTTTGACAATATACTATGTCACAAATTTAAAAAGTCGATGACGATCAAAGATCAAACGAACTCTTAGAACCACTTTTATTGGCCACATTGAGATAAATTATTTTGAATAATTTAATAATTATAATTAGTTATTAGTATAAATTATTATGATATAAAAAAATACTATGAATAACATTATTAGGAAAACAAATTTGACCCTTCTCATGATATATTTCTTTACTTCTTAGTATTTTAACAAACGTGTGATCAATATTCAGCCACGTTGTCACTAATATGACCATAAATAATCATTAAAAGCTCATTTGCATTTCTTAATTTATAACGCTTTGAATCGATTCTTTATTACTTAGAATCGATTATATTAACTTAGCAAAATTGAGAGTGGAATTATATGAATATAGAGTGACACATCAAACTTTTTAACTTCAGGCCCTCCAAATCTCACCTTCTTCGCAGGTGATTGATAACGGTTGAAAAACCGTTATTTTTATACTTAATTTTGACTGTCAAGACAACCTTTATGACTTAGAAACTAGCTCGAAATCATGCTTTTGCTTAAGTTTTGGAAATAAGAGAGTTGGATGGGTTTTATGCTTGGTTTTCCTTGTTTTGGCAGGAATTAAGATGAATTAGATGAAAGAAGTTGAAGTAGTAAGGAGTTGGACTAAGGAAAGGAAGTAAAAGTGCACAAAAGAAGAGTCGCAATCACCGTTGAGCGTCATTTTTGCCGCTGAGCACCATTCTGAAGTATCACACTTACCGCTGAATGACAAAACTACTGCTGAGTGCCATTTAATTGGGCTTGGGCCTATTTTCTATAATTTTTAATAAACTATATAAGGTTTTAGTCGACCTAGGGTTGGCATCTTTTGACAGAAATAGGTGAAATCACACTCTTTTCACCCTTCAGAGGCGGATTTTGGATGCGGAAGCTCCGATCTTCAACTTTTAGGGTTCTATCTTTCATTCTTTCATTATTTTTCATCTAGTTTCACCATGTCTATGGTGAACTAAACCTCCATTGTTGTTGGGAAAATGATGTAATCCTTTGAAACTCTCATGTATTGAATTAGTTCTTTATATTATATGCTTTGCTTCATTAATTGTTAGGGTTTTTCCTCTATACTCCATGCATGCTTTGTTTAACTCATTCAATTGCATGATCATTGATGTTATTTATATGGACACATATAGGTAAATCTAGAATTTAGAAAATTCTTCCAAGAGCAATATTACCTAGACATAGGGATAGGATAATTGGTTGCCTTTAAGCTTCTGTGCGAATGTAATGCATGAATAATTGCTAGGGAGACAAGACATTGTAAACTAGTGATTAAGAGTAGGCTTTCTTCACCGAGACATCGGGTTTAACGTAAATTAGATAGTGGCATTAACATTAATGAAGAAAGATGAATTCATAAATACATGAGAGTGGATAGGATAAGTCGGAAACCCCAACAACATCATCATTCCATATTTTACATTAATCACTTTTTCTTCTTTCGATCCAATTGATCAAAACTTGCATTCATGTTTATTTTCCGCAATTCAAACACAATGATTTCGTTTACAAGTCTAATTTAATCAAGAAATCACATAACTGTCTAGGTCGTTAGTCCTTTGGGAAATGATACTTGGTCTTACCATTTTATTATTACTTGATACGATTTGGTACACTTGCCGAGTGTTAACAAGTTTTTGGCGCCGTTGTCGGGGACTCATGGTTTAACTATTCTATTTGTGTGATTATTGATTAGTTTTGACTTGATTTTTATCTTTTTCTTTATCTTTTCATCTTTTTAATTTTATCTTTATCTTTTTATTTTTTTATTTTTTATCTTTTCTATCTTTTTGTGCTAACAATTGTTTCTAGGGTCTTGTTTTTTTGTGTATGCAGGATACAATTCGAACTAGGAGCAAGAAAATTTTGGAAGGAGGAGGAGGAGTTCGAACATCTAGAGAATTATTCCCTTCGCAGACACTTTTACAACCCTCACCACAAGGTTCGAAACAAAGTAGTGCAGAAATGGCCGAAGAGAACAATGGTAGACGTACTCTGGCGGATTACACCATAGTTGTTGGCCCTCATCATTTTAATAGCATTGCAAGGCCGAGGGTCAATGCTGCAAATATGGAGGTGAAACCGACGTTGATACAATTGGTGAAGAGCAACCAATTTAATGGACTATCACATGAAAGTCCATATGAGCATTTGACCACATTCAATGAAATTTGCAACATTGTAAAGATCAATGGTGTGCCGGATGAATCTATACAGCTTAGTTTGTTTCCTTTCTCATTGGTAGGCAATGCTAAGTTATGATTGAATTCTTTTCTAGAGGATAACTTTACTGAATGGGAAGCCGTGGTTTCAAAGTTCCTAACCAAGTACTTCCCACAATCTAAAATCAACAAAGGGAAGCAAGATATTTCTTCTTTTAGGCAAGGCATGGAGGAGAATTTAGGTCAAGCATGGGATAGATACAAGAGCTTGTTGAGAAAAACGCCCACGCATGGTTTTGATGAAGCAATAGTAGTCCTTCTTTTCCTTGGAGGTCTTGGGTCACAAACTAAATTGATGCTAGATGCCTCAGTTGGAGGTAATATCAAGTGTAAGACTCTAGAGGAAGCCACTGAATTGATTGAAAATATGGCTACTAATGATAATGAGATGCATAATGAGAGAGGAGCTTCAATTCAACAGAAGGGAGTTCTACAGTTACAATCACATGATGCCTTGCTTGCTCAAAATAAAATTATCACTCAGTAGTTGGAAGAAGTAGGAAAGAAACTTTCTCTATTGCCATAAGAGATACATAATGCTTCATTGGTTCAATGGCAGCAGCAAACATGGCAACCACAACCTACGCCATGTGAGAAAACCACAAAGCTTGAGGAAACTTTTCAGCAATTCATGAAGATAAGTGTATCTTATTGTAAGAATGAGGATGTTGCATTTAAAAGTATGAAAATGCATATTGGGCAATTGGTCAATAAGATGGAGAGTTGTGAGAAGAATGCAAAAATTAATCTCAGGGAAGAGTGTATGACCATTGTTACTAGAAGTGGCACAGTGTTAGAAGAGAGAAAAATAGAGAGAAAAGAGAAAGAAAATGAGAGTGAGAAAGAAACATTTGAGTGGAAAGAGAGGGTTGAAAGAGAAAAAAAGAGAGAAGAGGTGGATGAGTGAAAAAATAAAGAGAGAGAAGAGGTAGATGAGAGAAAAAAAGAAAGAGATTCTGAAAAAACACTTCCTTATCGAAAGACTTATTCAAGGAAGGAGAAAGAAAAACAGCTGAAGTGGTTCATGGAAATGTTTAAAAAATTGGAGATTACCATACCTTTCTCTGAAGCATTGCAACAGATGTCGTCATATGCAAAAATTTTTAAGGAGCTCCTTACAAAGAAAAGAAAATATATTGAGAAGGAGACCATTGAAGTGCAAGGTAACTGTAGTGTAATCATACAAAAATTACCTCCCAGGTTTAAAGATCCAGGAAGCTTCACCATTTCATTCAACATATGAGAATTGGAAGTTGGAAGAGCGTTGATTGATTTGGGAGCTAGCATTAATTTAATGTCGCTTTCTATGTTCAAAAGAATTGAGGGTTTGGAACTCAAACCTACTAGAATGGCGCTTCAATTGGCGGACAAGTCTCTTAAATATCTGTATGGGGTGGTTGAAGATGTGCTGGTAAAGGTTGACAAATTTGTATTTCCAGTGGATTTTGTTATAATGGAGATGGAGGAGAATGAAGATGTGCCTCTCATTCTGGGGAGACCATTTATGAAAACTGCTAGAGTTTTAATTGATGTGGAGAATGTCAAGCTTAAAGTAAGAGTACAAGATGAAGAAGTGAATTTTGATGTATTCAAAGCCATGATACACCCTAAGGATGATAAAGCATGTTTCCAAATTGATATGCTTGATGAAGTTTGTATGGTGAAAGAGACGATGCGTTTTTCTTCTCCGTTAGAAAGAACTCTCATTGATGCATGTGATGATTTGAATGAAGAGGAAGAGAAATTAATTGATGAGTGTTTGACGAATTTGGAGATGTTAAAGGAAATTCCAGTGGAGGAGGCGAATTTTGAGAAAATTGATACCAAAGAAGAAATTAAAGAAAAGAAGTTGGAATTAAAAATGTTACCATCACATTTGAAATATGTTTTCTTAGAAGAAGATGGAACTAAACTAGTCATCACCAATAATTCTTTGCTCCCAAAAGAAGAAGAAAAGTTGGTAGAAATATTGAAAGCCAACAAAGAAGCTATTGGGTGGTCAATCTCGGATCTCAAAGGTATAAGCCCAACTTATTGCATGCACAAAATTTTTATGGAGGATGACTATAGACCAGTGGCTCAACCGTAGAGAAGGTTAAATCCTGTGATGAAGGAGGTTGTTAGAAAAGAAGTATTAAAGCTTTTGGATATATCCAATTTTTGACAGTGAATGGGTGAGTCCAGTATAGGTAGTGCCAAAGATAGGTGGGATGACAGTTATTTATAATGAGAAGAATGAGCTTATTCCTACAAGGACTGTTACTGGATGGCGAATGTGCATTGATTACAGGAAGTTGAATAAGGCTACTAGGAAGGATCATTTTCCCCTTCGTTTTATGGATCAGACTGGAAAGATTGGCAGGTCAGGCTTTTTATTGCTTTCTAGATGGATATTCTGGATACAATCAAATTGTGGTGGATCCAAAAGACAAAGAGAAGACGACATTCACATATCCTTTTGGTGTATTTGCTTACAGAAAGATGCCATTTGGGTTATGTAATGCTCCAGCTACGTTTCAAAGGTGTATGCAAGCAATTTTTGCTGATCTCATAGAAAAGTGTATTGAGGTTTTCATGGATGATTTTTCGGTGTTTGGAGATTCTTTCCAAAGATGTTTGGCTAATCTGGATATTTTCCTCAAGAGATGTGTTCAAATTAATCTTGTGCTTAATTGGGAGAAATGTCATATTATGGTGACAGAAGGAATTGTGTTAGGTCACAAGATTTCTGCTAGGGGGATTGAAATGGATAAAGCCAAAGTAGACGTCATTGAGAAACTTTCTCCACCAACAAATGTGAAGGGAATCAAAAGCTTTTTAGGCCATGTTGGATTTTATAGAAGATTTATTAAAGACTTCTCTAAAATTGCCAAACCATTGAGTAATTTGTTGTTAAAGATGTACCTTTTGTGATGGATGAAAAATGTTTAAAAGCTTTGGACATCTTGAAAGAAAATTGGTTTCGGCTCCAGTAATTATAGCTCCAGATTCGAATAAAAGTTTTGAACTAATGTGTGATGCTAGTGATTATGCAATAGCAGTCGTGCTTGGTCAGAGAAAAGAGAAAGTATTTCACACAATCTATTATACTAGCAAAGTTTTGAATGATGCCCAGTTGAATTATTCTACTACTGAAGAGGAGTTTCTGGCTATAGTGTATGCATTGGAGAAATTTAGACCTTATCTCATTGGGTATAAGATGATCATATACACAGATCATGCAGCTATAAAGTATTTGTTGACAAAGCCAGATTCTAAGCCACGTCTGATTAGATGGGTGCTTCTACTACAAGAATTTGATGTGGAAATTCGTGATAAGAAGGGGAGTGAGAATTTGATTGCTGATCATTTATCTCGGTTGGTTAACAGTGAGGTTACTAGCAAGGAAGCAGAAATCTGGAAATCTTTTTCAGATGAAACACTCATGTATATTCAACAAAGGTCGTGGTTTGCTGATATGGTTAATTTCAAAGCTGCAGGAGTAATTCCAGAGGATCTCAATTGGCAACAAAGAAAGAAATTTTTGCATGATGTCAAGCAGTTTATCTAGGATGATCCTTATTTGTTCAAAATTGGAGCAGATAATCTTCTGAGGCGGTGTGTGACAAATGAAGAAGCAGAAGGAATTCTCTTGCACTGTCATGACTCACCTTATGGGGAACATTTCAATGGAGAAAGAACAACAACAAAAGTTCTCCAGTCAGGATTTTATTGGCCTACCTTGTTTAAACATGCTCATAATCATGCCAGAAACTGTGATAAATGTCAAAGAACTGGGACTATTTCAAGGCGTCATGAGATGCCATTACAAGGCATTTGTAGGACCCTTTCCACCATCTTTCAACAATGAATACATATTGGTGGCGGTGGACTATGTGAGTAAATGGGTGGAAGCATTGGCGTGTCCCAAAAATGATGTCAGCACTGTGATAAAATTTCTGAAGAGGCAAATCTTCTCATGCTTGGCACTCCAAGAGTACTTATTAGTGATGGAGGGTCTCACTTTTGTAACTTTCAGCTGGCAAAAGTACTCAAACATTATGGTGTGAGACATAAGGTAGTTGCACCTTATCATTCACAGACCAATAGGCAAAGTGAGGTGTCTAATAGAGAGATAAAGAGGATCTTGGAGAAAACAGTTGCTTCGTCAAGAAAGGACTGGTCACAGAAACTGGATGATGCTCTCTGGGCATATAGGACGGCAATGAAGACATCTATGGGTTTATCACCTTTTCAGCTAGTCTATGGGAAAGCATGTCATCTACCAGTGGAGATGGAGCATAAAGCTTTGTGGGCTCTTAAATTTTTGAATTTTGATCCATATGAAACTCAGAACAAATGCAAGAGGCAGATGCTGGAGCTTGAAGAGATGTGGTTACATGCGTACGATTCATCCAGGAATTACAAAGAGAAGGTAAAATTCTATCATGGCAGGAAGTTGATAAAAAAAGTCTTTAATCCATGGCAGCAGGTGTTATTGTTCAATTCACGATTGAAGCTGTTTCCTGGAAAGTTGAAGTCAAAATGGTCAGGACCGTTCATAGTGAAAGGTGTGCATCCACATGGAGCAATTGAATTGGTTGATCCAACTACTAATGATCCACAAAGAAGCTGGGTAGTGAATGGTCAATGTCTCAAGCATTATCTAGGAGGAGAAGTGGAACGCTTGTCCACAGTGATGAAGTTGGTTGATCCTTGAGCTTATTGGGTCAGGCTCGTGATGTTAAACAAGCGCTTACTGGGAGGCACCCCAATGTTCTAAACTCATTTTTCTTATTTGCTTCTGTTTTTAGAATAGGTTGTGATGTACTGAGTGTGAAACTTTATCTGCTATGATGGTTTGCTTGTGATTTATGCATGATGAGTATTGCTTGATGACGCTTGGATATTGATTGATGTTGAGATTGTGCAATATATGTTGATATACAGGTGGTTGTTCACAAGCTATGTGAACAAATGCATGATGTTGTAATTGTGATTATGATGCTAAGAAGGATGTGTAATCTGGAATATGTGGAATGATGAATGAGCTTATATGTGAGGTTTTGAACTCTAGAGTTTTTGTGAATGAGTGTTATTACTTTGAAAGAATGAATGACTTTGCCCAGGTTTCTATGATTGAATCACTTGCTTGTATGTGTCATATGATCAAGGCCATTTATTGTTATTCCTTTTTAGCCATATGCATGATTTTAGCCCAATTAAAGAGAGCGTTATGTGTTCTATCCTTTGAACCTTTAGCCTTGAACATGATGTGAAAACCCTTTTTGAAAATATTTACCTTGAGTTGAGTTGAGAATATTATTTGTGGTATTGATAAAGGTTCAAGTTTAGGGTTGTTGGGAAGTTTAAAAAGGGAAAATAAAAAGCATAGAGCTAAGTGTTAAGCACGTGAAAAGAAAAAGAAAACGGAAAGGAAAGAAAGAAAAAGAAAAGCTCAATGAAAAGGAAAGTTGGGAATAAATAAGAACAATTGTGTTTAAATGATGATTCTCTTAACTCAAGGATTTTGTGATCCAGAAAAACCAATTTTCTTGTTAGCCCAGCCACATTATAAGCCATAGAAAAGTCCTTGTGATGATGCTTTCTTGTGAGTGTGTTTGATTGTGGTTAAATGAAAGGCAAAGTTAATTCATGTGACATTGTGATAGTAAAGTGAATGAGTGACCTCTAGATACACTTGTATGATTGAGTGAAACACTTTATCTGGTGAGGAAAGATTCCATGAGCACATGATTACATCTATGCGTAGTAAATTGATCATTCATGAGAATAGCATTTGTTGGATACTATGTGATTATGTGAACACCACAATGATCTTAATTGAAACATGAGTGCATCTTGACTAAATTCTTTTTTATGAGCTGTTTTGAGTAATTACTTGTCTTGAAAGGAAGAGTTTTTGAATATGGTGAACCATTGTATTGATTGGTGGAAGACTGAGTTACATTTTTTTTGCTTGAGGACAAGCAAAGTTTTAAGTTTGGGGTTGTGATAACGGTTCAAAAACCGTTATTTTTATACTTAATTTTGACCTTCAAGACAACCTTTATGACTTAGCAACTAGCTTGAAATCATGTTTTTGCTTAAGTTTTGGAAATAAGAGAGTTGGATGGGTTTTATGCTTAGTTTTCCTTGTTTTGGCAGGAATTAAGATGAATTAGATGAAAGAAGTTGAAGTAGTAAGGAGTTGGACTAAGGAAAGGAAGTAAAAGTGCACAAAAGAAGAGTCGCAATACCCGCTAAGCGCCATTTTGATAACAGTTGAAAAACTGTTATTTTCATGCTTAAATTTGATACTAAAAGCAACCTTGAACACTTAGAAACTAGCTTGAAATCATGCTTTTGGTCATATTTTTGCAAATAAGAGAGCTAGACAGGTTTATGCTTGATTTCAGTGTTTTATGCAGGTTTTAAGGTGAATTTGGTGAAAGAAGTGAAGAAGGATAGGAATGGAATCAGAAAAGACATTAAAAAGTGCAAATGGAGAAGCCGCAACCACCGCTCAGCGGCAGTTTACCGCTGAGCGACACTCAGAAACCTACGTTGGCTCCGCTGAGGGGTGAAAAGGATGCTGAGGGTAAGAAACGAACTCGCGCACTTACCGCTGAGCGGTACTTTACCGCTGAGCGGTACTATTTTGGGCTTGGGCCTAATTTTCTGTAATTTTACG
Organism: Vigna angularis; assembly: GCF_016808095.1. NCBI lineage: Eukaryota > Viridiplantae > Streptophyta > Magnoliopsida > Fabales > Fabaceae > Vigna > Vigna angularis. The sequence continues at coordinate 34,862,463 of NC_068976.1, forward strand.
AATAGTATATAAGCTTTAGGGTTTCCTAGGGTTTGTATCTTTGGCTGGGACGAAACAAACACTCTCTTTTCCACCCCTTTGAAGGAAGATCTTGGATGCTCAGGCTACCTCTCTACCTTTCCAGGGTTTTATCTTTCATTCTTTCATTATTGTTCATCTAGATTCACCATGAATATGGTGAACTAAACCTTGTATTGTTGTTGGGGGATCAATGTAATCTTGTGAAACTCTCATATATGGAATTTGTGTTTAAACATCTTATTTGAGATACATGCTTTCTTTCATTAATTGTTAGGGTTTTTCCTCTTTGCTCAAAGCATGCATTGTTTAACTCATTCATTGTCATGATCATTGATTTTGTCGATATGGGAACGTACGGGGAAGTGTAGATCCGGGGAATTTCTCCCAATAGCATATTGGTTGCCTTTAAGCTCCTGCACTTCAGAACTAATTACTAGGAATGCTAGGAATTGTATGAACTCGTAATTAAGGATAGGCCTTCTTGACAAGGTGATTTAGAGAGTGGCATTAACATTAATGAAAAGATTGATGAATTTCTAAAGTATATGAGAGTGGATAAGATGAAATTGATAACCCCAACAACATACTCATCCATATAATTCATTCCGTGTTTGTTTTACTCTTTTTTCCATTGATCACATTCATGCATACATATTTAATTATTGTCTTTTGCATTTAAAAACCTACAATCAATCGTTCACAAGTCTTAAATAATCAACAAATCAGATAACTAACTAGGTCGTGAGTCCTTTGGGAAAACGATACTTGGTCTTAATTAGTTTTATTACTTGATACGATTCGGTCACACTTGCCGATTGTTAAACAAGTTTGTGGCGCCGTTTTCGGTGTTCATAAATTTGTCATCAAGTTTTTGGCGCTGTTGCTGGGGACTCGTGGTTTAACTAGTTTATTTGTTTGATTATTGATTATCTTTGACTTGTTTTTGAATTTTTAATTTAAATTTCGAATTTTTATTTTCTGTTTATATTATTCAGTTTTTATTTTATTTTATTTTATTTTATTTTATTTTATTTTTCTGTTTTTATTTTTCTGTTTTCTGTTTTTATTTTATCTTCTTATCTCTGATCTTATATCTTCTTTTATATCTTTTTGTGCTAACAATTGTTTTTAGGGTTTTGTGCCTAATGTCTACAGAATGCAATTTGGTCAAGAATTTAACTATATGGGCACTCAATTCTACCAAAGTAATCTCAACCACTGGTGGGAACCTCACTCAAGCATGACAATATGTTTAATGCTGAAAAAAATTTATGATCTAAAATAATTATATAAAGAAGATGTTCAACTTCAACATTCAACAATGTATGAATCGTTTTTTAAATTGTCTTGGAGTTGTCTTCTACCGTTAGATTTCAAAGCTATCTGATTTCTTATGGTGGAAACAACTTCAAGAGAATTTAAATTTCGAATCTAGTTACACAGTTTACGTAATATTTGAAACGAAGAGATCCACGTCCATTATTCATACCACTCGATTGTATCGAATGAATTTATTTACAATAATGCCACCAATTATTGTTAACGTTGGCTGTTATGTTATTTAATGTTGAACGTGTGACGTTGCGCACCCTTATATACATTGAATTTGAAAATCTTATGTACACTAAGATGTTTCTATATTGGTAAACCCTAATATTGAGGAAAATTATCTGGTATTCAAATTCAAATGGCTTCTTCATCACATCCTTCAACAAACAGAGGAAAGGTTGTTGTGGCTGCAAGAAATGTTGATCTCTCCGAGTGGATCAGTGATGAGGAGACTCGTCTAGAGTTTCTGAGGTGGACGAAGTTTAAACATATTGTTCCTCACAAATATCTGAACCTCGACTTATTTGAAAAAGAGGGATTTCACTTCCAGGAATGGATTGAAACTCAAGGTCTTTCTACACTTGTCCAGATGAAGGGTGATTGGTACCCTGACTTAGTAAGGCTCTTCTACAACAATATGAGAAACATAGATGGTGTCCTTTATTCTCAAGTAAAAGGAGTAAATGTTCACATTGACAATGATGTTTGGTTTCAACTTACAAGATTAAAAGTCGAAGGGTTATTCTCTCAATTACGGTACTAAAAAACAAACAAATGGCTGAAGAAAAAGGACGTGTACAGTAACTCATTAAGGTTTCCTGGGAGATACACAATTGAAAGATTATATGTGCATGAGGGACTAAAAAAAGAAGAAAAGATAACAGCACACATTCTTACTTAGGTGATTTTACTTGCTAGACCTGTACAAGTACAAGACAAAATGACAACTGAAGATGTTTTTCTACTGTATGCCATCAAGAATGATGTTCCTACCAATTGGGTGGAAGTAATAAAAGATCATATGATTGATGCAGGAACCAAACATGCACGACATCTACCATATGCTATGTTTATCAGCAAAATCCTGACCCTTCAAGGTGTGGATGTTAGTGGTGAAAAGAAATGCTCTTGTAACTGCTCAAATGTGATAAATCGAAACACCTTGACTTCCATTGGCCTTGTGAAGACCACAAAGGGATGATGCTTCAAGGATGAAGATAATATGGTTCAAAGTTCTGGAAGCACACCTGCATTAAATGAAGACCGCACCAACTTCGTCCTTGAAACCAATTTTGAAAGATTTGTTGTTGAAAAACTCAGGAGACTCGAACAGAAGATAGACGCTCTGCATGAGAAAAAGAATAAAAATGATTCTCCAACTGAAGATTCAAGTTAAGATTCTAGTGAGGAGGATTCAATGGAAATATTCTGAATTAGAATAGAGACTTAGAATTTTAGTATAGAGTCGGTTTTGTGTTAATGTTCTGTGTCTGTTTTGCTTCTAATCTGATTGAAATCATTATGAATATAAATGAAATTGTACTACTTGGAACGAAATTCAAATCTGTTAACTTATTTCTTATGTTTTCTATAGCTCTTTCATGCGTCACCCTAACTTTTGTGACCTTGAAAGAGCTATGACGAAACATAAAAAATATGATATCAGAGTGATAAGTTACAACTAAATTTTATAAGTGGAGGACTAGATCAAGGATCCGCAAGTGTATTTATATAAATGGACTTGATCTTTGACGTCAACTTTTACAATATGAACATAACATTCATTTTTTTCTATTTTTATCTTTTCAAACGTCGACGTTTTTAAGAATTCGACGTAAAAAACTTCAAGGATTTTAAAGAAGAACCCACAATAACATTAAACAAAGGAAAAATATGAAAATATAACCACAAAAAGTATATATTATAATTTCAAATAGAGTTCAAACATACAAAAATATACTAAAATATATTAAAATATTACATTAATTTCAGAAAAATAAACTAAAATGGACTCTTCTTCCTAATCTGAGTCAGATGTCTCCATAGACTCATCTTTTGTTGTGTCGTCTTCATCATCAGATTCACTTGTTGAGGGAGTTGTGAGAGCATTGTATTCATGTGATTTCTTGTGAATCATGATCAAAGAATTTTCAACTTTTGAAATTCTTGTGAAAGCCTTCAAAATTGATCCACAACAAATCTTTCAAACTCAGTTTGTGGAGTGAAGGTAGAAGGAGTTTCATAACATCCTTGAACACCCAGCCATTTTTTGTTTTCTTTAGACCATTATGTCTCAATGCTGCTTTTCCTATTTCATTTGATTTGGTGCACCAAATTTTTTTTTCACCAATAAGATCAACTTGATGATGCTTCAATACACGATTGATACAAACACCATATGGCATAATATGTCCATGACTACTTGCAATTTCAATCATGTGCTCACTCACAACAGCAACCCAGTTGGTTGGTATCCGGGTTTTTATGGCATGAACCAAAAACAAATCTGCAGTAGTTAGATGATCACGTAAACATCTTCCAGGTAGTATTACCCAAGTAAATACAAAAGCACACATTTTTTCTTCCATTTTCAAACCATCAAGTAGATACGGCTTGTATACCTTTAGCCTTGTTGGACTTCTCAGTTATTCCTTATAAATTTTCTTCTTGTTGATCCATTGGTTGAGTTCAGAATTTCTTTCATGAGACATGAAGCATTTTTCTTTGAGACCAATAATAGATAGCCATATTTCGTCATCAATTTTAATATTGACACCTTTCACCCGAGAGCATATAACACCATCGATAACCTTCAGATTGTGGTAGAAGACCTGTATCAGGTTAGGATAGCAATCACCGGTCCTTTCTACAAAATTTAGAAGACCAACATCTACAAGTCATTCTTGAAAGATAAACCCCTCCCTTCTGAATAACTCCACATCCAAGAACTTATGAGGGACCACCTTGAAGAGTTTTCTATAACATCCAAATTTGTATCATTCTTCGTCATCACTGATCCACCCATTTGGACTAGCATTTGTTACAAGGTGTGCAGCCTTCTTTCCACGCCGTGAAGATAAAGAAGCCATTTGAGAACATGATTGACACATTTACAGGAAGGGTCTAAGAATTTTGATTCTGACAATGATACATGATAGATTTAATCAAACTATATGACGGTTTATTTGCCCGCAAAAGTTTATTAACTTTTAATTTCCCTGCTAAAGTTTGTCGTCGAATTTGATTTCTATTCGACGTCCTATATCTGTAGTGTAGGTTTTCAAATGGTAGTTCCAAAGGATCTGAATCTGTATTTAAAGAAAACACAGGAACAAGAAACTACTTTAAAAAAACACAAGAATTAAATAAATAAAAAACTAGAAAAACAATGGAGAATGTTTTTGAAATTCATAACTGTTAACATTTTCCTGAGGATTTTACATGAACAAGAAACTACATTAAAAAAAACACAGGAATTAAATAAAAAAAACAGAAAAACAATGGAGAATGTTTTTGAAATTCATAAGTGTTAACATTTTCCTCAGGATTTCCACCATGCCTTCATCGTTAACAAAGAAATGTTTTTGTTTAGTAGAGGAATTGATGGAGACCCTAAGGAAAAAGTTAACATGAATTTGGTTACGGAAGCTCTGTAGTGTAGGTTTTCAAAGGGTAGTTCCAAAGGATCTGAAACTGTATTTAAAGAAAATGTTGGGAGCCACTAATGCGCTCAACTACTTCAGTGCCCATCAAGTCAATCCTTATATTGTTAAAGAATAAAACGTCGAACCCTGTAGAAATTTGTCATTGTTGAAATTATTTTATTGGGATATGTAAGGTTGAAAATTATATTGTCAGAGTTCCGCATAATAAAATGTCGAACCCTTTAGAAATTCGTCGCCCATCAAGTCAATCCTTATATTGTCAGAGTTCAACTTCAACCGCATAATAAAACATCGAACCCTTTAGAAATTCGTCGTGGCTGAAATTATTTTATTGGGATATATAAGATTGAAAATTTTAGTTGGGCCTGAAACTGATAAGATTTGATGCACAACTTTATAAATACTAGATTTGAAAATGCACTCAGTGTTTTCTAAACTAAAGAGTTACAAACCCTAGAAATGTGAAAGACGTTCCAGAATCTGATCAGAAATGGCTTCTTCATCATCATCAAGAAGAAAATGGAAGGTTGCCCGGATTACAAGGAATGCTAATCCTACAGGTTGGATTAGTGATGAAGACATTCGACAGAAGCTTTTTAGTCTAAGGAAGATTAAAACCATGGTTTCTCACAGATATCTGAAACTGGTGAGCGTGTTCTACTCCAACTTAAAGATGAGTGATGAAACATTTTGTAACACAGTTAAGGGGATTGATATAAAGGTTTGGATTGGTCATCAGCAAGTCTATCCCATCTCTGAATCTTGGAGTCCAAACAAAGCAAATTTGACAAAAACTAAAGAAGATAAGTGGGCTAAATGGTATGCGATGAAAATAGATTGTATGTCAGAATCGCTAAAAAGATTCTTGGGGCTCAAGTAAATTAAAGGCTGACTACAACAGAAGAATATGGATTTTCATTGTTTGATTTTAATTTTGTAATCAGTGGCTTCTTAAGCCATCTTTTGTTTTGATGGTTGTAATCATCTTTTGTATGTCAGAATCGCTAAAAAGATTCTTGGGGCTCAAGTAAATTGAAAGTTGACAAAGTCATATACAAAAGACTCTAAGGATTGAAAAATCACTGATTAAAATGGAAAGGAAGGTGATGTGAACAACCAGAAAGGGATCAACAATAATTTTGCAACAGAAGAATATGGATTTTCATTGTTTGATTTTAATTTTGTAATCAGTGGCTTCTTAAGCCATCTTTTGTTTTGCTGGTTGTAATCATCTTTTGAATATTAATGAAATTCTCTTTTGGCAAACATTAGTGAATGGTGATTGAATTGTTTAAATTGATTTAATCTGATTAAATCACTTTTAGAACACCAATAGTACGTCTATTGGTAAAGCTACTCGACATAATATTAATAGAAAAAGTTTTGAAAAAAAAAGAGGTTAACGTATTATATTCAGCCAAATTACTCCCTTTTTATTTCTTTTTCCTTTAAACCAACAATAAACATCCGATTTCTTGGGCATATGACGTATTATTCGTTAACCAAACCCAAAGGTCGCTCCCTTTTTTTATTTATCCTTTTTAAATTCAAATAGAACGCAATTAGTTGGGCTTGACAAATGTTGTGTTAGAAATAAAGAGATCTACGTCATATACTGACACCACTCGACATCCAGGTATATGGGAAAAGACTGTTGGCATGGCACGATAAATGCCACGTTAAAACGAAGAGATACACGTCCAATATTGACACCACTCAACGTCCACGTTATTTGGGAAATACATAGGGATGTCATTTTTCCTTCAATATTCGATGTAAAATTATTTGAAGGATTTCTAAAAGAAATCCATTATTACGTATGTTCATAAATGGAAACGAAACAAAGGAAAAACATAATAACACTAAACATAGGGAAAAAATGAAAATCAAACCACGAAAAGATCAACATGATTGTTAAAATGTAGAAGGATTTTTGTGAATGGAGGTTGTAGCGTTTTGAAAGGGTGCAAAATCCAAATCTTTCAACCTTTTTCTTTATTTCTCTATCACTCTTTCAAGCTCTTCGTCATGACGCACTCTTTCAAGCTCTTCGCCATGACAAAGAATCAAACCACAAGGAAATTACTCGCTTTGGTGAACTTGAAAGAGATGATAGCGAAACTAGGGGTGGACAAATAGAACTGAACTGCACTGTATTACTAAAATATGTAATGAACTAAAAACTAATTTGTCTAAACTGAACTGAGCTATAAAACAGTTCAGACAAACTGAACTGAACTGTTTTTTGTTTTATCAAATTGGACTGAACTGAACTATACTAAATTGTACTAAACTACAATATAAACTAAACTGAACTACTAACTATACTAATTTTAAACTGAATTATACTAATTTGAAACTAAATTGTACTAGTTTTTAAACTGAATAGTATAACAATACATGTTCTTTTTAATTGAAATTTATTTTAATATTTATTTTATTTTATTCATAAGTGTCTTACAAATTAACTTTTTAATTATTTAATATTATTATTTTCTATTTTATTTATATTCTTTTATTATGGAAATTATTTTATTATTTATTTATTTATTTTATTTTATTTTATTTTTTATTTTTTTATTTATATTTATTTTGTCATGAATATTATTTTACTTTTATATTTATTTTTTTAATTTTTTATTTATATAATTTATTTTATCTTTTTATCTACTTATTTTATTTTAAAATAATTTTTTATTTATATTTATTTTGTTCCCTCGTAAAATTGTTTTATTAATCAATTATTTATTATTTATATTGTATTATGTAAAAATTAAACTAATATTTATTAATTACTATAATATAATAAAAGATGATACTAGAAAAACTACTCTTAATAAACGTTTGTTAATTTTTTTGTCATTTGATATTTCTATAATATTAATTATTTTTGCTACATTACTATTTTTTTAAGATATTTCATTATATATTCATTTAATAAAATTTAACGTTAAAAAATATTTTTTATTTTTAGTATGTAAAATACTATCATTTAAAAATAATAATATTGATATTTATTTTAAAGTAAGTTGATTTTTAAAATAAATAGTTATTTTAGTGTGTGCGCTTACACACATTTTAATATCATTAAAAGTTTTTTTAACATATTTTTACATATTTAATAATATGTTAAAGAATATAATATATTTAAAGTATTATTTTTTTTATATAGTCTTTTTTTTATGATTTACATTACTTAATCATTTAATAAAATTAAATTTAAAAAAATATATTTTACTTTTATTACTTAAAATAATATTATTTAAAAAGCAATATATGTTTATTGATAAAAAAATAGGTTTAATCCTTTTCGACATCCCTATTATGTACGAATGTCTCAGATGGGTCCTCATTTTCTAAAGTGTATCAAAATGGTCCTTAATTTTCAAAATTGATATCAATTGAGTCCTTTCCGTTAAGTTGGCTAGACGGCGTTAAAAAAATTGATGAGTGGATGCTGAGATGACGAACGAACACTCGTCCACAAGCGAACGAACGCTCGTCCACCAACGAACGAACGCTCGTCCACCAGCGAACGAACGGTCGTCCAGCAGTAAGAGGTCGACGAGCGTTCGTTCGCTGGTGGACGAGCGTTCGTTCGCTGGTGGACGAGCGTTCATTCGTCATCTCAGCATCCACTCATCAATTTTTTTAACGCCGTGCAGCCAACTTAACGGAAAGGACTCAATTGATATCAATTTTGAAAATTAAGGACCATTTTGATACACTTTAGAAAACGAGGACCCATCTGAGACATTCGTACATAAATAGGGATGTCGAAAAGGATTAAACCTAAAAAAATATAAAAATTTGTGATAAAAAAATTTTGTCTTAAAAAATTCATTATTAATTTTTTATTTGAATGGTTTCTTTTATTAATATTTTATTATTAAATAACGTTTTCTTAGCAAGACGGAGCAATTTAACGGGAACTAGAGAAGAGAAAATAGTAGATACAGTTCTCACAGTTAACTGAACCGAAACTGTTATAAGTTTAGTTTTTTAAAAACTAAACCATAAAATAGTATACTGAACTTTTAGTAAAAGTGGATCAGTTTTTTTAAGTATAATATAGTATAGTTAACTATAGTACAATACAGATAAGTTATTTTTGCCCAGCCCTAAGCGAAACAGAGAAGAAAGTTAACAGATTGTTACGAGATATTTGGTCGTCCGCTGTAGAGTCTGTTTTAAATTCATAAATGTTATAAATGGATGTCTATAGGATATCTAAGGCTCCGAAAAAAAGAATGACTATTGGGAAAGGCTTGATGTGGGGTGACCTTTGGCTTCAATTAAAAGGCAGTCCGAAGGCAAAGGTCGCTCCTTTTTTGTCTTTTTCCTTTTTAAATTCTCATAGAACGTCATACTCTAGAGGACTTCGACGTGAAAGGTGTGTGAGAATTCATTTTGTGCTGTTACTAGAGGTTTTGAATTGACTCTATAAATGTAATGCTTAACTCTATACAATTCCACAGTTTGATCGTTTTTTAATATAATTGCTCCTTTTTTTATTTTTATCTTTTTTTCTTTTTCCTTTTTAACCTCCAATAACACATCGATTTTGAAAATATTTAACGTCCTCTGTAGGGTCTGTTTTTGAAATTCCTTGAAGGAGTTTATGAATTTCATGAATGGAAGTTGTAGCCTTTTGAAAGGCCTTGGAGTTGTTACAAGTTAACACAAAGAAACCTTGGAGTTGTTACAAGAAATTTTATAAATGGATGTCTACATAAATAACTACTGTTGGAAAAGGCCTGATATGGGCCAGATATGGGCTTCGATAATAAAAGGTAGTCTACTTGATGGAGACTAATCCCAGCTGGAAACATGCAAGCAGAAGCTCCAAACCAGAAGAAATTAGCAGTGATTGAAGGTGCAGCGGAATGATGAAAACAGTGCAGTGTTTAAAATGTTTTAATGGAGGAGAGGTGTATGGGTGAGGCCTCACAGCTAAGAAGGCCTTCCTATAGAGGAAGGAAGCTTGAGGAAGGAAGAAGAAGTAAAAGATTAGAGGTGACTTAAGAGCACAAAAGCTGGAAAGCAAATTCTGCAGCATATCATTAAGCTCAAAAGTAAGAAAATACAAAGAAGAGGCCCTCTTATTTATAAGTGAAGAGGAGCCTAATTTCTGATTTAATTCCCTCCTAAATTCAAATTATTTAGCATAGGAGGCACGTCCATTTTGATCCAGCAAGTTCCATGCCTCATTCAAGCTCAGCCAGCAAGGTGCATGCTTCATTCCAAGTCGGCCAAGTCACGTGGATTGGTCTTCTCTCGGGTGAAAAATGTTTGTGCATTTCCATTCTACAAGCACTTCCCTTTTTGGCTCTTTTGCTTTCCTTTATTGATTTAACTTCTTGGATGGCTCAATCATGGTCTTCAAGCTTTATTAGTCCCTACAAAAGAAAGTATAAGTGCTTTAGTTAAGGAAAGAAGGATTTTTATAAGTAACCTTCCATAGAAGTAAAATGTTAGGTGATCCTTCTTCTTGAATCTTCCTTGCCATGGCTCTAGTAAGAGGTCCAATGTAATTCCTTGATGGTCTTCCATCAGTCCCTCCCTCTTGAAAATGATATGTCCCCAGATCTGCTTCATCCTATTGATCATCTCCTGTGAAAGGAATTAAATCGCAGATGTTAAAAGTAAGACTGACACCATAACTTTCAGGAAGGTCTAATATGTATGCATTATAATTTATCATTTTCACCACTTTGAAAGGACCATCTCCTCTTGGACTAAGTTTTGATTTTCGTTGAGAGGGAAATTTTTCCTTTCTCAAATGAAGCCAAACTAAATCTCCTTCTTCAAAAACTATTTTCTTTCTCCCTTTGTTGTTATACTCTGCATATTTTTGGGTTTGTTTTTCAATTTGGGTTTTAACCTTCTCATGTAATTTCTTGATAAACTCTGCTTTAGATACACCTTCTTTATGAAGAAAAGAAGATGATTCTAGAAGAGGTAGTAAATCAAGAGGTGTAATAGGGTTAAAACCATAAACAACCTCAAAAGGAGAAAGATTAGTAGTCTTGTGAACTACTCTATTATAAGCAAATTCAATATGAGGTAGATGATCATCCCAATTTTTTTTATTACCTCTTAATATTACCCTTAACAAAGTAGATAGAGATCTATTTACTACTTCAGTTTGCCCATCAGTTTGTGGGTGACATGTGGTAGAAAATAGAAGTTTAGTTCCTAGCTTTTCCCATAAAGTTTTCCAAAAGTGGCTTAGGAACTTAACATCTCTATCAGACACTGTGGTTTTGGATAAGCCATGCAATCTCACTATTTCTTTGAAGAAGAGTCTAGATATATAGCTAGCATCATCTACTTTGTGGCAGGGTATAAAATGTGCCATTTTACTAAAACGATCTACTACCACAAATATAGAATCATACCCCTTTTGAGTTCTTGGCAATCCTAGAACAAAATCCATGCTTATGTCCTCCCAAGGGGTATTAGCTATGGGAAGAGGTGTATAGAGTCCATGAGGCATAATTTTTGACTTAGCTTGTAAACAAGCTATGCATTTAGAACAATGCCTTTGAACATCTACTCTCATGTGTGGTTGTTAATCCCTCGGCAAGTGTAACCGAATCGTATCAAGAAATAAACCTGGTAAGACCAAGTATCGTTCTCCCAAAGGACTAACGACCTAGACAGTTATGTGATTTATTGATTAGCTAAGATTTGTACAAACAGTTACTTGAGATTTCAATGCAAACTACTTAAAATTAAATATGTATGCATGTATTGATCAATGGGCAAGAAGAAACAAAACACGTAATTTGAATTATATGGATGAATATGTTGTTGGAGTTTATCAATTTCATCCTATCCACTCTCATGTATTAAGGAATTCATCATTCTTTTCATTAATGTTAATGCCACTCTCTAAATTACCTTAAACCCGATATCTCGGCGAAGAAAGCCTAATCATAATCACTAGTTTACAATGTCTTGTCTCCCTAGCAATTAATCATGCATTATAGTGAATAGAAACTTAAAGGCAACCAACCATCATACTCATATGTCTAGGTTTATACTACTGTTGCGAGAGATTCCCCAGAACTAGATTTTCCCGTATGTGTCCATATCAACAAAATCAATGATCATGACATCAAATGAGTTAAGCAATGCATGCTATGAGCAAAGAGAAAAAACCCTAACCATTAATGAAAGAAAGCATGTATCTTATAAAGGATCTTGAAGAACAAATGCCATTACATGAGAGTTTCTAAGGATTTACATTGATTCCCCAACAACAAAATAAGTTTAGTTCACCATATTCATGGTGAAACTAGATGAAATACAATGGAAAAGTGAAGGATAGAACCCTAGAAAGTTGAGAAAGGAGCCTTAGCATCCAAAATCCTTCTCTAAGGGGTGAAAAAGTGTGTTTCTGCTTCGTCCCAGCCAAAGATGACTGACCTAGGTTAACTAAAACCTTATATAATATTCTAAAAAATACAGAAAAGTAGGCCCAAGCCCATAAAAGTGGCGCTCAGCGGTAGTAGCGCGTGATCACTTCTTCCCCTCAGCGCCATTTTTCCCCTCAGCGGTGCCAACGGGTTCTTGAGAGTGCCGCTCAGTGGTAATTAGCGCTGAGCGGTACATGCGGTTTCTCTTCTTTTGCACTTTTTGTGTCCTTTTCTGATTCCATCTCTGTCCCACTTCACTTCTTTCATCAAATTCATCTCAAAACCTACAAAAACAAGGAAATCAAGCATAAAACTTGTCCAACTCTCTTATTTCCAAAAACATAAGCAAAAACTTGATTTCAAGTTATTTTCTATGTCTTAAAGGTTGCTTTTAATATAGAATTTAAGTGTAAAAATAACAGTTTTTCAACTGTTATCACAACCCCAAACTTAGAACTTTGCTTGTCCTCAAGCAAACAAGATGTAACTCAATCTTCCACCAATCCATTCAATGGTTCATCACATTCAAAAATCTTTCTTTCAAGATAAGTAAATACTCAAGTTAGCTCATCACCAAGACCTCAATCAAGATTTGCACATGCTTTTAGTGTTCACTCAATCACATAATATCCAACAAATGCTATTACCATGAATGATCAATCAACTAAGCAAAGATGTTCTAATGTGTTCATGGAATCTAATCTCATCAGATAAAGTTTTTCACTCAAACACACAAGTGTATAAGAGGTATTCACTCTACTATTACAATGTCACATGAATCAACTTTGCCTTTCATTTAACTATAATCAAATACATTTACAAGTAAGCATCATCACAAGGACTTTTCAATGGCTTATAATGTGGTTGGGCTAACAATAAAAATTGGTTTTTCTGGATCATAAAACCCTTGAGTTAAGAGAATCATCTAAACACAATCATTCTTAATTATTCCCAACTTTCTTTTGCATTGAGCTTTTCTTTTCTTTTTCTTTTGCTTTTCACATGCTTAACTTTTAGCTCAATGCTTTTTATTTTCCCTTTCAATTTTCCAACAACCCCAAACTTGAACATTTATCAATACCACAAAATGTTTTCAACTTAACTCAAGGTAAATATTTTCACAAAGGGTTTTCTATTCTTGTTCAAGGTTACGGGTTCAAAGGATAGAACACATAGTGTTCTCTTTTGATTGGGTTAAAATCATACATTTGGCTAACAAAAAGGGTTACCAACAAATGGCCTTGATCATATGATGCACACAAGCAAATTCTTCAATCATAGAAAACCTGGGCAAAGTCATTCATGCTTTCAGAGTAATAACATTCAACAACAACTCTAGAGCTCAAAATCTCACATATAAGCTCATTCACATTCCACATACACATCCTGCTTAGCATCATAATCACAATCACAACATCATGCATTTGTTCACAAAGCTTGTGAACCACCTGTATAAGCATATAATGTGCACATTCTCAATCATCAATCAAGATCAAAACATCATCAAGCATTACTTATCACACAATAGTCACAAGCAAACCATCATAACAGACAAGTTTCAAATTGAGTACATCAACCCTATTCTAAAAACAGAAGCAAATAAGTTCAATATTACAAAACCAAAGATAGAAAAGATCATGCTCTAGTGTTGATAGCATCCATCAGGAAATGCTATCTCAGCTCCTCATCAGCCTGTGTTGTCATCTGTATCTTCCTCCTCTTCATTATCTTCAGCATCCTCAAATGTGTCATCATCATCTTCATCTTCCTCCATAGCTGATGCTTCAGCTGCTCCATCTCTGCTACCCTAGGCGTTTTCCTCTTACCATGCCACCACATTATGGAACTCGTCCATAGTCAACCTGTGTGCTGGGGGTGTATCATACATCCCAATGATCATCTCAGCAGTGGCCACCTGTCCTCTGTGGATGGACTGCATCTCGGCATCTATAAGAGACATATACATGTCCCTTATCTAGAATGGCTTTGCATCATGAGTCTCTGCAGATGCCTGACTCTGTGCTGATCCTTTCCCTCTGCGAGAACGGCGTGGTGGAACTGGTTGAGCTGCCTCCTCACCTCCACAATACTGCCTATAATAAGCCTCATCAATGGATTTCCTCGGCCTCTCAAATGGTGGAGCAGAAGTATCCACCCCAGCAATCTTGCACAAGTGCGTAATCAAGGAAGGATGCCCTAAAGGTGCCTTGTTCATCGTGTTGGCACACATCTGTATTTCATTGACAATCACTTGGCCAATGTTAATGCTCATATTTTTGAGCACACAGTAGAGGAGAAGTGCCCTACTGACAGTGATGTCTGAAACATGAGAACACGGCTGAATGTTGGCATGAGAGAATGTCATCCAATATTTTGCAAGGGAAGTCAAATCAGTCCTCCTAATGTTAATCAGTGCACCATTTCTATTCCTCTGGAAATGTCCTCCAGGAACACATAGAACACTTTCCACATCATCAAAATCAATTCCTTCCTCCATATAGAGAGCAAACTAGCACTGCTCTTCAACCCATTCAGTTCCCAAAAAGTTGTTGATAGAGTTAGGATCATACCTAATAGCGTGGCCTCTAACATAGCTTATGTAATCCTCAGCCGGATAATCACCCAACCTTCTTGCATTAGTGTAAAATTTCTTTACTACTACTATATTGGCTGGTGCAGGGTATGTGGCTAGCCTCCTTCAATTTCTTCCCATCAGTTGCTCTCCAAACTGAGGAGCAAAGTTAGGTATCATTCCAGCTTTCCTCTCCATCAGGAGTCTCCTATCTTGAACAATCCTAAAATGCTTCTCATGTTTGTGAGATAAGAACCTACTAGAATAGGGTTGTTCTGGTTCCTTGTCTTTCCTCTTGGAAGCTGTAGTCTTCAATCTTTTGCCTGAAGAGGATGTCATCCCTACATCAAACACAAATTACAAAACCACAAGACATGTTGTTAATCATTAGTAAACCACAAACAACACCCCAAATCCATGCTAAACCACCGCTGAGGGTCACAAGAACCCCTCAGCGCAACCAGTGCACCAAGCCAGCAAGAAAAAGAAGCCAAAAACCAAGTCTGTCAGAATCGCTCTCAGGAGAAATTTCCGCTGAGCGGCGATTCTGCAGTTTTTGAAAAATGCATTTTCAACACTTCCTAACTCCACCCACATGCAATTTTTATACTTCTAGACCAAAATCAAGCATTTTAATCAGTTCAAACATCAATTAATTCATCAAATCATGCATAGAAATCAAAATCCCTAAAGAATCATACTTTGAACATCCATATTCATACCAATTCATGCTTTCAAGAACCCTATAATGAAAAATGCTTGACTTACTTGGGTAGAGATGCTAGATGAGTAGAAAATGCTCTAAAAATGTGAAGAACTCAACCCCAACAACAATGCTCTCTCCAAACCCCAAACTTAGTTGGAAAACTAGTGAGAAAGTGAGTAGAAGAGAGATTTTGTAAAGGGGAATGAAGGGAAAAGTGTAGAGAACTCTTAGAAAAGTGTTTAAAAGTGTGGAGAGGAAAGAAATCTGAAAATAAAACCAAAATCTCACCCTAGGGTATAAAAATACCCTAATGGGCTCGGGTCCCGCTAAGGGCAACCCGAAAAACCAATCTGCAGTGATACCGCTCAACGGAAATTTCCGCTGAGCGGCACTTGCGTGACATGCTCTCCTTCTTCCTAGCTTAGCCTAGGTGCCTTCTACTCATGCCTCTCACTCACTCCATGCATTTAAGTTCTTAGATAACTCATACATTCGGTCCCTACCATGCAACTAAAGCAAAATCAAAACAAACATTAAAGACAAAGTAAATCAACTGGGTTGCCTCCCAAATAGCGCTTGTTTAACGTCATGAGCCTGACCCAAAATCCACCAACACCCATTAGTAGGTGCAACAAACCTGGTATCCTTCAGTAGATACTTAACCACCTAGCATCCATCAGTAGATGCTATACCAAAAAATTTACATAAAACAATGTCCAAAGTTTATAGAATTACATCACCAAAATGAAAAATAAAATAAGAATTAATGTTCTGAAACCACTGGGGTGCCTCCCAGAAAGCGTTGTTTTAATGTCATTAGCTTGACCCAATAAAGTTCAAATTCTTTCTTCCATGTTGGTGTTCATCTTTCTGTCATCGCACCAACTCATCAACTGCTTCCGGTCCACCTCCTTGATTCTTCTTGAATGTGGAGACTCAATTTCTATCACTCCAATCTTCTTTATAATCTTTCACAACCCACAACTTGTTTTTGAATCTCACATGTTTACCAAGTTTGGGTTGTACTTGCACTGAATGAACCGTTTTTCCTTTTCCATCTCTTTCTTCTTCCCTAACCTGAAACAAGAAACAATTTTTACCTTTAAAGTTCGGCTTTGCATTTCACTGTTATTAGCAGCCATGTTCTCTATCAATTTCGTTGATTCCTCTGGAGTCTTACATTTAATATTACCTCCAGCTGAGGCATCTAACATCAACTTGGTTTCTGAACCAAGACCTCCAAGGAAAAGTAGAACTATTGCTGCTTAATCAAAACCATGCATATGAGTCTTTCTCAATAAGCTTTTGTACCTGTCCCATGCTTGTCCTAATGTCTCCTCCATGCCTTGTCTGAAAGAAGAGATCTCTTACTTCCCTTTGTTGACTTTAGATTGTGGGAAGTACTTCTTCAAAAACTTTGCAACCATAGCTTCTCATTCTTTAAAACTACCTTCTGGAAATGAATTTTAGTTCTCCAACACAAACCATAACATCCTCTGCTATACCATAAGGATTCTTTGAAGAGTCATCCGCCATTAACAAATTCATCTTCATAGGCTTGACTTCAAGATCACCCATTTGTTCAAGTAAAGAATAAGGCATTAAATTAACGCTTGACCCTAAATCAAGTAGGGCTTTATTTACCTTTTTCTTCCCTATGACGCATAGAATGGTGAAACTTCCTAGATCTTTCACTTTTGGAGGGACTGGCTTCTTCTTGACCGCTTTGTAATCATTTGTCTCCTCTTCTCTATGTCTTTTCTTTGTGGAGACTTGTTCCATGGGCTTTGTATAATCTGCAATTTGATGCAATATCTCCTTCAAAGGTAAATCACCCTCCAATTGTTTGAATATTTCTGTAAAATGCCCAAATTGTCTCTCTTTCTCTAATCTCTCATAATCTGTTGGAAAAGGAAGAATATCTTCAATTTTTATCTCTTCTTTCTCTTTTTTCTCTACTCTCTTTTTTTTCCCTCTACTCTATCTTTTTTTCTTCTTTTCTCTCTAACTCAACTCTTTCAACATCCACACTCACTAAAACTTTACATTCTTCCTTAGGGTTAACCTTAGTATTAGCCCTAAAACTCTTATCAGTCATTTCTTCAAACTTCTTAGCTAGTTGGCCAATTTGCATCTTCATAATTCTCATGGTTGCTTGAGTGTTGTTATGATTAGATATAGTTACCTGCATAAATTGTTGAAGAGTTTCTTCCAACTTTGTATGTTTTTCAATGAGTGTAGATATCTATTGCCATAATGATGGTTGTTGCTGTGGTCTGTTAAATTGGCCTGATTGCCCAGCTTGTCTAGTTTTTCCCTAACCCTGACCCATGCTTGGGTGATGTTTCCACCCTTGGTGGAAATTACCTTGGCGGTATGGAAATTGATTGGTCATGAAATTTACATCTTCTAGGGCCTCCACTGGAAAAGCTCATTGACCATTGATATGGTCACCACCACATAGTTAACACATCTGTTGTTGAACTTGAGCAACAGTTTTTAATTCCTTTGGCAATTGCGCAAGTGTCTTTGCTAGATTCTCCAACTATTGAGTTATAATCTTATTCTGAGCGAGCAAGGCATCATTTGATTGCAATTGTAGAACCCCTTTCTGTTGAACAGAAGCTCCTCTTTCACTATGCATTCCATTGTTATTAGCAGCCATGTTCTCTATCAATTTCGTTGCTTCCTCTAGAGTCTTACATTTAATATTACCTCCAGTTGAGGCATCTAACATCAACTTGGTTTCTGAACCAAGACCTCCAAGGAAAAGTAGAACTACTGCTGCTTCATCAAAACCATGCATATGAGTCTTTCTCAATAACTTGGTAAGATTTTTGGTAAAACTTGGTTGAAAAACCAGATTTGATAACAAAACAGCAAAGTAACTAACAAGACTTAAGACAAAACCAGAAATGATGTTTAAATGGTAAAATAGACTCAAACAATTAATAACAGCCGAATAAAATGAAGGAAAACTCAAGCAAAGACAGCTAGTAGCCAATGAAATTAAGAGTAGATCCTAAACACAGAAATGATTGATGAAAAACATTGCAGAATTTTCAGAAAAACAGCAAGAACAACCAGGAAATTTTTGACAGCAAAGAAATGGAAGAATTCTGGACTTATCTCACGGTTCAAGTTAGAACCTAAGCTCTAAATACCACTTGATACATCCTAGGAGATGTAGAGAAGCAGAGCCGTGAGATTGGAGATGCAGGGAGACTTGGAAGACAGTTGAAACCAAGGTAGCAGTGGCGGTAGCAGCTGCAGGTTGTTGTGCAGACTGGAAATTTCTGGATGGGATCTTTGGAGGTGTGGCAGCGGATTGTTGGTGCTTATGGTGAATGGATATGGAGGCTAGCTTGGAGAGATGATTAACAACTCAGAAGGCTTCCTAGAGTGGAAGAAGTTGCAATGGAGATCAAGCTAAGAAGTGACTCTTGGAGAAGGAATTTGCTAGACATTTCAGCAGAAATTCTTTACTACAATCCAAAAGTCATTTACAAGCTTTTCCTATGAGATTTTATAGATTAATCTCAAGGCTTTAAGCAAGCAATTTTCACGTTGCAGATCTGGACCCATGTGCTACATGTTTAGCTTCTAAAACACGTGAAAATTGAGTTTTATGTGAAGAAAAACAATTACTAATGCAGCCCCCATAGAAGGATAAGTACACCCCTTCTTGTATAGAAATGTCCTTTTTACCCTTCTCCATGTTTTGGCAGATTTGGCATATCTTCTTGTTCTCCAATTTTCCATCCAAAGATAGCAAATAATACTTGACCTTGAGGAGAATATTCATCTTGGAGCTTTTTGGCCATTCCTCTTGTGATGGGTCCTATGGTGTTAGACCTTCTTGTATCAAAAACTTTGCAACCATAGCTTCTCATTCTATAAAACTACCTTCTGGAAAAGAATTTAACCATAACTTAGCATTGCCTCCCAATGAGAAAGGAAACAAGTTAAGCTTGATTGCTTCATCCAGCACTCCATTTATCTTCACGGTGTTACAGATTTCATTGAAGGTGGTGAGATGTTCATACGGGCTTTCATGTGATAGCTCATTAAACTGATTACTTTTCACCAACTGTATCAACGTCGGTTTCACCTCCATGTTTGCAGTGTTAACCCTCGGCCTTGCTATACTATTAAAATGTTGAGAGCCAACCACAGTGGTGTAATCTACAAGAGTCTGTCTACCATTATTCTCCTCAGCCATATTTTCAGTGCTATGGTAAGACCTTTGTGGTGAAGGTTGTAAGAGTGTCTCAGGAGAAGGGAATAGTTCTCTTGAAGTTCGAACTCTCCTCCTCTTTCTACTTTCGTCTAGGCCTTCAAGAAGAGGTTCTAAGGTTTTCTTGCTTCTAGTGCGAATTGCTTCCTGCATGCACAAGAAAACAAAACCCTAGAAAAATTTTGTTAGCACAAAAAGATAGAGAAGATATAGAGAATAAAAGATACAAAAACAAAAATAAAAATAAAAATAAAATAAAACCTGAAACAAATAAAAAAACAGAAAATCAAAATTCAAGTCAAAGGTAATCAATAATCACACAAATAGACTAGTTAAACCACGAGTCCTCGACAACGGCGCCAAAAACTTGTTAAACCCTCGGCAAGTGTAACCAAATCGTATCAAGTAATAAACCTGGTAAGACCAAGTATCGTTCTCCCAAAGGACTAACGGCCTAGACAATTATGTGATTTATTGATTAGCTAAGATTTATACAAACAGTTACTTGAGATTTCAATGCAAATTACTGAAAAGTTAATATGTCTGCATGTATTGATCAATGGGCAAGAAGAAACAAAACACGTAATTTGAATTATATAGATGAATATGTTGTTGGGGTATTTCAATTTCATCCTATCCACTCTCATGTATTGAGGAATTCATCATTCTTTTCATTAATGTTAATATGTCACTCTCTAAATTACCTTAAACCCGATGTCTCGGCGAAGAAAGCCTAATCATAATCACCAGTTTACAATGTCTTGTCTCCCTAGCAATTAATCATGCATTACAGTGAACAGAAGCTTAAAGGCAACCAACCATCATACTCCTATGTCTAGGTTTATACTACTGTTGGGAGAGATTCCCCAGATCTAGATTTTCCTATATGTGTCCATATCAACAAAATCAATGATCATGACATCGAACGAGTTAAACAATGCATGTTATGAGCAAAGAGGAAAAACCCTAACAATTAATGAAAGAAAGCATGTATCTAATAAAAGATCTTGAAGAACAAATTCCATTACATGAGAGTTTCTAAGGATTTACATTGATTCCCCAACAACAAAATAAGTTTAGTTCACCATATTCATGGTGAAACTAGATGAAATACAATGGAAAAGTGAAGGATAGAACCCTAAAAGTTGAGAAAGGAGCCTTAGCATCCAAATCCTCCTCCAAGGGGTGAAAGAATGCGTTTTTGTTTCGTCCCAGCCAAAGATGACTGACCTAGGTTAACTAAAACCTTATATAATATTCTAAAAAATACATAAAAGTAGGCCCAAGCCCAGAAAAGTGGCGCTCAGCGGTAGTAGCGCGTGATCAATTCTTCCCCTCAGCGCCATTTTTCCCCTCACCGGTGCCAACGGGTTCTTGAGAGTGCCGCTCAGCGGTAATTGGCGCTGAGCGGTACTTGCAGTTTCTCTTCTTTTGCACTTTTTGTGTCCTTTTCTGATTCCATCTCTGACCCACTTCACTTTCATCAAATTCATCTCAAAACCTGTAAAAAAAAGGAAATCAAGCATAAAACCTGTCCAACTCTCTTATTTCCAAAAACATAAGCAAAAACTTGATTTCAAGCTATTTTCTAAGTCTTAAAGGTTGCTTTTAATATAGAATTTAAGTGTAAAAATAACAGTTTTTCAACTGTTATCAGTGGCCAATAGAATTTACTTTTCAAAATGTTTAGAGTTTTATCAACTCCATGATGGCCCATGAGTCCTCCTCCATGACTCTCTCTGATAAGAAGTTTTCTAATGGATCCTTAGGGTATACAAAGTTTTCCTTTATTAAAAAGATACCCCTCAGAAAGATAGAATCCATCAAAAGGCTTCTTAAGACATGAAGAATAAGTAGATGCAAATGTTTCATCATTTTCATATAGTTCTGTTATATCATCAAATCCTAATATTTGTGAGCCTAGGGTTACTAATAATGCATGTCTTCTAGATAAAGCATCCGCAATAACATTAGTACTCCCCTTTTTGTGTTTGATGACATAAGGAAATTGCTCCAGGTATTCCACCCACTTGGCATGTCTCTTGTTTAGCTTTGCTTGCCCTTTAATATACTTGAGAGATTCATGGTCAGTATGTATGATAATTCTCGAATTACTAAATAATGCTCCCAAGTTTTTAAAGCTCTAATGAGGGCATATAACTCTTTATCATAGGTATGATAGTTTAAAGTAGGTCCCCTAAGTTTTTCACTAAAGTAGGCTACGGGATGACCTTCTTGAATTAAAACAACTCCTATCCCTACCCTAGATGCATCACATTCTAGTTCAAAGGCTTTGGAAAAATTAGGCAAGGCTAGAATAGGTGCATGAGTTAACTTATGTTTCAAGGTCTCAAAAGATAAAGCTTGTTTATCACCCCAAAGAAAAGGAACATCTTTCTTGACTAGTTCATTCAAAGGAGTAGCTAGGATGGAGAAGTCTTTTACAAATCTTCTATAAAAATTGGCAAATCCATGGAAACTTCTCACCTCTCCTACTGTTTTAGGGGTTGGCCATTTTTGTATAGCCTTGATCTTTTCAGGATCAACATGTACACCTTCTTTTCCAACTTTGAATCCAAGGAAAATTACACTTTCTTGACAAAAAGTACATTTATCAAAGTTGGCAAAGATATGATGTTTTCTAAGAAGAAGCAAGACTTGTTTAACATGGCTAAGCTGCTCTTAAAGACCTTGACTATAGATTAAGATGTCATCAAAGTAGACCACTACAAACCTCCCTATGCATTCACTAAGGACATGATTCATCAACCTCATGAATGTACTTGGAGCATTGGTCAAGCCAAAGGGCATGACTAACCATTCATACAAACCAAACTTGGTCTTGAAAGCAGTTTTCCATTCATCTCCCTCTTGAATTCTTATTTGATGATATCCGCTTTTGAGATCAATTTTAGTGAAAATTTTTGCTCCATGTTATTCACCCAACATGTCATCTAATCTATGAATGGAGTGCCTATATTTAACAGTTATATTGTTGATGGCCCTACAATCTATACATATTCTCCAAGATCCATCCTTCTTAGGAACCAACAACACAGGCACAGCACAAGGACTTAAGCTCTTTTGGATCCATCCTTTTTTCAATAATTCATTAACTTGTTTCTCTATCTCTTTTGTTTCCATGGGGTTGGTCCTATAGGCTTGCCTCAGGCACCAGATCTATTTGATGTTCTATTCCCCTCAAAGGTGGTAATCCACTTGGTACCTCTTTAGGAAATACATCATCAAATTCTTTTAAAAGTTTTTGCAACCCCTTTGGTAGAGAACCAAGTTCATAATTTACTAAAACAAGTGCCTATTTGCAATAAAGAAGAAAATGAGGTTGTCCAAGCAAAAGATTTTTAGAAACTTTTAAGGTTTGAGGTTGGACAACTTCTTTGGTTGAGGCATTGTTTACCAAACTCATATTCTTCTCCTTTTTCTCTTTCCTATTTTCCTTTTTCTTCTCTCCATTCAACTTCTTCTTAAGAATTATTTGGTCCTCTCTTACTTGTGAAGGTGTAAGAGGACACAAAACAATTTTCTTGCCATTGTGTTGAATGGTGATTTTGTTGGTGATTCCATCATGTATAGCTTGTTTATCAAATTGCCAAGGCCTTCCAAGTAATATGTGCCCAGCTTCCACTGGTACTATATCAAAAATAATTTGGTCTTCATATTTTCCAATGGAAATGGGTACACTCACTTGTTCTTTAACTATTATTCCTTCATCCTCTTTGATCCATTGAAGTTTATAAGGTTTAGGATGAGGAGTAGTAGTTAAGCCTAGCTTCTCTACCATTCTTGAACTACAACAGTTGCAACAAGAGCCACTATCCACAATCATTGAACATGTCTTTTCAAAAACTTTACACCTTGTGTGGAATAGATTCTCTCTTTGTGACTTTTTCTAGCTCAACATGTTTATTTTCAAGGAGTCTCTTTACCATGAGTAAGTCACCATCACAAGGTAAAGCTTCTTCTTCTTCAGAAGTGGATGTTTCAGACTCACTATATGAAGAACCCTCATTGTCACTCTCATGCTCAAGAATGTAAGTTGACCTTCTATTTCGACACTCAAATGCATAGTGCCCTTTTTCCCCACATCTAAAGCACTTAGTCTCCTTACTTTTATGGTCTCTTGAAGGTTCTTTAACCTTTTCTTTTTCTCTCTCTTTCCCTAGACCCATCATACCTTGACTTAAATAGACTACCCTCCTCTTGTATTCTCTCTTATGGCTAGAACTAGTAGGGTAATCCTTTCTAATGGAGCTTTTCCTCTTGAGTTGTTGCTCCACCCTCACACAAAGTTGGACTAATTCATTGAGATCATTGTAAGGTAAGAGTTCTACCTTATCTCTTATGTCATAATTAAGTCCACTTTGGAACCTAGCAATTGTTATCCTTGGTTCCTCTCTTATCCCAGCTCTCAACATGAGTAACTCCATTTTTTGCCTATATTCTTCAACACTCATGTTTCTTTGTTGGAGTTTATGAAGCTTGTCCATTAACTCCCTATCATAGTAAGCTAGCACATGCCTTCTCCTTAATGTTGGCTTTAACTCATTCCAATACCTAATGGAAGGTAGGTTTCTCAATCTCAAATCTTTGACCAAGGTTGTCCACCAATATAAGGCATAGTCTTGAAAGCATAAAGAGGCCATAGTTACTCTCCTCTCATCATCTATTTGGTGACACTCAAACAATTGCTCAACTTTCATCTCCAATTCCATATATTCTTCTACATCATCTTTTCCATGGAAGGGAGGAAGATCAATCTTAGGTTCCCTTGGGTGATGCTCTCTCACTCTATGATTTCTCCTAGGAGGTATTTGATAGTGGTCATCATTGTGATGACTACTATAATGCTCAAGTTCACTAGGTGGAGAGGATGTATCTCCAATGTATTCTCTTTTTCTATGTGTAGACCCTTCTTTCCTTTTACCCTTGTCTTGATTGATCAAAAGTTGACCAATCATATCCTTGAGCTCACTAATCTCTTTGTCCCTTTGTTGGAACTTTTTCTCAAATTCCTCTCTTAGTTGCAAGCTCTCATTTTTAGGTCTTACACTCCCTTGGACACTAGATTGACTCATTCTTGACAAGTAGGTAGAAATTATTTTCACAAGGTTTTCAAAGACTTGCACAAGTAATAAGTGAAAAGATTTTCACAAACTTTCCTTGTTTTTGGTGAAAAATTTCTAAAGAGATTCTAGAGGTAAAAAATGTTTCCAAGTAGCTCCCAAGAAGAAGAGGTGAGTCAAAATTGGACAAGCTTAGAAACCAAGTTCTTCCTTAGCCAGAGTTTCCTTAGAGTTATCTTTTACCTTAGTTTCTAGGTAGAACTTCTTCAAAATATTTTCAAATGATAATGAAATGCTCCTAAAAACCAAAAGAAGGTTTAGCTATATGCTATGCAATCCTATATACCACGGAGACTTAAAACAAAAAATCAATCAAGCAATTTAAAGAAAGCAATAAAGATGCAAAATGTAAATGGTAGACGGCCCTAAGTGAAAGTGCAAGTGACACTTGGAGCCCCTTGACACACTTCCACACTAAGAAAATGAAATTGCACTATTACAATGTTTATATGTGATCTTGGAATTGCTTCAAGAGCATTTTCCCAAGTCACTTAGTCAAGGAAACGGAAATCAACTTTAAACAGCAAAGGTTCCGTGATATGTGGTGTAAACAAACTTAAAATAAGGCCAAAAACTAATGTAAGCTTCACTCTCTTGTTGCTGCAGATTGCTACTTTAAAACAGGTTGCACTTCAAGCTTTTCTGGTGCATTTCTAGCTGCTGGAACAGTAGAGTTGCAGCTGCTCAAAAGCTCCCTTTTTGTTCCCACTTCAGCCCCATTTTCACTTCCTAATATGCTACCTCAGTAGGTGAAGGTTTATGCTTCTAGATGCCTCACAATAGCTACCACAGCACCTTAAGATTCCACTCAAAACACACCAACAGAATTAGCAAACTGCACCAGAATTTCAAACCAGATTTTTGAATGTTTGACAATTTTGAAGCCAAAATTAAGGAAATCAAATGGGGACAGGGATGGAATAACAGCAATCACTCAAAAAGAACCTAATAATGGCACTAGAACATATTAAGAAAGCAACAAAAATGGAAATAGCCAATCACAAACTTAACCCGACCAAACTATTTGATATTTTACAAAAGTGTTTGATAAAATGCCCCAATGAAATTCAGATTTTGAGTTTTTGAGTTTTAAGGCTTGTAAACTGGATTGCACGGTTCTTTAAGCTTTTTAACACTTGATATCACTTCTTTTGATCATTCATTTTCATTTTCAAACATTGAACCAGCTTTTTCCACAATCCAGAAATGAATTTGCACAAAAATACCAAACCAGTGGCTGGAAGTGATTCAGCAGTTCAATTAATGCATCAAACAACTTTGTATCATCATTTTAAAGATGTTTAAACATTGAAACAGCTGGAAAATAGATTGCAATGTGAATTCACTAGTTCACTTCCATTTCAATTCAAAAAATGTTGGTTCAAAATGTAAATTTGCATATATACTAATTTTTTACCAAATGAACAGTATGAGCAACTTTCAATCATCAATTTAGACTTGCTCAAGCTTTCCAAAAGCATGGAAACATCAAATTCCGAAAGTCACCCATGCTATATCAATTTATGCAGTAAAATACATCAATTAAATCAACCAAATTCAGTTTTCCAGGGATTCAAGGGCTGCACAGCAAAGAAATGACTCAAGAAGATGTCATTTCACAGAACTAAGCTAGAATTAAAGTGCTTAGTATGATCAAACTCAGAATGTACCAAGCAAAGATGTTTAGCACGGTGAAAAGCTATAATAAAATCTGAAATAGTGGAATGCTAGTGTTTACGCACAATCAAGCTATGCAAATTGCATTTCATTACTTGTAATGGTTTGCTACACTTTTAGCCATGTCCACTAACATCAAACAAAGTTGTACAATGCTTCAGAGTCAAAGGAAATTAACTGGAAACAGTTTTAAAAATTTAAAACCAGAAACAGAATTTTGCATCAGAATTCAAAACTGGAATGAAACCAGATTTGCTTTTTGGTGCTTCAGCTTGTATTACCAAGGCTAGATCAAGTCTTCATTGCCTTTATTGGTAGTTATACAGCTTGTCTAGCATTTGAACTCAAGCAAAAACGAGATGAACCAGTAGATATGAATACCAAACAGAGACAAAATGAAAACTGCAACTATAAAGTGCACAAGACTAAGACACTACTAAATTTGAAAATTAAAGCT
Source organism: Vigna angularis (assembly GCF_016808095.1). Taxonomy (NCBI): domain Eukaryota; kingdom Viridiplantae; phylum Streptophyta; class Magnoliopsida; order Fabales; family Fabaceae; genus Vigna; species Vigna angularis. The sequence continues at coordinate 34,889,695 of NC_068976.1, forward strand.
AAAATTGACATAAACAAGAATGATTCACCGTTTAAAATGAGTAACAAACATGTATGAACACTGGAAACACAAACACAACAACAAGAAACACGAAATCAATGACTGGAAAAAAAAAACAAAACAAAAGCAAAAAATTATTCAAAACAGAAAGTGGGAAACTGAAACAGAAAGCACAATAGAATGCAGAAATGGAGTGCAAAGATGGAGGAATAGCTTAGCTCTTGGTGCGTGGACGACCGAAGCTCATGATACCACTTGATGGAGACTAATCCCAGTTGGAAACATGCAGGAAGAAGCTCCAAACCAGAAGAAATTAGCAGTGATTGAAGGTGCAGCGGAATGATGAAAACAGTGCAGTGTTTAAAATGTTTTAATGGAGGAGAGGTGTATGGGTGAGGCCTCACAGCTTAGAAGGCCTTCCTACAGAGGAAGGAAGATTGAGGAGGGAAGAAGAAGTAGAAGATCATAGGTGACTTAAGAGCACAAAAGCTGGAAAGCAAATTCTGCAGCATATCATTAAGCTCAAAAGTAAGAAAATACAAAGAAGAGGACCTCTTATTTATAGGTGAAGAGGAGCCTAATTTCTGATTTAATTCCCTCTTAAATTCAAATTATTTAGCATAGGAGGCACGTCCATTTTGATCCAGCAAGGTCCATGCCTCATTCCAGCTCAGCCAGCAAGGTGCATGCTTCATTCCAAGTCAGCCAAGTCACGTGGATTGGTCTTCTCTCGAGTGAAAAATGTTTGTGCATTTCCATTCCGCAAGCACTTCCCTTTTTGGCTCCTTTGCTTTCCTTTGTTGATTTAACTTCTTGGATGGCTCAATCATGGTCTCCAAGCATTAGTAGTCCCTACAAAACAAAGTATAAGTGCTTTAGTTAAGAAAAGAAGGATTTTTATAAGTAACCTTCCATAGAAGTAAAATGTTAGGTGATCCTTCTTCTTCTTGAATCTTCCTTGCCATGGCTCTAGTATGAGGTCCAATGTAATTCCTTGATGGTCTTCCATCACTACTTAAATGATATATGGGAAAATGCAGTTTGCTGCTAGAAACGAAGAGGTTGACGTCAATTTCTTCAGACTTCCAAAGTGTCTTTTTGGTTTAATTCTTTTTTCTTTTAATCCAACAATAAACGTTGAATTCCTTGGGCATCTGACGTATTATTCGTTATCCAAAGGCAAAGCTCGCTCTTTTTTTTCTTTTTCCTTTTTAAATTCCCATAGAACGTCTAACTCTAGGGGTCTTCGACGTGAAAGGCATTGGAGTGGTCGTGAGCATTAATTTTGTGTTGTTACCAGAGGTTTTGAATTGACTCTATAAATATAATGCTTAACTCTATACAATTGCACAGTTTGATCATTTTTGAATGATTCATTTTTTAAAGTTTCTTGGAGTTGTTTTCTCCGAAATCAAATCCACTAGTTTTGTAAAAAACAACTTCAAGAAACTTAAAAATTGAATCATATAAACAAGAAACTTCAAGTTATAAAAGTAGTTCTGCCCCCTACAAGGATTCTACAGATTTGAAAAATCACTTATCTTCTTACTATTTTTCTTTCCTCCAAATTTTTGTTGTTCAAATTCTTCTTCCCATCAAATATGTTGATCATATTTGGATGGTCAACATGATGACAACATAAGATGTTTTTCTTTTGTATGCAATTAAACGAAAGTGGATGCTTGAAAAGAAAGTAGATGTGCTCTATCAGAAGGAGATTAATAACAATCCAGAAATAGAGGATTCTGATGAAGAGTCTAGTGAAGACGATTCTAGGAAGACGTCTGAATCAGAATATGGTCTTAGAGTCATAGTATTAAGTTGTGATGTCCTTGTTTTATCATGTGTTCTTTTTTTATGGCGTTTTATTCGTTGGTTTAAAAGAAAAAAAATTATTTCTGGCAAAAAAACGTCGAATTGGTGAAAGAGTTCGACATTCTTTGGTTGGTTTAAAAGCAAAAAGAAAAAAAGAAAAAAAAGGAAAGAGGGATTGAGGTTATTGTTAACGTTGCTTGTTCTGTTATGGGACGTTGAACTTTGACATTATACGCTTCCTCCGCTTAATTAAATGTCAAAGCCACGAGTACAAGGAAGTTTTTTCGTTTGGTTTAGAAGAAAAAGTTAAAAACATAATTTTTGGAAATTAAAACGTCGAACGCGAAGAAAAATTCGACGTTTTGTGGTTGGTTTAAAAGAAAAAGAAAAGTAATAAAAAAAGGAACAACGTCTAAGCCAGTCTAAGACTGACATTTTATAGGTTGATTTAAATGAAAAATAAACAAATAACTACTAGTTATAATATACAACGTCTTTCTTTATTTACGGTTGATGTCATATTAATTAAATCAATATTTAGTATTTATTTATTTTGTATTGGAAGTCGCCTGTTTCCTTTGGGACATTATGTGATTACGATCATCACATCCAACCCCAACTTGTTCGACGTTCTATATTGTTTTAAACGTCGACCCCATAAAGTGTGTGATGTTCTGTTTGGTTTATAAGAGAAAAAAAAAAGAATAAGAAAGGGATTTACTCTTTGGCTTCATGCTGGGATATAAAACGTCAAATATTTGTCATGGTTGACGTCAAATGTGGGTAGGAGTAATACTGCTGGAAGAAAACCAATATTTCGTTATTTTTTATTAAAATTGAACGTCAGATGTTTCTTAAGATGACGTTATGTAATTCTAAGGTCATTGTTTTACGTCGATCTGGGCCTTATTTGACGTTAATATATTTTAGATTACGTCGATATGCTGCTTGTTTGACATTAATATATTTTAGACGGCGAACTGTTTTAGTAAATGACGTGGAACGATTCAATTTATTTATGAAAATGCCACCGGTCATTTATAACGTTGAATATTACGTTCTTCAACGTTAAACGCATGACGTTATACGTTGTTTTTGTACTAGTGGTAGGTGTTTAAAGTAACTCGATTTCATATTCAAAATACATTATAAATATAAAAAATAACCAGTTAGCAAATATATTTTTCATGATTTATGACTTCATTATATTAACAACCTTTTTTTTTACATATAAAAGATAACTATCAAAACCTACATTTTATATATAACAATTTCGTTATAACATCATTACTGTGAGAAAAGGGTTAAAACGAAATGAGTGAAGTTTTATAATAAGTGAAATAAAGTACTTTTCAGTATATTTTAATTGTAACCAAGAAATATCTTCGTCTTTGGTAATTATTTTAGTGGAAAAAATGCAACTTTCACATAGGTGTGCACCCAGGCTGGACTCATCAGACAAGTGTCCATGTGCAGGTTTTCAGTAAGTATCCTTTTATATATATATATATATATATATTTATAAAAGTAATCTTCTATCAGAATGGAGGTATGACCTCTGTTATAAATTTCAGATAGCTTTTTGGAGCTCAAAAAGAAAGAACAAGTATAATATTACTCAAATAAAACAAAAGAAGGTGTAGTGTATTTTAAAGGGAATATAGTATATTATATTATATATATATATATATATATTATGTGAAATAAGCATACATATAAATAATATAATTTTTCATATTTAAAATGTTTGCTTAATACATTTTTATGATGAAATTATTCAAATTCAACTCGTTTTAATCCAAGATGTATGGCGTTTATAATTTGTTTCAATGCATATTGCATATAAAATTAATTATAATAAAAAATAAAAATTAAACAGAAATATTTGTGTAGGTCAACCAGTGAAAAAAGTGAGTGTGATATATAGTGAAAGTGAGAGTTTGGACATAATTTGTTCTTTGCACTATTTTATGAGAATAAAAAATAGTTAATTTGTGTAGAACTTTCTGTTATAGTACGTTCCGGAAGCTCTCAGGGAATATTAGTGCATGGCAGCTAATAAACTAATTACATTCTTAATTATATGTGCTTAGATTAGATTCTATATAATAATGATTAAATAACTTTGTGACCTTATTTATGCGAGTACGTGTCCAGTTCCCATTTAATAGACCCATGTTCTCGAGTAGTTGCACTGTATCAAACAAAAGACGTTCAAATATTATTAATATATGTTTTCAATAAATATAAATATATATATATATATATATATATATATATATTAAAAATTAGTATAAAGATAACTTATATTTGTAATGGAATAATTATTGTTTATAGATTTTACAAAAGGGTAAACATTTTTCAAATAGATGAATCATTGTTATTTTCTTTTTTTCGACATTTTCTTTGAATCATAATTTTCATTATTAATGGATAAAGGAAACATAAATTAATTATTTTAATTATTATTAAAATAAAAATATTATTAAATTCATAAAAAATATATACAAAATAATTAATAAAATAATTTGTATTAATAATTATTTTAATTTTACTTAATAAATATTTTTTAAATTAAAATAATTATTTTATTAATATTATCTTTTAAATGATCATTTATTTGAATTTAACTGTTTTTCTATTTGATTGTATTTTTAAATTTAACTATTTTTAATTAAAATCATTTACAAAATAAATAAAAATAACTTAAAAAATTATTTTTACTTAATTTTATAAATATAGTAAAAATAATTTTATTATTATTTATTATGATAAAAAAATAACACATGTGCATTTACTAGTAATTATAAAAGTAAATATAAATAATTTTTATTTATTTTGTAGATGATTTTTATTTATTTAATTTAAAAATGATTACTTTTTAAAAGATATTAAATAAAAATTGGTCAACATGTGTTACTTTTTTTATCATAATAAATAGTAATAAAATTATTATTATTATAAAAATAAATTTTATATTTTTATTGTAATTGATTTTATTTATTTTATAGAATTTTTTTAACATAGATAGTTCTTTTAGTTTAACAAAGTAATTAATTTTGAAAATATGGTCAAATAAAAAAATAGTTAAATTTTAAATAATAATTAGTTAATGTAACATCTCATTTTAATAGTATAAAATTACTAACATTAGTACAAAAGTTGCCTACAACGTCGAATATTTTGAGCTTTTAACGACGAATTCGCGAACGACGTCATACCAGGAGACGTTAAATTGACATCGAATTTAAAAAATTTGAGGTTAAACTAACGTCGAATTTTGTCAATATACCATGTTAACTTAACGTCAAATTTTGTCAATATACGACGTTAATCAATTTTTTTATTGTTTTTTTAATTAATTGTGATACTTTTTACAACTCTACGAGTTTTGAAAAGTAGAAAAACAACAAATTTCAGTTTTTGGTATTTTATAAAGCAAAAACTATGAACTTAGTATCAACAACAAACAACATAACCAACAACAAACAAGTTCAATCAAACAACAACAACAAACAAGTTCAAGCAAACAACAACAAACAAGTTCAACCAAAAAAAACAACTAACAAGTTCAACAGATAAGTTCTTCAAAATGAAAACGAAAACTAACCTTCAAAAGATGGGTTAGTCGGAATAAAGTGTCATCATCAGTGACAGAGAAAGTAGAATGCGCCTGTGAAAGACAAGAGCACGAAAATAATCAGTCAAAACAAACGTAAATCATAGATAAAGTAGTTAATTAACATGCATTTGTATCAAATGAAAGAAATATTACATTTCATGGTCGTCAAACTTCGTTCGAGAAAAGTTTGAGAAGAGAATAATGTCTCGCGCTAAGATAAAGTGAATGAATTTTCAATCTCCCACTCAAATTTTTATTGAATTCACTAACCTTTTAACGTCTAACGCTGGGACATTCGACGTTTTATATCCTTTTACGTCAAATTACAATTCTAAACGACGTTTAATAATTGCATTTATTTACAAAAATGTCATCGATCATTTTTAACGTTGGCTATTTAATGTTTGGACGTTGAACGCATGACGTTATATGTTGTTTTTGTACTAGTGTAAAACGTTACATATATGATAATAGAATTACTTATATGAAAACAAACCTACAAGAAGACAATATATTTACCTCTGTAGATCCATCTACCACTCATCTGTCTCGCCCTCATCTCTCGTTGGAACAACTGAAAGGACTGTATCCCTAAGCTCACATCATTTAAGTTATCATCACAAAAGAGAAAACAACACACAACAGACAACACAAAAGCAAGAGTAAGCTAGATACAAGAAAAGCATCAGATAATAATTTGGTTTAACAATTAACAACATTCAAGAACAAGCAATTCATACAACCACAAGACCATTATACTCACTTATCCAGATATAATGCTGATATAGACTACTGCAAGCATTCACTCATGCTAGTATTTATACTCTGCAGAGTTATAAACAAGGGCAACTCGACCTACTCACCATAAGGTAAATCTTCTACTCCTAAAACCTAGAGGGCTTGGGTGAAGACCACCTGCCATTCTCTCTGCCACCCCATTCAACTCTACATGAGTTAAATGGTTGGTAGAATATCAAGATACCTGGGTACCGTAGTCTTTCTATCAAGCATTCTCTTACAACTTGCTATAATATAAGATCTCTCCTTGAGATTCTTCTCATAACACATTTTTCTCATATTACATTACACACCACTTTCATTCTCATATAAACCATATATTTATATATACATTGCATACAACATGGATCCATTTGAAACCATATACATATAACCTTTCACTTTTACCTTGCATACAAACATATATAACATTGATTATACTTCAAAGAACCATAAACAATCCCAACAAGTCATCAAAAATCACATGAAACCATTTTGTATACATTAATACACAAGAACAACCCAAGAAGAACCGTTAAACAACACAAAACCCTTTTAAAATCAAACTTAGGTAAGGAAAATAACTTTGAAACCCTCACTAATAGCTCCAAAAGGATCCAAAACCCCCAAAATGACTTAAGGAGTGTCCAAAACGGACACCTGAAACCCTGAAAACCGTCCAAAATTGTTACAGCATTACCCAATAGCGCTGGTTTTCAGCGCCCTAAGCGCAACTTTCGCATTTTCAGCACTCAGCGCGTAATTTAGGCACCCGGCGCTATTAGTAAAATTAAGACTCAATTTTCTCACTTTGAACACTTTACCGCCAACTTCTAAAGATCCCTACGACCCTTCAGACCTTGTGAAAACTCTGCAAACACTACTGCAACTCAAATTGACACTTGAAAACCCAATTTCACTCCTATAAGCTACCCAAATAAAATTCTACACTTTCTAACCTTTATATCAGTTTACAAACTGCACAACCAAGTATAAATACACTTATTAGCACCCTCCAACAACTCAGTTTCATCCCAACCTTCCTATTTTACATTCCCATCACTTAAAACCTCTAAAATGACTGAAGAACTCAACCTATGAAACACTTTTCACTTCTATGACAAATTTTTCTGATTTAAACCTAAACAAGTCCTAATTGATCTCCTAACTTAACAAAAACTCTCCAAAATAGTTTACAATCCTTCCCTCACAATTTCACTACTCAAAACCCAAAGTTAGAACCAAAAACATGTAAAAACTCACTCATAAATCATTCAAAACCTCTTATACCATATTTTATTGGTTTGAAAGCTTACATAAGTCCTAAATGACTTCCCGAATGACCTCAAACTGTTGTACCCTTCAATTAACTAATTCCTAAAAAATTCACCTATCACACCCTCTTTTTATGCTTAAAACTCAAGTAACCGACTCTTTCTCAATTTTACTCCTTTGCTTTCCATTTCAAACAGTTAAACATCTTCATCATACACAATCAAAACTGTAGAAACATTTAAACATTCAATATCAAACATTCAATATCAAACATTCAAACATCATTTAATCATTTATCATCATGACGAAAAATAGTAGAAACATCAACTTATAAATTATTATTCAAATCAATTTATCATTCAATTAGACCATAAATTTCACACTACAAACATAATCTATAAAGTCTAGCTTCCCTTACCTCACAGTAAATCGTCCTACTCAAAGAACGTTCCACCAATTGCATAAAATGCAAGGAATCTCTAGACGAACCTACGAAACACCAAATTGGAAACAAGCATAATCCTTAGAACTCTAGGCGAACCAAGAATGACTAGAAGAACCATGATTATACATGCAATAGTACTATATTATTATATAACATATTTGGGAATGAAAGGAGAAAAATGAGTCAAAACTTACTTGCTCTATTCTTGAAATTGATCGGCTAGATTTGTAGACCTTAACGTCGTGATCGTAAATACTCATCGTGATCGTCAAACAGATGACTTAAGAGCAAGAACACTTAGAGAGAAGGTAAAAAACTCTACAAAAGTGGTTTCTAAAGAGATGATGCATTTTAAAATAATAAAAATCGTTTATAAAAGAACTATATATAACTAAACCATTTAATATTAAAATAACTGAGTCTCAGTGTTTCTAAACTATTATCACCTCTAAAATATTATTTTATGGGATCTTACCGTTAAAAGGTAAAATAGTAAAATAATAAATTTAATTTTAAAAATCATATATAAAAAGTAAAATAGAAATACAAAAAAGATGAACCCTTTTATACCAAAAATGGTATAACAGAAATAGATAGTATAAATAAAATCAGTAGTATAACGAGTATAAAAAAGAGTTACTGAACAGATACATAATGAAAAGAACATATTAATATTTATGTAGTTATCTCTTCAAATTAAATTTGAATTTAATTTTAATTAGACGCAATATGGTGTATATTATAATGATTTGATATAAATATATAAAATTTGTATTATCTGACATCTACAAATACAAATTAGAGTAATAATATTTTTGTTCCACAACTACCATAAATAATTGATTAAAGTACGAAGTATTTCTTCAATAATTGGAATAATTATATTAAAACTTCTTTTACCTCATCTTCAACAATTGCATATCAAATAAAGTGAAATGATATTTCTTATATTATAAAAATTCAATACATGACTGTCCATATTCCAAAGTTAAAAAAATAAAAGTAAAAATAAAAATAAGGAAAGTTGGTTAATTTTATGATAAGCATCAATAATAATTTTTTTTATTGATACAAATATTCAATTGAACTAAAAAAATACTAGCAAATTTATTTTATTATCATTTTATTTTTTTAACAAGTATTTTAGAAATTAATTTTTTAATCATTTAACATTTTTTTATCTATTTTAGTTTATATTTTATTTTAATATATTAATATTTTTCATATTTTTTAAATAAGTATAAAAAAATATTTCATATTTCATAAGAGTTTAAAAATATATATTAAGTTTATACATTAAAGAAATATAACAACCATTCTGATTACATTAATCTATTCATACGTTAGCTTATATTTAATAAATCAACTTTATCTATTTTTACATATCATTTATATTTTTAAAGAGTTTTCTGTATTTTTGCATATATTTTATCTTTTATATTTTTATAAATTTATTATTTATATTTTCTATAAACATAGAAACTTTTAAACCTATAAATTACTTTTAAGATTTTTTTTAAACTTAATTATAAATTTAAAAATATTTATTATTTTAATCATTCCTTACTTTAAAACTAGTTAATAATTAAAGTACGATGCTATAATTCCCACTATTGCTTATTCAAATAAATAGCTTTTGGAGTGCCTCCTGATATTTCCTCCTCCTCAAACCTCCATCACACATCTCTCTCTGACGTACGGTCAGACACTGTTCTTCAATTTTCAATCTTCCAGAGCACACGCACACAGATCTCACATTTAACCTTCAATGCTTCGTTTTCTTGTTTCCTTCTATCAATCCATGGATTCCAATTCTCTCATCAAAATTCGTTTTCCAAACCGCATTCAAGCTCTAACCGTGCTCGCTTCGCTTTCATGGAACGAGTTTTTGGTGTTTCTCTTTCGCCTTACATCGGTGAAGAGTTTTTTTTTTCTTCTGAATCCGTTTGATTTCTTAAAAACCGCGCGAGAAGTACAGGTAAAAATGAAACCGAAGAACTGACAAGAAACGGTGATCTTAATTGCACCGTACCCTAACTGTTGCACATATTTCTTCTCTTTTAGATTACTTTTGGCGAAAGAAGAATTGTTTTTCTTTGTTTTTGGTACCATCGCGGCATCAGAGGGTGCTTTTCTTGTCGTGCACTTACCGGTATATTTTTATGTTATATAGGTTAGAGATGTTATTTAATCTCTGAAGCAATGGTAACTTTCGGTGGAGACTTGCGTTTGGATCTCAGGTAACTAAGAACTTACATGTACGGTGTATGATAGTTTAGTTGTATTCGATAAATAGATGTGTTATTATTCTATTTTCTTTTTGCAACTTTTAGTACAGTCTTATATAATTCAGTAGCATACTTTGTTGGTTCATTGCTTTGGTTATATCAATCAAATTTAGAGTTCCATTGTTTGATCTTTTAAAAAAATATATCACACAACAAATATAATTTGCACTATCTCTCTTAATACTTTATTTTTTAATATATACAACTTTTCAATTCCTTTAAAAGTAAACTTTACCCCGTCGAATTGCTTAATTTTTTGTTTGCCGGTTGCTTTTTCTCTTAGTTTTTTATCCACTCACTAGGATGAGTATCGTGTTGAGGAATACTTCCTTCGGTTTCAACGGTGGTATAATTAATTACCTATAGTTTTACGTAGATTTCACGGTAAAAAGTGTAATACTCTTCTGTTTTGTGAGTTGGTCGATGTTGCTTCTTCTAGCACTGTCCTTGAAGAAAAAAGAGCGTTGACAGGATTAGCTATCCTTGCAGTCGACACGTCTAGTCCAATTCTCATCAAGTTGATGGAAAATAACATGGTGGAAATTTGTAATGGAACAAACCACTATGGAATTCAATTAATGTCTAAGATTTTCTTTAGGATGCTTTTCGCTTGTCACATGTAGTACCGTGTTTTTGTAATTGTCTTTCTTATTCTATCCCTGTTTTTGTGCTTATTTTTTCTGGCAACATTTGGGATGTAGGGTAATGAGTTTGCAGACGTTAGTGGTTTTATTTCCACATTTTCTGTGTTAACTTTTTCCTTCTCAAATCATATTTTATGTAACACTATTCTTCATGGTGTGGCATTACGTAATATTATTTTTTTATTCCCATTTTCAATTTTGAAGTGCTTTTGTTGTTTTTACTTTGTAAAATTAAATCCTGTTAACTAGTTTGATATACCCTTGTTTTAGAATATTTCAACTTTTATGAAGGTAAATAAGTTAGAATTTGAGATGGAATAAGTCCATTCACAAAGCTTAGCCCTATGTTTGAAAACAACTTAGATTTAAGCAACATTGTGTGAATTTTCATAACTTCCTTTGACCTAATTTGAGATAATGTGCTCATGCTTCGCATCTCTTGGGAGGGTTAATTTTGGTTTATCCTTTAATTTACTCTAACCTTGTTTGATGGTAAGGGTGTATTTTGAATTTTTCATTCAGCACAGTACATACGGGTGATGTGTAGGACATTATGAATAAACTAGAAGCCAATATTTTAAGAGAGGGTTTTGGAGAGCAATATGAAGTAGTCTATTATTTTTCTGCTTGATTCATTAGAATTTACAACTTTCTAAAATAACCATAACAGAATTGCTTGTGGTTCTATATAATATTAAAATATTGGGTTTGTTACTACCTCAACCTCAAGCTAGCTCGTAGAGTCAGGACTGTCCCTCCACTTTTATACGCCATTTTGACCATATTACTAATCAATGTTGGTCCTTCAACAGAATAAAATGGTAGCCTTGATGAACTACCATGGATGCCTTCATCGAGCTACAAAGTTTTTATTGATGTTATAAGACAAATAAGTTTGTAGAGATTGTCTATCTTTTCACTCTTGTTCCTTTTAGTTTTAAAATGTTTCGAGATTATTTCAAAACAGAAAACCTAAAATAATTTTCAAACTAGAGATTCTTGTTTGTTGATGACAAATAACTTGAGGAATTCAATGACACAACCACTTCACAGCATGAAACACAAAAACTACCCATATCTCAACCACTTTGTTATGTTGCTGATGATGCCAACTTTTTGAGCTTTGACTAGTCAATCGAGGAGGCATACAAGGAGCTTGCTATGGATGGTAGAGACTTTGTTGTACTGAAGGAGCTTGCCATTGAGTTGAAGATTGATGATGTTGTTTTGGCTAAGCTAGGTGTCATGGCCTCACTTCAAGTCCATCACCACTTTGTAGGTTGACATCGTCTATGTAACACGAATACTGATACAAAAACTGGACATGAACGCAAACATTTTGGCATGAGTAGTCTCTAAAATGTAGGACATGGGAACACAAATATATGTATTAGATAATTATGAATTATTTAATTTAACAATCATTATTTATATACACAAAATCATCTATAGAAAAAAGTTAGTTAAATATAATAGTCTAAACATATTCTCACCTAATAGGAAAATAAATCTAATCTATCTATCTCATATCCAAAATGTGAAAAATAGTCATATAAAAATTGGTCCCACCATGGACATCATCTATGTAGCACATATATGATACAAAAATTAGACATGAACATAGACACTTTGACATGTGTAGTCTCTAAAATGTAGGTTTGCAACTCGATTCTATATATTAGATAATTATGATTATTTAATTTAACAATCGATATTTATATACACAAAATCATCTACAAACAAGGTTAGTTAAATATGATAGTCTAAACATATTGTAACCTAATAGGAAAATGAATCTAATATATCTAATATCCAAAATGTGAAAAATAGTCACATAAAATTTGGTCCTTATTTCTATAATCATAATAGAAGTTTATGCAATAAGTTTACAAGTTTATGAGTTTTTAGAAAATCATTGTATTTGTTCTTGTTCAAATTGTGTTGGAGCCATGTCAAAATTATGTCAGTGATGTTGGAAGTCTCACATCGAATAGAGATAAGGGCAATTTAGAATATATATATGTGGGTGAAAACCTCACCCTTCAAGTCGATTTTGTGGGATTGAGTTAGGCTTAAAATCCACTTCTTAATATAGTATCAGAGTCATGGGTTAGAGCCTATGCATGAGATGTATATACTTCGACGTGAGGAGGTGTGTTGAAAGTTCATATCGACTAGAAGCCAATTTAAAATATATATATATATATATATATATGTGGGTGCAAACCTTAACCTACAAGCTGGTTTTGTGGGGTTGAGTTAGCCTTAAAGTCCACTTTTTAACAAGAGACAAGAAAAAATGTCTTTTAAATAGGAAACTTCCTTGATATATGTCGTATGATTGTCATACACGGGTCGATGTCCTATATGTTTTGGACATAGGGACACACCATTTGTGAGACATGTCCGATTTTCATAAGACATTGTTCACCTTTAGCCTAGCTTGCCTAATGATAGATCATAATATATGATCACAAACATATTAGCTATATTAGAATTTTTTTATGTTTCCCCTCCAGTGTCTGAAATAGCTAGTTCCTGCCAACACAAGAATAGTATACATACCAAGTTCTATTACCCAATCTTAAATAATTTTCATACAATGATTATCATGAGTTCTAAATAATTGTAGTTACACATGTCATGTACTACTTTGCCTGACCTACTGGAATCCAAGTAGAAAAGGAGAAGTCACATATCTATATTTGTATCATATTGAAGTCAATTATTGAAAATAGAAGCATAATATATTGTATTTATTTAGAATGCCGTGTTGGATGATAATCTTGATAAAGCTTACATACATGGAACAAAAGAGCAAATTATGTTGCTTAGGGGGAGTCTTCTACTATGGTTTGTCGGGCTGCACAAGTTCCTATATGGACCCAAATAGTCCCCTCAAATCTATTTTGGTCGCTTTCTTACTGCTGTGCAACAACTTGGTATGATTTGTAGTAAAGTCTATCACTCTATCTTCCATCACCATTCAACTCAGGGATGCATTCATCTTATTGTGTTTGTAAATGATAATTTCCTTATAAGCTTTGGTCGGTGTAAATTCACAACCTCAAATAGTACCTCTCGTGCCAGTTCTAGATTAAAGACCTTGGTAAGGTATTTCCTAGGTTTCAAAATTGCTCAATCCAAGGATGATTTGGTAACCTATTAGAGGAAATTTGTTCTTGACATCTTGCCAGAAACTGATATACTGAATGCCAAGCAAGTAGAAACTTCGATGAAACCTCATGTTAGATTGCTATCCAATTAGGAGGAGCCCTTATTGAAACTGAGGAATTATAGAACCGATTGGAAAATTGAATTATCTCATACTCATTCATCCATATGTTAGATTGCTACCAAACTGGGAGGAGCCCTTATTGAATCTCGGGGAAATATAAGATGTTGATTGGAAAGTTGAATTATCTTCAGTCATTCATCCACCACATGTTCCCTGTGCAGTAAGTGTGGTGAGTCTATTCTTGAACTCTCCTTGCCAGAAGCATTAGGATGTAATAATGGAGATAGTGAAGTACACTAAGAGTGCTGTAGGAAATTGTGTCATTTATAAAGACAAGGGGCATGCTCAGATAGTTGGTTTCTCAGAGATAGTCCGACTAGGTCAGTTCATCCAATGGTAGGCGATCTGCTCCTGCATGTGTCCTGATTGGATTAAAATTGGTATCCTGGTACAGTAAGAAGCAAATTGTTGTAGTGAGATCAAGTTCTGAAACAAAATACAAGGTCGTGATTTTACTAATGTGGCGGATACTATTTTGAGAGAGTTCAAGATTGAAGAGACTGCACAAATGACAATGCGATGGACAACATAATCATCACAAATAAAATTACATCAAGCTACCAAGATTGTCTTGCATCATTCAGTTATATGGTCATTCATCACAATTTGCTTTCAATCTGTTAGTTGTTCATTAAATCTTACATAAAGTCATCACTACCATCATTTTAGTTTTCTCGTGGGTTTCTTATACTCTTCTATTGTACTCCGTCTTGTATCATTGACATATTTTATACCCTCATTATGAGACTCCAATATAGAAAATCCCAAGAAGGGCAATAATAGAGAAGACCTCTTCAAATTGAAGAGGACTACTGGGAAAAAATAATGTTTAAATAACAAGCTGAGGTTGTTAACTGTAAAAGGGAATTAAAATAATATGATATGATTAGTTGAAATTATATATATATTTTCTATTTATAACCCAGTTCTTGATTAAAATACTTTTCATGTTTTTGACTTGATATGAATAGAATGATTAGCATTCGGACTGTCTGCTTTGTGTTTATACTTTTATGTCTCTTACACGCTCTTGTTAATGTATTCTTTATTGAAAGTTTGCGTGTTAATTGTGTGAATTGTTTTTGTTGGTTAAAATCTGTTATTTGTATTCGGAAACAATTGCCGAGATTTCTAAATTTAGTATCAAGTTAACAACTTGTATACTTTCTGATTTTTTCTATCGAGAATTGAAAGAGGAACTGCAAAGTCCTTGCCTTACTTTTACTCTACAATGTTTGATTTTTAACTATTGCCTGTGGGTGGAATAAAGCTTACCACGGATTCGACTTAAAATCACTCATTCTTTTTGATAGAAAAAATATATTTTGGTACTAAATTATTATTTTGAATTGAGTTACATGAACTAAATTAGATTCTTTTAGGTTTACTGTTATACATGTTCAAGCTCAATATATATAGTTGCTCTGTTCAGTCAATTTAGAGAATTATTAATTTGTTTGCCCTTCTTGACTTCTTTTGAAAAGACTTTATAACTTTTAAAAACTAACATTGACACTGTTTAATGAAGATTCATGAATTGTATTGAAGATGTTCCCTCGTGTAAGAGCCCTTTGGGCTTGAGGTATGGTTAAGTGTGCAGACTCACTACATTATGCTCAAAAACTTCTATTTTAGAAGAAGGGAAGTGGTAAAGGATCAAACTGTGTACCATTTGGTCATATACAGGTTTTGATATCATGTCTACACTCTGTAGTGATTTACAATCATAATGTCATGTGGTGTCTGTGGAGGTCCGATTTTCATGATATCACACCCAGGAATTTTGATTATTTATTGGTAGTGTTCTTTCCAACATTAATATTTTTTGCCATTGCCTGTTAAAATTAAGTACATAGTTAACGCAATAGTGTGTTTGTAAGGTGTAGATTATAATCATGGTTTGATTCTCAACAGCCATGGTTGTAAAAGGTCAGTTTTAAAATGCAAGTTTCTTGCTAAATTATTTGCATATTGATTTTTGCCATGTATCTGTGTCACATTCTTAAAGTAACATCATGAAACTGTACTTTAAGAGCTTTCTTTGTTTTCCAATTTTTATATATCTGATTTTCTAGAAATATAGTGATCTCGACTCCTACGCACCTTCGTAAAATTTAGCTTAGTATAGATTACTTGTTTCCTTTTCAGTTCAAATAAAAACGATAATGTTTCATGTCTCTTGACCTGCTAATAAGCTTCATCAATTCAGTTGTTTTTCCTTTGGAAGTGATGCTATCAAGTCAAGAAGAAAAAGTGATAGGATTGTATTAATCATTCATTTATAAACTTTAAGTGGAATTTAGGTTGGTGATTGTGATTATATACATGGATTCCTTTCAATTGTTGTAGGTATTTCTTTTCTTGCATAGGCCTTTAAAGTCATTTCACCGTTTGTATTTGTTCAGTTGGAATCAATATAAAATTGCAATGATTTTATATGATGTATTACTGACAGCATGGTTGCTTTAACATCTTTCACCCATTTAAAGGTCAGTAATAAATTTTAACACATAAAACTGATAAAAGGAACTACACATCTGTGTGGTTTGAAGAATTTCTTCCTTAATTTGAGTCTTTGCTTCTCAATAGGTTCTTCATTGGTTCTGACATACATGCTAAGGTTGGTTTTCTTTTCTTGATAACTAGATATTTAAAATAATTAGTTTGGGGTCTATATGCCAGAACATTTATATAAACACATCATACTTAAAATCTGAGTCCATTTTTCTTAATAGCAATCGAGAAACACATGTCCTGTAAATGGATCAATGCAATTGCAATCTGCTGCAACAATAAAAATAAATCTGATATCAATGCTTTTGCAACATGATTATTGGTCTACTAGTTAAAATGATAGAAAGATCATACCCCAATTTTGCAGTTCCTGAAGGAGCCTTATAGTGTTGCTGTGGCTGGCTTAGCTGGAGATTCACGGGCACATGCAAATCCTCTCCTATGCCTAGACCATTTGTGAGAACATAATCTCTGTTTGTTTCGCTGTCATCTTTTGTTCCATGGACCTGAGTTAGTAAAACTCTTTTTAAAGTTCAGAATAAATAGTAAACAAGGTTGTCCCCATTTAGAAAGTTGGATCATTCAGTTTGAGAAGATTATTTTAGTTTGATCTGCCATCCAAACCAATACCTTCTTTTTCAATTCCATGTTTTCTTGACAAATTAGGTTTACCTTCTTATACAGTTCCACATTTTCTTGGCGTATGAGGTTTCCCTGCAGAAAGTAAAAGGAATATTTTAACTAACAAAATACTTAGATCATTAACTTCTCTGTTTAAAGACTGACCTTTCGATTTAGGTCTTGTATTTCATCCATTAGAAGTTGATCCTGCATATGCCAATATCATGTTAACTATTACATCTTTATCTTCAAAATTGAGCTCACATTTTTTATAGAGAATACAAACCTTTTTCATACGGACACCGCGAAGGCTAATTTCTAATTGGTTCTCCAAATTTTGTAATTCTTTGACTGTCAAACCTGACAGTTCCTCCCCCATGATTTTTCTGCCACAT
This sequence comes from Vigna angularis, assembly GCF_016808095.1. Classification (NCBI taxonomy): domain Eukaryota; kingdom Viridiplantae; phylum Streptophyta; class Magnoliopsida; order Fabales; family Fabaceae; genus Vigna; species Vigna angularis. The sequence continues at coordinate 34,907,389 of NC_068976.1, forward strand.
CAAACTAGAAGTAAAATTGTATGTATTGAAAATATGGAACCTTAATGGATATTTCACTATAAAGATTAGAGACAAATAGGACACTGAAAATATAATCTTGAAAGTACCTTTTTGTGTGTATTTTAAATTATTTGACAAGCCTTAAGAGATACACATGTTTATTCTTCTATAATTATAAGACAATTTATCTCATGAATAATACTTGTAACAAGTTGAGAAACCGACACTCTGTGGCTTATGTATGATATGCGTGCGTTAATGTATATTTTAGAGCAGGATTGTTCACGGCCAGAATTTAATTCTGGCCGTTATTCCAAACCGGTGAGTAGAGGGGAAAGATGAGAAAAATGAAGAAGGGTATCCTCAAATCCAAAAAGAGCATGTCACAGAGGCCAACATGGTTGAGGCCGTGGATGCTGGAGACAGTGGTGGGAGCGTCTTCAACGATGCAGAACAGTGGCGAGGATGGGTTTGCCATTCTCGTAAATCTTTACTACAGTGTTCCTATCTGGGAACAAAACAAAGGAACAGTGCTAGAATGGTAAAAGTTTCTAAACATGCCTATAAGACTCATGCTAGAGCCTAGTTGGTATTCGTTGAATATAGAATGTGGGTCATTGAGATAATTTTTCTAAATCATTGAAGTTACTAAACCTTAACAACTATCTTACTCTTTAACATTATTGTTATTATTTGAATGTGGAATGCCTTTAATTACTCTATGTTGTTTTAAACATTTTCGTTCATCTTTATGAAGGTATGTACACGTCTATGTTATATTTGAATAATTAGGTTTCGCTCCATTCCAACTACCTTCTAGCAGTGTTATTAGCAGCTTTCAGTTGATGTCTGTCGCTCTCTACCTCTCGTGAGATGCCTGATTTTTTCCAGTTGACTTTTGAATATTTCTGGGTGGTTCTAGTTAAGTGTGTTTGTTTGAAAGAAGTAGAGCATATAGTTAAGTTCCAGCTCAAAGGAGGTTGTCAGAATTCTAGTGTAGATTTACTAACATTTATTTAGCACGTAATTCAACACTGTTTTCAAAGTTCGAACTTTGAAGGATACAGCATCCTCCTTGAACGACAGAATATTAGTCAACTATACTTATGACAGTATTAGTAGGTGTTAATTAGCTATTCAGTTCTCCCTAAACCCTAAAGTTTGTTTCAACAAGAACAAATGTTAAAAATCAACACATAACAAATATAGCGAGTTAACACACTAGCATAATGCTTTTAATGACTTCTCTTGATTTTCCATAAATTATGTAATTCAATGAGGAAAATACTCGGGATCTACAGCAGCCAAATTGATTTCATATCCTCTGTTTTTTTCTAAATCATTGTCCCATTGTAATTTATGAAGTTGTAACGGCATTTTGATAAAATATAAAGTAATAAAATACAATATTTAACCGAGAACAACGATACACTTGGAGATGTCAAAATGAATTTTAACTCATGAGTCAACTTTCCTCTGTTGGAACAATTAGTCTATCTAGTGAAGTCGGAAGGACTTGAGTAGGGAGTAGTACGTGGGTTATCTATTTTATTGTACCTAGTTGTTTAGGATAGTCTCTTGACCTTTCATCTCTATATTGTATCAACTTTTTATCAATATAAATAGTAGAACATGGAGAAGGGTCTATTAAGTCCTCTAAGATTATATTTCTTTATTTTTAATCTCAATTTGGTATCATAGTAGTTTGATCCTGTTCTATTTTCTGTTTTGTTTTATATGTTGGCACTAGTAATCATTGCTCGCTATTGTCAAACTTTGTTCGTTGTTTTCCTCCTTTATCAATAATTTGTCCACTGCCTTTTAAAACTGTCCAACTCTATCAATCATGATTCTATGCTAGTTCGTTGCCATCCAACCATCATCCATCGCTGTAGTTTTGTCATGCGACCATCGGATTTGGATTGTCACTCCAAGCGATGACCAACCCTATCAGTGCAGAGGGCGGGCTAGTTTGCTACCACGCCTACCATCTCTGTTTGTTGTAACTAGACGCATGTTGTCCGTTGCCATCCATTCATCCAAACGTCATCGCACTACCTCCATAGTTGTTGTCGGATCCCTCTCTCTATTATGATCCTTGAAACTTCATTTCAGGGAAGTTCAGAAGCCACCCCTATGGAAGTCACTCTAGGGTTTTCATTTTTCATTGCTTTTTTAACATCTTGTTTTTTGTTCCCATGATCAAAGATGGCAATTGGAAGTGTTATTTCATTCTCTGAAAACTCCTCCATTACTTTTGAGAAGCTAAATAGGAAAATTTATCTCTTGGTGTATTGTTGTTGAAATGTAGTTTCTTAGTTTAAGGACATCATGACCAGTTTGAGCATGATGTAAGTCATGTGCTTACTAAAAAAGCTTTACAATGGAAACAAGCATATTTTCAATTGTGTACCCTATTTTGACAATGTGGAACCAAGATTTCTAATGTTCCATAGAGCTTTCAAAACATGTCATTCTTTTTGGAAGAAAGCTTAAAACATCTATGCCAATGATATCTAACGTCTCTATGATTATGCAAACAAGCTTGAATATCTCAAAATGACAGATCATAATATGATATCTTTCCCAATTAGTTGTTCCCAATTAGTTGTGGAAGAATTGAGAATGTTCTTGGAAGTCAAATCTTGGGAGGAAATCAAGAAAAAACTTAACAAATATTATATGGTGATGATCCTTCTATGGCATCCATACTACGAAGATGCATTGTGATAATCAAATTATTCTCCACATTGCATCAAAGATAGTGTTTCACGAGAAACCTAAACATATAGAAAATTATTGTCATTTTATTCATAAAAAGTTGTTGACAAAAGAAATATGTACTGAGTTTGTTGGATCAAATGATCAACTTGTAAGTGTGTTGACCAAATTCTTAGGGGACCTTAGATTGAGTTTATTTGTTTTAAGTTTGGTACATACATTGTATGGTTTAATTTGATGGCGAGTGTGGAAATAATTATTCTATTTATGATTAGTGAAGTCAGAAGAACTAAAATAAGGTATAGTTATTTCTATTTATTGTATTTCTATTTATTGTACTTAGTTGTCTAGGACAGTCTTTTGACCTTCCATCTTCCTACCGTATCAACTTTTTATCATTTTAAATAGTAAAACATGATAATGTAGTTATTTTGTTGTTTTTAGTCTAAACTATCAAGGGTTGAAGTGAGTCTCACTCACTTAACCCACCCGTAACCCACAACAATAACTCTTTATTAATATTCTTATCACATTTATAAGTTTTTTATTAAAATTATTTATATAGATTTACAATGTGATACTTTTAAGTACTAGAATATTGTTTAATAATATTTGAATAGTTTAGATATTCAATTTATTTGTTTGTTAATTTATTTGTTTGTTAAGTTATATACATTGTACTTTAATTTTTAACTATTATCTTTATAATAATATTAGAAAAAGTAAACATTTTGATTCTACTATTATAAAAAAATTGACTCGAGTTAATTCATATTTATTGTATTACAATAAATATATAAATTTAAAAAATAAAATATTTGTAAATAAGTCAATTCTCTAATCATCAACTATGGTGACTATCAATATATGATGAGTCAAATCATATTACAAAAATTCTAAATCAGATTAACTAGCTATCCTGGCATCAAATTCTTGTACAGAGGTTGTTGCCCACTCAAACTACTATTAACAATTATTGCACGCACTACGATATATGATCATAATGCATCAATTTTTAGTTAAAAGAAATCATAATGCGCAGTTGCCACTAGTAAGTTTCTATGAATGCAGTTTTCAATTATGAACAATTTATGTTGTTTTATATCAGTTGGGACAGATCAATCTATTTATCCATCAAATCTATTAATAATAAATTCATCCAAATCATCTATTGCCAAAAAGTAAAAAAGAAATTAAATCCAATCTATACATTTACTTTTATTATAGTTCAAGATCCTTTAATTAATTTTGAAAGTGTTACAAATCTTTTCATATATATTGAATGGATTAAAATTAATTCAACCTCTTTTTCCATATTTCTGGCATTTTAAAATTTGAAAAATATGACTAATTTCAATTTTGTTAACTGTTAATTTTCTTTTTATTGTGAAGTATTCAATGAAACTTGCATACACTTCTCATGAAAGTATATCCATTTATTGTTCAATAACAAAATAAGTCATTAAGAAATGATTCATTGAATAATGGTAATGCCATTAAATGTAACTACGTCAAACCATTGAATTCTATAGGTATTTCTGAAATGAAATTTAAATGTATGGCATTATTATTAATTAAATGTATGGTATTATACTCTTAATGCTGTTTACACAAACTGATCTATTTGGCTCTCTTTGTTCATATGTATGAATAGAAAAAATTATTGAAAATGCTGAATTGTGTCAAATACACAAGCATTTTGTTTAGTGATTGGTCAGGTATCAGTAACAGCATAAATACTGCAGAGTAATTATATCCTGAAACAGCTTCTTGATCACATCAAATTATCAAGTATGCAATAACTCTAGTTGACACTACCATGTTAAATACGCTAATAATCTAGACTCTTTTTAAAATGTGGATTTTTCTTTTAAACTCGACTATAGAATAAGCATATGTTCTGATAAGGGATGTACCGGTGGCTTTCTTGCAAATTGTGTAATTGTTGCCTTAACATTGCTGCCTCCCTTTGCCAAAACTAAAAATTGAAAGAAATAAGTAAAGGTCTGATCAGATATTACAGGAAGGGGAATCACCAGATATATATGCTCTTATCAGAAATAAAGTTTAAGGCTTTCATAATTATTTAAATTAAATGTTACACAGAAAAAAAAAATTATGAATATGCATTATGACCCGAATAACATAAGAAACCACCATACTAACAGGTGCCAGCACCAAATTATTTATTATTTAGTAGTTGATGTTGATATTTTAAACTTGGTTCTTTGTTTTTCTTTGCTTACAAAACTTGTCGAAAGGAATTACTTTAGCTATCAAGTTCAGTTGATTACAAACCAAAACATATTTTTCTATACTGCAATTATTTCTGTATATGATGCAATCGAACAAATATAAGAGTAAGAGATCTCAGAATACCATGACTTCTTAAATTTGAATGTTTATGCTTTGAAGATTTCTATTTTTAGTTGGAAGGATTTTTTCCTTTAGGTATTAGTTCTATTTGTCAACACTTTAGTTCCTCTTTAAATATGTGGTTCTAATCATGTGCAGGTTACGGTGTCTTGTGGAGGGACGGAAACATTATAAGTATAAGAAGGTTTTGAATTTATCATGGGATTTTAAAATAGGTTACTTTAGGGAATTTGTAGGTCAATATGAAAGGCTGAAATTGTCTTCCCTAGTTCATGTGTAAGTAAAACATGTCACATGTTTTAGGAGAAAATTGGTAAAATCACATTTTTGGTTTATAATCATGTCAACCAAGAACTGAGACGTCCTGCTATATTCTTGCTTTTATGTTTAGCATACATACTGGGTACTGATCTCAAGGAAAGTGTTCATAGATTTTAGAATAATTTGTTGCATTCTATCCTTCAAAGAGTTTGTAATGATGTGCTGAACCCTGAACTTGAAAAGGGTGGAAGTGCTCCAAAACAATTTGCTAAGTTGAATTGTTGCTCCAAAATAATGAAGTTTTTTTTTCTTTGAACTTGAGAATTGTGGTGTCTTAATTCATCAATACTCTGGAAAGAAAAATGAAGAAACTTGCAACTTAAAGATGCAAAAGTTACATTACAAAGGATATTTTCATTCATATCTTTTTCAAATTCAGGCATTTCTAATGCCCTGTGCAATTGTATAATAATCTCCGAAGTGATTCACGTGTGCATTTTAAGTGCCCATGCATAAGGTTAGATATTTATAAATACCTTAATTTCGGAGGCCGAACTCCCAAGTTGACAATTTTCTTCTTTTGATTTGTTGTATCGGTCAATAACTGATTTCATGCTGGAAAATGTCATTCAAAATAAAAAATGCGTCAGACATGTGCTCTGCTGACTGTAACATTCAAGTAAAGAAATTAGGACCTTACTGTGCAGATTCAACTAAGTAATATTTGTGCCTCAATAATATGTCATGAATTTGTAAACTTCTTGACATGTCTTGGAATGAGATTTTTAGTTGATGTAGTAGTTATGAGTCATCACTTCAGCTCTGGTCATTTTTTCCCTAAGTCCAAAATTCAATACCCCTGGCTGAGGGGTAGCTTCAAAGTTAATGCCTCTAAGTACTTGGTCAAGTAAATAAAAAAGAATTACTTAGTTTTAAAAGGAAAAATTATATATAATTTGATATGTTGATAAAGTCTAAAACTAAGGCTGGTTTAATAGTAAAGTTGGAAAGAAAAGTGAGAAAAAAGTTGTGGATTCAATTTTTTTTTATTAACATTAAGGAGATATTGTAAAACCTCATAAAAATGGTATTTTAGAAGTGGTGGTAGTCTAAAAATAGTGAGACTCGATTATTTTAATGTTAAATGGTTTTATTATAAATAGTTTTGTTATAAACAAAGTTTCATTATTTTAAAATGTATCATTTCTCTAGAAATCACTTTTATAGAGTTTTCTAACTTCTCTCTAAGAGTTCTAACTCCTAAGTCATCTATTTGACGATTAGGAGGTGTCTAGATGATCACGGCGTCAAGGTCTATAAATCCAACCGATCAATTTCTGTTTTAGAGCAAGTAAGTTTCTACTCATTTTCTATCCTCTTTGCTTCGGTCAATGATCATGTACAGAACTGTTATGCATGTATTATTTAGTTCTCTTTTCTTGCTCTTGGTGAATTTAGAGTTTTAAGAACTTTGTCCATTTCAAGTTTGGTGTCTCGTAGGTTTGTTTAGGAATTTCTTGCGTTTTAAGCGACTGACAGGATGTTTCTGTGGGTTGAGGTTTTTTCTTGTAAGGTAAGGAAAACTAGAACTTATCTTAGTTGTGTTTATATTATAAATTTGGTGTCTCTATGAGTTATAGATGATTTTGAGAAATTTGGTATGATTGGGTGTATAAAATGTATGTTTGATTGATGATTTTGATAGTGTGATGTTGAATATAAGTGGTATAGTGTGATTGTGATGATTAATACTGTTATAATTGAGTATGATGATGATGTTGAAATGTTTGAAACTAAATTCAAGTGGTGAGTGAAATTGAGAATTTGGTATTGGAGTGAGATGGCAACTGGTCTAGCACTTTAGATCGTTGAAAACTGATATAGAGCAAAAATTAGGGTTCATTGTTGAAGTTTTAAAGTGTTTTAGTGGAAAAAGGGAAAGGGGAGGGGTGGGGGGGGTGTTGGGTTGAGTAGTAAGAATTGGAAGTAAGAGGTGTTGACTGCTTTTTACAGTTGGGAGTGTGTTATAAGACCCATTACGACTTATCTAGGCTGTTAAATGAGAAAAATCTCGTATAGGACAGTTGGTGTCATCTTAGGATGAGTTCTTAGAGGTTCTTTGCCTAATTTGAGGTTTTGAATGGTGAGATCTTGAAACAGAGGGACTGTGAGCAATCTAGGGTGTTGGGGTGTACTAGCAAGTGTGTTTGGACGTGGTTATGCAGTTCGGAAACTGATATAGGGGTTAAAAAGTGTACATTTGAGTTTAGGTAGCTTATAGGAGTAAATTTGGGTTTTCATGGGTCAATTTGAGTTTGGAGTTGTCAAGTCAAGTTAGGGGTATGTTTTTCAATGTTTCTCAGTGCCTAAGAGTGTTTAGGAATCATTTAAACTTGTATAGAGGGTCACCAAAGTTCAAATAGGTGAATTTTAGAACCTGGTGCAGCATTGGGCACCCTCCAAAGGGCCCCTGGGCGTTTTTGCGAGAAGAATTTGTTTGGGCACCCCCTTAGCACTCCTGTTCCAGAGGTCTGGCGCCTGCCCCTTTTGGTTTTTTTTCGGTTTTCAGGATCTCAAATTTGGGGTTCCGGGTGTTCGTTTTGGACATACTTTTTTTTGATTTGGGGATTTTTGACCCTTCCGAAGTTGTTGGTGAGGGTTTAACAGATTTTTTACTTTTCTAAGTATGACTTTAAAGAGATTTTGTGTTGTTTAGTGGTTCTTCTTGGACTGTTCTTGTGTATTAATGTACAAGGAATGATTTCATGTGATTTTTGATGACTTGTTGGGTTGCTTATGGTACTTTGATGCATGATAAGTGATGATATATGTTGATATTCAATGTGAAAGTAAAGTGACATATGTGCATGGTTTCAACGGTATGGAAAAGAGTTCCAAGGAGAAATTTCTCAATGGTGGTTTCCAAGTATTGTAAGTATGAATGTAAGAAGCTCAGTTCTGATGAGTTATCCTGACACTCTAATGATCATCCATGCTCAAGTAGAGAGTGATGATGAGTCATGTGGTGAGAGTAGCAGGAGGTCTTAGTCTAGGTGCTTCTAGTATGATCTAAGACGCGGTACAAACTAATCTTATGTGGTAGCTTTGATGGTTGTCACCTATTCTACCACACAAGTGCATAACCCACTATGGTTCTAGCCTGAGGGCCTTTCTCCATCTAACAAAGGGCATGTTGAAGGACTAACCTTGTGTGGTAGCTTTGATGGTTGTCAGTTGTTCCACCACACGAAGGATAGAACATGTTTTAGCTCGACATTCATTGTATATCCGGATAGTCAAGTCTAAGTTTGTTGCATGTTTAGAATTGATGGTTATGTTGTGTGAGGTCTAAAACATGTTGTAATGTTGTTTTATTATGATAAGTTGTTTTACTACTAGCTTACCCTTGCTTTTGTCTTTATTTATCTGTGTATGCTTCTCTTTTATAATGATCACCTTAAATGGTGTGAGCTTAGAAAATGGTTTTCTCTGATCGTCTCAGCGTGAAGAGTAGGGTGAAGCAGTAGCATATATTGAAAGTATTCTCTAGGTGTGTGATCTCATTTCTCAATAGTTTTATAAAATAAGTTTTTGGTAAGTTATCATCTATGTAATGTTTTATTTTGGTAATTTTACTCTACTAAAAGGGGGTGTTACAATTATAATGTTAGTTTAGTAGGAAGCAAGGATGACAGAGAATGTAAATTATAAAAAAGAATTATATTTGTCAAAAATAATTACAAATTTTAGTGAATTTGACTTTTAAATCAAAAGTCATTAAAAGAGAGATGAAACCTGCGAACTTTTACACTTCTCAATCACTTTCAGCTAATAATAGAAAGTTTTAATTGTGTTTAAGATCCAAATTACTTTTGCATGCTAAAGTTGATAAAGGAAATACAGAAGCATAGTATATAAGAGAAATAGGATAGTAAGAAATAAAAAAAAACAATCCAATTAAAAAATATATTATAACATTTTTTAATAAATATTAATGAATAAATATTAATAATTTTAATTCATTATTAAGTTCTTGGAAAGTAATTGTAATAATTTAACACTTTTGTTTTATTTTAGGTTTTTTTTTCTTTGTTTTTAATTGAAAGTTTTATTACTTTGATGTATTAGATTGCTCCAAGCAATTGTTTGTGTATTTGGTTTGATTATTTTATATTTCTGCTTTATATCAAGAGAATTTTTTTAACTTGTGGTATTACATTGCATATTACACCAAAAAAGAGCTCTTCACATGCTATATGGTCATTTTGGAGTGTTAAAGATGTGTATTTATATATTATTATTATTTGTTAGGTTTATTATTTTACTTGCTATTAAACTGTTATCAAACCATCATCTATTAATATTCAGTTTTAGATTTGAGATGTATATGTTTCGGTGTGAGAAATGATAGGTTGAAAGTCACGCATTCAAGTAAAGATAAAGTCAATTTATATTATCTAACTGAGTTAAAATTTCATTTTATAAGTTAGTTTTGTATTATTAAACTAGACTTAAAATCTAATTTTTAACAAAAAGGTAATGATTGTTCTAAGAAGTTGAATCTATACTCTACAAATATGTGAAAAGTCAAAGAATTTAATGCATTGGTGGAGAGACAATCAACCAAGAAGTTGAAATATATTTGTACATGATTAAGAATATTCGAACCTTTTGATTTGTGTTACAAACTAGCTAATTATTAACAAAGTAAAAATTATGTGACAGATAAGTGTTGGGTTGAACTCTCAATATGTATCTAAAAAGCGTAAAACCTATTTTGTTTCACTTAAGTGAAGTAAAGAGTATTTAGTTAGATTAAGACAAAGTATTAATTTTACATCCTTTGGAGAGAGAGAGTAGAAATACAAGTTCATATCATTGAGCAACTTTAATGAAATTTCATTTTCTGTTTTGTTTTCTGTTGGATTGAGAAAAAAATGGACAAGTTATGACATGGTATTTTCTGGATTGTTGATTTATAATATTTTCTTAGAGAAATCAATTTCGTACAATACTTTTATTTTAAATTTCTTTTTCTTTGTTCTTCAAAATTGAAAGCTTTACTGTTGTTATGTGTTAGATGATTATATACTGTTATTTGTGTCCATGAAATTTTACTTCTCGTGAGAAGTATTTTTTTATTGTAAAAAAATGTCTTTCTTTTTAATGGTTTCTACCCTTTTGTGTTATAGTTCTTGCACCTTAGAGATTCTTTCAATTGTAAGAATTATTTTTATTTTATTATGATTTTTAGGTATTAAGGTGTTGTTTTCCTCATAGATAGCTACAGTAACTCCACCTCAATACTAGTGTTCGGCCAAAATAGATTGAGCCTAAATAATATATTTTTGTTTAGAAGTGGGTGGACATAATACTTAATAACTTGAAATATTAATTTGTCACAATGAAACTCAATCAAGTTGGTTAAACATTTAAAGTGATTTGAGTTATGAAATCTACCACTACAAAAATATTTTGCATAAATATCTCTTAACTCGTATATTTTTATATTATATGTTATTAATTTGTAACTAATTTAAAAGAGATAGTTTTGAAAAAAAAATATTTTAAATATTTCATCTACCAGCTTGAAGTTCCATCATACACAATGATTTAGAAAGCCTGCTTGCCTTTGGGTTTATCAATAAACTCCGTTTATTCATATTGATAATATGGAGTTTTGCAAATAAAAAGATTAATATACAAATTAACTCTCTCATCTTATACATTTCGACCTACTTTCTACAATCTTCTGCTAATTTTATTTATTCAAAACATTTAACTATAAGTTTGCATCATAATCATAAACATTTAGGACAAAGATAAGTGGTGATTTTATTCTTTTCAATTATTACAAATCAACTGGCTAAATTAATTTGTTTGATCACACATATGTTTAGTAAATGATTTTATCTCACCAGCTTATTATGTTATTTAACCCATATCTTATTTCTATTATCTTTAAAATATATTATGTTTTTTCATCAACATATTGTGTTTGAATAAGGATATTTCAGTCTTCAAGAAATTAAAATATATTAAATTTAAATCACTTTAATTTTAATTATTTAATTTTTTATTATTTCAACAACACAATTCTAATTTATTAAATTTTGATTTTGTTGTTTGAATATAGAATACTAATATAAATAAATTGCCAAATACAAAATTACTATTTCAACTTTGCAAATTTCTAGAAAAACATGGTTGATGTTGACAAATAAAAGTTCTAACAAATGTGGATTGAAAAATATATCACAAAAAATTATTTTAGTAATGAGGCTGATAAAAAAAGTATAATAATGACAATCGAAGATGAACAACTCTAACTTGAAACAAACCTTTATCCACATCAATTAAAAAAAGAAAGATGTCAAACTTATGACACATTAACTTCCGCTGGAATCAAACTTGACTAAGTTCTGAAAAAAAAACTAAAAGAAGATAGATGAATTTTAAAAAAGAGAGTACGGCAAATTTTAAATTCTTACTTTTTTTAAATAAATTTAAAATTATATTATTTTTAAGTACTGAAATTATTTTGATTTTATAAATTTTTAAAATTTTAATTTCTTCTAAAATTTTCTATTAAAAAGACATGTCATAAATTATTTAATTTCTTTATTAAAATTAAAAACCTTTTAAAAATCATTATTTAAATTGTGTTTTAATAAAACCCATTCTTTGTTATGATACCTATTTAATTATTTCCTTATTTTTTTAATTTTAATAAAAATAATACGAGCTCATTAAAACATGAAACTATAATGGTCTCAAAATATATTTTCTATAAAAAAAATATAAAAAATCATATCGACATATTTTTTGCACCATTTTAGAATTATTATTTAACTTTAATTGCTATAAAAAATTAATTCAAAAAGTTAGGTTAACTTTTAACTGAAAATTAACTTTCATAGTTTTAGGTACCCATAATATTATTGTATTTTGAAACTCCACTTAACCATTCAATGTTATAAGAACCTAGATATAAGTTATGCAGATGTCATTCAAAATGTAAACACTTCAATTTCAGTATATAGTTAGAGTGGAAAATACATTTGATAAAAAAAATGTGTGTATTTTTTATTATTCATAGTGATATCCTGTACAAGTAAACAATTGTATTGTACAAAAGCTCATCACACTAATAATATCAAGATAAATATATATCTTTGAACTAGTTATCTTACAATTATATTACCAATGAAAATATAAATGCATTTAATTTTTGAAAATTAATAATACATTCAGTATTTGTTATAAAAAGAAGGTTTAATACGTATTTTGGTCCCTCTTTTCGTAGGGTTTATTCAAATTGGTCCTACTTTTTTTCAAAAGTTCACTAAGATCCCACTTTTCGCAAAAACGATGCACGTTAGTCCTTTTTTAGGTTTAATACGTATTTTGGTCCCTCTTTTCGTAGGGTCTGTTCAAATTGGTCCTACTTTTTTTCAAAAGTTCCCTATTTTGATCCCTATTTTGATCCCTCTTAGTGAACTTTTCGTATTTTGGTGAGCTGTACATTTTTCGTTGAGGTGAACTTTTGAGGGATCAAAATGTACAGCTCACCCAAATACGAAAAGTTCACTAAGAGGGATCAAAATAGGGAACTTTTGAAAAAAAGTAGGACCAATTTGAACAGACCCTACGAAAAGAGGGACCAAAATACGTATTAAACCTAAAAAAGGACTAACGTGCATCGTTTTTGCAAAAAGTGGGATCTTAGTGAACTTTTGAAAAAAAGTAGGACCA